>NC_050579.1:89345852-89673597 GCF_011100635.1 Trichosurus vulpecula
ACAATATTTTGCTGTGGCAGAGATTATCCAGAGGGTGAGTGCAAAGGATTGTTGTTATGCCAGGCTCAGGACACAACTTCTTGTTGGGCCTTAGCTATGCAAAACAGGGTGTCTTCCTAATATCTTGACACTTCTCACCTGACTTAGTGATTGACATACAGGAGCTTCTTGCTAAATACTTTTTGGTAGATTGGCTGATTATCTGCAAGCTCAATCTGGGTCTGCAGTGTTTTGTATCATCCAAGAAAGCTAACTAGATCACCAACTAGAAGCATAGCTTTCTGGGATATGGGGGTAAGAGTGCACCTATTTCCTGTCTTATCAGACCACATCTGGGGTAGTGAGTTCAGTTCTAGGTACCAATTTTAGGTAGAACTTGGAAAAACTGAAGAATATCCACTAAGAGAACAACTAGAATGGTGAAACACCTCAAATTCATGGAACTTGAGTTTCAGATTATTTGGAGTAACCAGCAATACTCAAACTTGAGAAGACTCAGTGGGATCATGAGCAATGTTTTCAAATACTAAAGGGGCCCCACTAAGGGCAATGAGTGAGTAAAAGTTGCTGAAAGACTAAAAGTTACAGCTGTTTGAAAGTGAACTGAACTGCCTAGAGATAATATGGGTTCTGCCTCATTGGAAATCTTACAACAAAGGCTCATGACCACTTGCAGGGCATGTTGTGAAGAGGATGTATGTTGCCTTAAATTGCCTTTGCCAATCCCTTGTAATGTTAATGCCCATCCTCTGAGATTGACTTATGCCTGTCCTAATGATATCTTCTATGTACTTAGTTATTTGCATGATAGAATTCTAGCTCTTTGAGGACAGCAACTATTTTTGCCTTTTTTTGTATCTCTGGTGTTTAGCACAATGCCTGACACACATGTAATTAATGCTTGCTGCCTGACTATCTGAAGGGGATGCCATTGGGTTCCCTTCCTACTGTGAAATCCCATGATCTTATGATTTGCAAGTATTAATGAATTCATTACTTAGGGTCATGTTTACAACCAAAAACATCTGTTTAAATAAAGGTCTCCATAGTTAATTATAGTCATTACAGTTTGTCAATAAGTGTTCAGATGTTTGAATTTCACCAACAAGTATAAACTGCACACTCCTTACATTTACTAGCTGGAGTCCAAACTCAGTCAATTTCTGTTTTGTTTTGTTTACAGAATGACAGTTCTATGGAATGAGAAAAGGTATTAAGGTAATCAGATTATAAGCAGGACCCCAGTTAAAAGTTGTATTAATATGATTTTTTTCCCTGCATGTGGATGATAGATGGGCAAGAGTCATGAACAGTAGAAGGTGTTACTATGTGGGTGGCAGAACTGAGAAAGCCTGGCAATTAGTGGAGGTCAGAGAAGGCAGCAGCGAAGTCGATGAAAGGCAATAACAATCACAGTGCCACAATGTGTATCTAACAATGAAGCAAAGTTCTGTCCCAGCCAGAATATACGTTGTGTGTGTGTGTGTGTGTGTGTGTGTGTGTGTGTGTATGTGTGTGTTAAAAAATAAAGTGGACAAAATGCTGGTTCAATGAGTCACAATATCTCTTACATCTCTTAATATCTCTTACTACCCATTTACTCCCTACTTATTCCTTACTTACTCCCCACTACTCTAATTCATTCAGGTCTCCATCACCATTCATCTGGTCTATTGCCAATAACCTTCTAAATGCCTCTAGAATAAAATAGAAACTCCTCTGTTTAGCTTTTGAAATTCTTAAGAGCTTGATTTCAACTTACTTCTCCAGGCTCATTGAATATTACTCCCTTTCCTGCATTTTGTGGTACTGCAGCTAGACTGTAGTCAGACTGGTCTTCTTGCCAGGGAACTTGCTGGGGACATGACATTCCATTTCCTATCTCCATATCTTTAGAATACACTCACTTCCATCTCTTATAATCCCTACTTTCCTTCAAAGCTCAGCTCAAGCACCACAATCTACATGAAGTTTTTCTTGACCTGATTCCCCAACTGTTATTGCTCTCCCTTCCTAAACTACCTTGCATTGATTTTTATTTTATTCTGTGTGTGTATAAATATATGTATATATATGTGTATGTGTGTATATATGTGTGTATATATGTATATACACATTTATAGTAAAAGTCTTTAATAAACCCTTATTGAATAATTACAGTTGCTTCTTATGAATTTGTTGATGCTGGTTTCATGCTTAATGGATCTCTGCTCAATAACAGACTTCAAATTGGCCTGAACAATGGTGTACATCAACTGTCTTTACAATGCCCTTTTGAGACTTTGATATAGGCTTTCCATTTCATTGTTTGCCTTCTCTTGGGATTGGCTATTACTCTCAGCAGGCGCATATACTTAAATCACTTTCAACATCTTAGGTCTGTAATTTTAGCACTGCAATCCAAGGCAAGAAGAAATCACAACATTTAATGATGCACACAGCACCAACATAGCAAAAAATAAAATAAAATAAAACCAATTCCACCCATCTGGGGATGACACTTATAGGCCTTTTTGAGAGGAATACAATTCTCAGTTTTGCATTTAGACTTGGATAGGATTTCAACTGCTCAAGCCATTGTTGTAGATTATTTTATTTTAATTTTATTTTAATTTAACTTCCCTCATTTATTTGTATTTTATTTTCCCTCATTGTCTTGACAATGAGGGAAAATAAAATAATCTGTAACAATGGCTTGAGCAGTTGACATCTTAGACAATGGGAAACAACATTGAGTAAGAAAAGTACAAAGCAGCCTACAGGGAAGAGGCTTCTATGCAGGTCATTATGTGTAGGTCATTGAGATTTGAAGAACTTCAGAAAAAGAAGAAAAGGAATTTGAAGGTGTTATTAAGAAACTCCCCATGTCTGTCTACACATCAAGCAGAAGTATTTTCTCACCACCAGAAAAGTAAATTCCTGAGAGAGGTCTTGAAAGAGGGAGAGTCTGGTGTAGTTGTGGGAAAGTTGCTAGAATCCCAGTCTTGCCACTTGCTACCTGTGTGATCTGAGACAAATCACTGAACCTCTCAGGGACTGAGTTTCCTTATCTGAAAAATGAGAGGATTGGAATGGATGATCTCTAAGGTGCTTCCCAGCTCTAATCTGAATGAAGAGCATTGAGGAAGCAGCATGGCCATGTACTTACAAGCTATATTCAGAGTAGGTAGAAGATAATCTCAGAGAGCAGGTACTAGCATAAAAAAGGACTGGGAAAGTCTTCTTGCAGGAGGTGAACTGCAGAGCCAGCCCCAGTGAGGAAGATCTGAGTTCAAGTCCTCTTTCTGCCACATATTGACTCTCTGACCCTGGGCAAATCTCTTAAGCTCTGAATGCCTCTGGCAAACCTCTGTGATTATGTGACTGTGACTATGACTATGACTCTACATCATAGAAGAAATGCTAATCTACATTGGTAAAGAAAATTCCTTAGCTGCACCTACTTAAGCAGATGAAATCACGGTTCTAATTTAAATAAGAAAAAAGGAAAGATTGCAAGGGAAAATTACAAAAGACTGGGCAATGAATGGGCGTTTATCTATGTAAAGGCTATGGAGAATTCAGGAGACTTATTATAAGAGGAAGCCAAGAAGAAACAGAGCATGGAAAAAGGCAGGAAATCTTTTTACTAAAGCACAGAACCTTGGGAGTTCTTAAGACAAAAACAATAGGTGTCCAACTGCCAGTGAATGAATGGTATCTGTGAAAAATACTGCAAAAATCTCTATACTTCTTCCATCCCCAGAAGATCTTAAGCAACCCATGTTGACTGAAAAGAAATTCCAACTCTCATACTTTATGTGGGATGAAGTGTCTGCAACAATTTAACAGATGCAAAGTCAGGGACAGAAGCCAGAAAAATGACAGAATTCATTAGGAACCTCTCAAGGTAGATGGAGACACATTGTATAAGGAACGCTAAAGGAGGTTCATACATTACTTTTCAGGACCTTCACACATGTGATCCCAGTTGTCTAAGTATGTGAAATGTTCTTCTGAAAACAAAGATGATTGTGTAAACCTTGGCAACTGTCTCCTCATTACTCTCCCTTTCAGGTGCTCAATCCCTTTACATGAATTATAACTCTGCCTTGCTGAAGAGCATATAAAGTACTCCACCAATTGAAAGGAGGAGAGATTTTGTTTTGTTTTATCAACCACCGACAACATATATGTCCTTTGACAACTGGAAGAAAAAAGGAAAGAAAATCAAATTCCCACAAGCTCTGTATTTCCTTAAAAGGTAGTTGATTCAGTGGAAACAAATGTCTTTGAATGACATGAAGTCTCGATTGCTAGTTTCGTGCCTTCCTCCAACATAATTTAGATTTACTTTGTATACAGGTCTATGATATTGATCTGTATAACCACCCCCCCCCACCCCATTCCCTGGTGGGAGCCAGCCACCAACCACAAATACAACCCTCCCTATGAAGGAGACAGATGAGCCCCAGGCAGAGGGAACTGCATCTTGTCCTATCCTATCCTGTCCTGGTCATACTTGGCTCCCAGGTACAAGGTAGACAGTTTGGTTTGCCATTCATTTGGAGATGTTTGGTGTGAGAATATTGCCTTGGGGTGGTGGGAGGCACATATTTAGGTAAAAGCCACTCTCTGGAGAGGGGACTATTTCTATGAAACACTTATTCTATTAAAAAAAAAAGAATGCTTGAAAAAAAGCTATACATACCTAGTTACCAGAAGGAGAAGCACCAACATCTGGATTTTTGAAACTGGGAAGGGGAGGGGGTTCAATGGCTACCCAGAATCTTGACTGGCCAAATCACCAACACTCTTCCAATGAGTGTACCCCCAAAGCAAAACCTCTCTTCCCACAGTTCTGAGAGTTGTCAGTTCTCAGATTCTGAGTTCAATGGCTATCCTCTGGGTATATATACCCTTTTTCAGGGCCCGAGGGTTTCACACCTCTCCTGACCTAATTAGCAAAAGAGTGTGGGCCTTTCTACAAACAAAGGCAAGACTCAGTCAAAGGCACTTGATTGCCTTAGTGCTGAGAAGCACTCCAAAAGAAAAAAACAGTAAAAAGCCCCACTTTGCTTGCCCTTACAGCATGTCATCACCTACTTATTCAATAACGGCCAGTGGCTCCCTATCAATTCCAGGATCAAATATAAAGTCCTGGGCTTGGCATTTAAAGCTCTTCATAACTTGCCCCCACCTTTCTTTCCAGGCTTCTTATAACTTTCTTTCCTTCATGTACTCTATGATCCAGTTACATAGGTTTTCTTGCTGTTCTTCACACAGGAAACCCCCATCTTCTGACTCTAGACATTTTCACTTCATATTCCCCAAACCTGGAATTCTTCCCTTTCTTACTTCCATCTTCTGGACTCCCTAGCTTCCTTCAAGTCTCAACTAAAATTCAACCTTGCACAAAAAGCCTTTTCTGATCCCTCTTAATTCTTGTGCCTTTCTCTGAGATGATCTACAGTTTACAATATCTATTATCTGTCCATCTATCATCCATCCATCCATCTATCTATCTATCTATCTATCTATCTATCTATCTATCTATCTATCTATCTTTCTTTGTCCTTAGTTCTTTGCATTTTCTCTCCTCCACTAGGCTGTCAAAACAAGGACTATTCTTTTTTCCTCTTTCATGATACCCCCAGCACTTGTTACAGTGCCTGGAACAAAATAGGCTTTTAATTAACACTAGTTGACTGACTGACCCACAGATGGAGCCTGTGAAGCAATTAAGATCCACATGAACTTAACCAAAGATTTCTTGACAAAGATGAATCAAAAATGGCTGTCATTAGTTGTTCTATAAGTTGTCCTTGCTTATAAAATCAGAAGGGTTTGTAATATTGATTGATGATCAGGTCATTGCAACCAGAAATTACACAGAGGTTACTCTTAGGGAAACAAAAATCATTTATCAGTAACAGATTATACAGTGAAATGATGGTAACTGTCCAACATACCATTGCGGGTTGCAAAATTTTAGCATCTAGTGGATATTAATAATATGGGTGAATGGGACATAACATTTGGTTATTTAGCTTAATTTAAACCATATCCATACAACTTTGTAGGAAGGCATTAAGAATTTACCCAGAGAAGCATAGCTAGATAGTTGTCTGAAAAAAAATGTTGGGATTTTAGTGGACTTCAGGTTCAATGAACCATACTGTTGTATGATATGAAGACCAAAAAACATTAATGTTGTTTTAGTTTACACTAAAGAGAATAATGTTCAGGATTAGGGAAATGATTATCTGTTCTGTTTAAAATACATCAGAACCATTATGCTCAATTCTAGCCATTGAATTTTAGGAAGGACAATGATGAGAAAAGAATTCAGAGGAATTTAACTATAATGGTGGAGGGCCTTTAAGTCATGGTATATGAGGATCAGTTGAAGGAATTGGAGATGTTACACTGTAAGAGGGAAGATAAGGTGGGGGCCACATTGTTTTCAAGCATTTGAGAAATGGAAATGTAAAAAAAGGAATAAACTTGTTTTGCTTAGCCCAATAAGGCAAAACTAGGAGCTTTGGGTCGAAGTTGCAAATAAGAAAATTTGGTTTAATTTCTGGGCAACTTTCCTAAAAATTCCAGAAAGTAGAATGGGTTACTCTAAGAGACAGCAGATCACTGAAAAGTTGGCAGCAATAAACATGGTGGCTGGTACATATGAGGGCCTTATTTAACTTTTATGGTAGAAAATAAATAGAATTTATGTGACTGGATTGCTTTTCTATTGTTAACAGAGATTAACTTAAAAAAAATTAAAAACAGATGTAGGATTGTATATTTAAAGTTGGAAGGGAACTTAGAGGTCATCTAGTTCAATTTGCTTTTTTTTGTCCCTTGTAAAAAGACAGCACTATCATTGGCTTTGAAACCTGGCATTGAGCTTGGAATAGAGAAGAAGCAGTTTTGCCTCAAACCTTTATGGCATTCCAAGAAGGTAGAAGGATGGTAATTATGGTTTGATTAGCAATGGAAAAAGTGGGAAATACTTACTGATGCCAAGATCTTCTAATCAGTTCCTTCTCTTCCTTTCAGTATTCACTCTCTTCCTCATTTGAAGAGCACCAGTTGTACGAGGAGCTTCTCTGCTGGGCAGAGGATAAATCTGATGGAGCAGCTGTTTTCTTCTCTCTTTCATATCTGCATGGAGGATTGTCAAGTAGGTCAGTACAATTTGACCATAGACTAGGCAAAGAGGAGTAATGTATAGGAAGAGAAAATGCCAAACTATAGAAAGTCAATGGAGTTTATTGAGTTGGGATAGGTGGTTAAGGGAGTGACATGGTCAGATATCAGTTGTAGAAAAATCACATTGACAACTCTGTGGAGAAAGGATTTACAGTGGGGTGTGTGTGGGAAAGTGAGGCAGGAAGGTCAGTATTGGAAGGCTATTGGAATAATCCAGGTGAGGAGATGAATGTCTGAACTAAAAACTTGTAAAAGATCCCTGGTTCGCTTGTTAGTGAGAAAGTTGTGAAGTGTGTTAATTTCAGCACCTTCACTCTCTCTAGAATAAATGGAAGAGGATATTTTGGGTTAAAGTTTTGAACTTATTACCTTAGTCAGCCTTAGTTTCTGAATGCAGGGAAGAGAATGGCTTAGGCCAGGATATCACAGTGCAATGAAATTAGTAATGGAAGTCAGAAGGAATGAGTTTGAGGCTTTCCTCAGCCTTCTATCAATGTGTTCTTGAGAAAGTCACTATTTCTTCATCTCTAAAATAAGTTAGAAGAGTCTAGGTAGTCTATTGTGCTCATTTTATAACTGCTGAAGCTGAGGCCCAGGGATGTTGTGACTTGGCCAGGGCCAAACAAGTAGTACGCATCAGAGGCCAGATTTAAACCCAGTTCTGGTGACTTGAGACAATTCTCTTTTAAGTGTTCTGCATCTCATTCTCAACTTTATGAAATTCTACTCTGACCTGGCATCTGATTTCTGCTTAATACCTACTTGGCTGATGAGATACCCTACCATGCCCTCCAACCAGTCTTGTCTTCTCCTGGCATGGCCCTGTTGTGTCTAGTTCACAAGCACTTATTAGGAAAGCGCCATCAGTTTGAGTAATGGTTAACAGCAGTTGTCATGCATTACACAGAGGGGAGGATTCATTGTGATAAAAAGTGTTGAGCTCAGAGAAGAAAATTATGATTGAGTCAAAGAGATCAGGACATCCCAGGAAAATCAACTCAACCTCCTGGCAAAGAAATAGCTGTGCAAAATGATATCAGAAGAGATCTTTTAAATACACACCCATACACCCACACACCCATACACACACAGGAAATGTGCGCTTACTGCCTACATGTCCTTCTGTATAAGTAGAAGTATTGGTGTTAGAAACGAGAAGACGGATCTCTTCCTTACAGATTGGAACAAAGGGCAGGAGAGATGAAACTGAATAGGAACAGAGCTAGAGTGGAGACATGTAAGAATTCATGACATATGGCCTTGATTTCTCAGTAAAGTAGGAAACAGGGTCACTTGCTAAGAGAGCGAAGGTGGGGTGTCATTGGGGGTTCTGATAGGTATCAGAAAAGAGCAAACTTTGGCATGTTTGATTATGAAGATTAACTGAATTAGCATAAGTAAAGAGCTTTGTAGAACTTGAAGCACTAAGAATACTAGTGATGAAGGATGATGATGATGGGGATGATGATGATCATGATGGTGATGATAATAATGATGAGAATGAAGCTGAGATTGAATAACACAGGAATTGTGACCTCGTCAGAATAGTTGCATGGCTAAAAGAGAAGACATGGTGTGTGCTGACTGCTAACAGTCCATAGTCATAGAGTGAGTAAATAGAAGGTTGTCAGATGAGAAACAAAATAGTCTCTCCTTGGTATTAGTCTGCTTTTTTGGAAATGATATTATGTTAATTGCACCAATCCCCAGAATACTTTTATGCCTCAGAAATGTGACTCATAACCTCTGAAAAGAACTTGGTCTAACAAGCCATAGAGTTTATAGAATGTTTTATTTTCCTAGACAATGTTACACAGCTAGATAGCTCAGTTGCCCACAGAGTTAGTTTCTCAGTTCCTGTATCTTGGATGTGCATTTCCAATGGACTTGGAAGACAATTACATAAGAGTGGGACTCACTACATAGGAAATTCATGCAGCTAGGAAATTATGTAAAGCTTTCAATGACCTTAGACTCCTCCCTCCTGAAATAAAATCTATATTCCAGTTTCTCCCTTTTCAATCCACTGTCTCTTCACAGCTGCTAAATGTGTCACTGTCCTGTTTTTACACACACACACACACACACACACACACACACACCTTCATTTCTCATCTGACTGTGATCTGGACTTCTCCATGAGACCCCAGAAACCTTTTCATCCTGTAAGATCACTTCGATCCCAGAACTCACTCCTTATTAGTATCCTCTACTTTTGGGACCCTTCTCTCTTATTGGAAGACAGAGAATTCTACCGAGAACCTCCATTTAAGGAGTACGCCAAGGGCAGCCATCTCTTCGTGTCCCATCTGGATCCATTCCTCTGGACTTCTCTGTCATGCTCCCACCATGCTTCTCAACTTCCTTTAAAGTATTGTTTCCTCCTATTAGGCTCTAAGCTTCTTGAAGGCAGGAACTGTCTTTCTCCCTCCTTTGTATCCCCAATGTTTAGCAACATGTCTGCTGCGTAGTAGGTGCTTAATAAATGTTTATTGATTGAGAGAGAGAATGATGGACCTTTTCCCTATGCACTCCTTAGAAAAATATTTTTAAATGCATGCAGTAAAATGCATAAGATTACAAAGGAAACAAAAGGTCAGTAAAAATGAAGCTGTATTGTTTTTCCAGTCCAAGTTCACGTATTCTCCTTAAGTCTATTGTTAGGTCGCAACAGGTTGAATGACTAGAGTCAAACTATAATTTGGGCATCTCTAAGGGAACATTTATTACATCTGCCCTGGGCCCCATGTTCTCCAATCATTTTATCAATGGACCTAATTAAGGAAAAAGTGGCATGCATATCAAATATTAGATGATATCAGCTGGGAAGGATGAATTATATACTGGATAATAGTTAGGATCCCAAAAGTCCATAGCAGGTTACAAAGTTGGGCTGAATATAATAAGGCTAATTTTATACTGTGTGAACTACATGTTTCCAACTGGAGCTTGTGGTAACACCCAAGATGGTGTCAAATAGTCAAGTTCTTTAATTATATTGGTCAGGGCAATGAGCCAGAGCAGTGAGAAATCCCCAAATGGTATCAAGGCCTTTGATGCCATGTGAGGACCCTGCAAGGGTTACTGATGTAAGATGAAAGGGTTTTGATCAGCTAAATGTATTTCTCTATTTTGGTTCCCTGATTGCTTTTGCTTCTTGTTGTTATTCAGGTGCCAAATTATAGATTAGCATTTATCTGGGACCTTCGTAGTAGAGTAAAAAATTCAGTCTGTAGATAGAAAAAACATCATTTGTCCATCTGTCTGTTCCTCTGTAACTCAAAGGGCCTTCCTACTCTTTCTGCCAACCCTCTTTTATTCTTTTTCATTGTAACTCCTTATAAAGATGGGAATTGGCTTCATGTTCTATACCACTGAAAAGCAAAAACACCCCAACAAACTGTTAAAGATCATTGGGATTATTTGGATTAAATCTTAAGAATTTTAGGTTTGCCTAATTTAAGGTGTCAGGGAATTATTATTATTTTTTTAAAAACTTAATACATGAATAAAGCATGTGCTGAATGAATAAGAGTAATTTCTCTCATTCATATAATTTAAATACCAGCTGTCTTGTCCTAAACTATATTTTCTCATAAAACCTTTTATAGAACCAGTGTGATACCTTTGTAATTCTGTGGATTTATGGAGAGTGTAAGGTGTATTGGAATCTATATTCAAACCTACAAATCACTTTAATTAAAGGTCTGGATATATGGAAAAATCACCTGGTTGAAAGAATAATTAAATAAACTTCCTTCATTACTATTCCTGGGTCTTTTTAAAAAATAGTTATATCAGATGATCCCAAATCCAAAGTGTTCCAGAACATGAATTACATGGAAAATAGCAAAGTACATTCCCCTGTCTCTAACACCTTAGGTACTAATGGATAAATAGTGAGTTAGCAACCTACACAGAATATTACTTTGATATCTCACTGTGGTATGGAGGTAGATTCTAGAAGGCTATTTCTATGGAATACATGCTCTAACAGGTTCAATCATGCTTGAAAGGGCCCAAGTAGATTACTGGCAGGAGACAACCTTTGTTCTAAGGACCAGCCTCTGAAGAGGGTCCCCAGTATTCGGTCTGCCATTTGGTAACGAATACTTTGGCCATGACAACCTTTAGTCTTCAGCACGATATGGTCCCTTTCTGTTTCTACAATGAGAGTATCAAGAAAGGGGATAGAGTTTTTAGGAATCACAGTTTTTTAGACTATTTACCAATAGTAACTTAACTGACGCCACAAATTCTTATTTAGTTAACAATGAGCAGAGAGAGAGAGTCTACTGAGGTGGGTTGGGGAGAATCAGTCATGGTGACCTTGACATTCTTGCTATAAATGAAGTCAACAGAAGGTGTTGCTAAATGGAAGGGTGAAGTCCTTGGTACTTCCATGAGAGTCAAAGAGAAGAGTTGGGGTGGTCCAGTTAGATTCGTCATGTGTTCAAAGGCAACAAGAAACCTAATTTCATGGGTAATTTGGTCATTTCACCCTTCAGTACTCAAAATGAGCACTAGTAGAAAAAGAAACATGAAAATAATTGCAGTTTACGGAAGGGGAGAAGGAAGAGGGGGGAGGGGGAGGAGGAAAGAGGAGAGAGATTCTGTGAAAAAACCACATTTTTCTGAAAGGCAGCACATACATTATGTATATACATATACACATGCATACTATATATACATATGCATATATATGTGTATTTATTTGTATATAATTATACAAGCATATATTTCATTATATGTTTATACACACAGTTATAATCAGTACCCTTAATATGGAGGTCAGCAGGGCAGAGGAAAATGAAAAACACAGTAGAAAACATGGTTCAGAAAATCAACAAGCACAAAACAGGAACAAAAAGGAAAGATCTGCTGAAACCACTCCTTACCTTGATGAACACTTTCCTCAGTAAGAGACCAAGAAGGTGATGGACAGATGGATTACCTAAAAGCACATATACAAAAAATGAAATTCACTCTTTTAGCACATAGGGCACAGCTGCATACCAACATAGCAATTATTTTAGAATCAGCTGTCCAGATATGGTTAGATAATCCACTGGTTAGAGCAAAATAAAAATCAATACCAATTACAAGAAAATGTAAAAAAATAGAAAACTCTGCAGGTAATTGGAATATCTCTGACTTGACCTATTTAATACCGCAGTGAATAAAGCACTGGGCCTAGAGTCAGACTAGAGAGTTCAAATCTGATCTCACACTCTTAGTAGCTGTGTGACCCTAGGCAAGTCACTTAAGCCCTGCCTGCATAAAGCTGGAGAAGGAAATGGCGAACCACTCCCATATCTTTGTCAAGAAAACCCCATGGACAAGTTGGTCCGTGGGGTCACAAAGAGTTGCACACAACAGAACAAGTGAATAACAGCAAAGACAATCTCCATGTTTTACAGAGATTCCTCTAATGTACAGTTACCACAGTGATAAGGCTGAAAGACTTTAGATATTACCTGTCAACAAACAAGCTCCTGACCTACTAACATCTGATGATTCATTTGATAAGTGATACTGTCAGAAGGAACTCAGAAAGCACTGCTAAAGCTTGTGAAGTGTGTGTTAAGAAAGGGAAGATTTTAGAGGCACAAGTGGCCTTTTCCTTTACTGATTAATAGAAAAGAAAATCAAAAGAGAAAGACAGTTATGAGAAGAGAACAACTAATTAAGAAGATGGTGTCTGAGAATGGGATTTGGATTGTTGGGCCACAGCTTAAAATATAGGAACAACAAATTTCTGGCAAGGGATGGAGTGTACCTAATAAGGGCTAGTAAAAATCCTTATCTTCACTCATACATATTTTCCTCTAGCTCAAATCCGTATCATTTCCTACCAGTATTATTTCAACATTCTCCTAATTGGTCTCTTTGCTTCCAATATCTTCTGAGGCAAAATGTATCTGATACAGAGCTACAAAATTGAAATTTGTTCCACTCCCCCACCCCGTTCATGTGTTTTTTTTTCCCATCTTATTCTTTTCTCTTAACAATTATTTTATTTTTTAATATTTTAGTTTTCAACATTGATTTCCACAAGATTTTGAGTTACAAATTTTCTCCCCATTTCTACCCTCCCCCTACTCCAAGATGACATATATTCTGATTGCCCCATTCCCCAGTCAGCCCTTCTGTCACCACACTCCCCCACCATCTCCTTTCCCCTTACTTTCTTGTAGGGTAGGATAGATTTCTATGCCCCATTCCCTATATATCTTATTTCTCAGTTGCATGCAAAAACAACTTTTTTTTGAGCATCTGCTTTTAAAACATTGAGTTCTAAATTATCTCCCCTCTTCCCTTCCCACCCACCCTCCCTAAGAAGGCAAGCAATTCAACATAGGCCACACATGTGTCATTATGTAAAACACTTGCACAATACTCATGTTGGGAAGGACTAACTGTATTTCCCTCCATCCTATCCTGTCCCCTTTTATTCAGTTTTCTCCCTTGACCCTGGCCCTTTTCAAAAGTGTTTGCTTTTGATTACTTCCTTCCCTTATCTGCCTTCCCTTCTATCACCACCCCCTTCCCCTTTTTTGTCCCCTCCTCCCTACTTTCCTGTGGGGTAAGATACCTGATTGAGTGTGTATGTTATTCTCTGTTCAAGTCAAATTTGATGAGAGCAAGATTCACTCATTCCCTCTCACCTGCCCCCTCTTCCTTTCCAAGAGAACTGCTTTTTCTTGCCATTTTTATGTAAGATAATTTACCCCATTCTATCTCTCCCTTCATCCCTCTTTCAATATATTCCTCTCTCATACCTTAATTTGATTTTATTTTTTTTAGATGTCATCCCTTCATATTCAACTCACCCTATTCCCTCTGTCTTTATATATGTATATTCCCTTCAACTACCCTAATACTGAGAAAAGTCTCATGAATTACACACATCATCTTTCCATCTAGGAATGTAAAAAAAAAAAACAGTTCAACTTTAGAAAGTCCCTTATGATTTCTCTTTCTTGTTTACCTTTTTGTGCTTCTCTTGATTCTTGTGTTTGAAAGTCAAATTTTCTATTCAGCTCTGGTCTTTTCCTTGAGAAAGCTTGATAGCCCTCTATTTTCTTGAAAATCCATATTTTGCTTTGGAACGTTATACTCAGTTTTGCTGGGTAGGTGATTCTTGGTTTTAATCCTAGCTCCATTGACCTCTGGAATATCATATTACAAGCCCTTTGATCCCCTAATGTGGAAGCTGCTAGATCTTGTATTATCCTGATTGTGTTTTCACAATACTCAAATTGTTTCTTTCTGGCTGCTTGCAGTATTTTCTCCTTGACCTGGGAACTCTGGAATTTGGAGACAATATTCCTAGGAGTTTTCTTTTTGGGATCTTTTTCAAGAGGCAATCGGTGGATTCTTTCAATTTCTATTTTACCTTCTGGCTCTAGAATATCAGGGAAGTTTTCCTTGATAATTTCTTGAAAGATGATGTCTAGGCTCTTTTTTTGATCATGGCTTTCAGGTACTCCAATAACTTTTAAATTGTCTCTCCCAGATCTATTCTCCACGTCAGTGGTTTTTCAATGAGATAGTTCACATTGTCTTCCATTTTTTCATTCCTTTGCTTCTGTTTTATAATATCTTGATTTCTCATCAAGTCACTAGCTTCCACTTGCTCCAATCTAATTTTTAAGGTGGTATTTTCTTCAGTGGTCTTTTGGACCTCCTTTTCCATTTGGCTAATTCTTCCTTTTAAGACATTCTTCTCCTCATTGGCTTTTTGGAGCTCTTTTGCCATTTGGGTCAGTCTATTTTTTAAGGTGTTATTTTCTTCAGTATTTTTTGGGGTCACTTTTAGCAAGTCATTGACCAGTTTTTTATGGTTTTCTGGCATTTCTCTCATTTTTCTTCCCAATTTTCCTCTACTTTTCTTACTTGCTTTTCCAAATGCTTTTTGAGCTCCTCCATGGCCTGAGTCCAATTCATATTTTTCTTGGATGCTTTTGACTTTGTTGACTTCTTCTGCCTGTATATTTTGATCTTCTTTGTCACCAAAAAAAGATTTTTCGAGTCTGAGTCTGAGTCTGAGTCTGAGTTTGTATCCTCTTTTGCTGCCTGGCCATGTTCCCAGCCAACTACTTGACCTTTCAGCTTTTTGTCAAGGTATGATTGCTTGTAGAGTAGAGAGTGTTTTGTCCCAAGCTTTAGGGGCTGCGCTTCTGTTTTTAGAACTACTTCTACTCCACCATCACTGTGAGCTCTTCCACAGAAGTGCTCCTTCTCCCCCAAGATCCCCCAAGCAGGATTGCGACCCAGATCCCAGCAGGGCAAAGCAAGCCCTGCGCTCCTGCTCAGGTCTGCTGCTTGATTCCTCCCACTATGCGAGCCAGGGACTCTGGAAGCAGCTGACACTGGAGCTCCACTGCCGCACCACTCCTGCCAACCCCCAGGGCTGGTGGCTGGACCACTCTCTAACCTGATATAGCAGTTTACCCAGTAACCTGCTTCTTGGTCTTTGGTGTTTGTGGGTTGAGAAGTCTGGTAACTGACACAGCTCAATGATTCATGGCCTTAGGGCCTGATCCAGTCAACTTCCGGTCTGGTCTGTCCTAGCGTGGCCCACACTGGGCTGTGTTCCGCTCCCAACATCATGAGATAGACCCTTCCCAGCGACCATCCAGGCCATCCTGCTTCCCTCTGCTATTTTGTGGGTTCTGCAGCTCTAGAATTTGTTCAGAGACATTTTTTACAGGTGTTTGGATGGATTTGGGGGAGAGCTTAAGCAAGTCCCTGCTTTCCAGCTGTCATCTTGGCTCCACCCCCCACTTCATGTTTTTTTTTAATTGAATGTTTTATTTTCCCCCCAATTACATGTAAAAACAATTTTTAACATTCATTTTTTAAAGTTTTTGAGTTCCAAATTTTCTCTCTCCCTTCTTCTCCTTCACCCCCATTGAGAAGGTAAGCAATTTGAGCTATTATACAAGGGCAGTCATGAAAAACATGTTTCCATGTTGGTCATATTGGGAAAGAAAACACAGACAAAAAAAAGAAGAAAAATAAAGAAAAAAGTATGCTTTGATCTGCATTCAGATTCCAGTTGTTTCTCTGCAGAAGGATAGCATGCTTCATCATTAGTCCTTTGGAATTGTCTTAGATTGTTGTATTGCTGAGAATAGCTAAGTCATTCACAATTCTTTACCAAATAATATTGCTCTTACTCCATACCATGTTCTCCTGCTTCTATTTACTTCACTATGCATCAGTTCACATAAGTTTTTCCAAGTTTTTCTGAAATCATCCTGCTTGTTTCTCTTTTGTCCAGGAACCCTGAGGATCTTCCTCTCCCAGTTTGATTTTGTTTTTTGAGTTTTGATTAAAGCAGCCATCCCTTGATTAACTTCTTAAAGAGGCCTATTCACTGAATGGGAGTTACCTCACTCAAAGTAAGAACCTGAAAAGACCTTAGCCCAGAAGGGCCAGGGTCTCCCATTGCATCCTGAGCCATCTTTAGTCATCCTGGTGAATATGAGGCCACTAGACCCAGATGGCTCTGGAGGAGAAAGTGAGGCTGGTGACCTTGCACAGCGCTCTCTCATTCAAATCAAAGTCAACTCCAAGTTATATCATCATTTTCCTGATGTCATGGTCCTCTTCAAAAATGAAGGATAAACACAACAACAACAATGTAATATTCTATTATAACCAAATATAGTAGTAATTGGATTTGAAGTTTTTCCCACCAATTGATAGGTCACATGACCTACTTATGTCACCGGAAGCCTAAGTTACAGGGTAGGGGGAGCTTCCTGACAGGAAAAGGAAATTATGTCACAAAAAATGTTGAGAGAGAGAGAGAGAGAGAGAGAGAGAGAGAGAGAGAGAGAGAAAGATGTATGTTATGGCTCCTAATGGCTGCCCTCATGATCGTTAGAACTGAACAGGCAGACTTTGCTGTATTGTGAGTTTGTTTTGGGGAAGACCCCAGCAGGGGGTCAGAGAGGTTTTAGGATGGTGAGTCTCCAGGTTGTTATATGGTATGTGGAATGTTTTACTGCTGTGGTAGACTGGATAAATGGCTTGTGGAATATGGTTCTCTGGTGTCTGAATAAATGGTTTACTTCTTCTCCCTTCTATGTGGAGAGGCTCCTATACTTCGCAATACAGAACTACATTGGCATATTCACCATTATTGTTGATGTTGTGTTTATTTGTGTTTTAACAATTGGCTAGCAGCTTCTGTGGGGGCATAAGATGCACCCACGAGGCTGCCGGCACGCCGGAAAAGCACAGGTTCTTTTCATCTGCTTAAACAAGGAAAGCACGGTGAAGGGGTTGACCAGCTTATTTTAATCCAGCATTCAGTTAGCATACAGACAACATTCATTTAGCTCAGGGGAAAAAACACCAGCATTCAGTTAGTTCAGGGGAGCATATGGGCAAGCATCAACAGACAGGCCAAATACAGATTACAGTCAGCTAGTTCAGGGGAACAAACAGCCAGCATCCTGAAGTTCAGATTATTCATTTAGTTCCGGGGAAAACAAAACCACTACGAGGAACTTCAGAACTAAATACAAACAAATTACAAGTATCAACAGACAGATCCAATACAATTCATAGTTACCAACATCTGGGCTCAGCCCGAGAGCAAGGGCTGGCCCAGAGTCACACTCCCCACTGCTCCCATGCCAACCAGAAAAGGAAAGAGAACTCTTCAAGCTGTCCTCTCCCCTCTTATAGAGTTTTTGACATCATCAAGCTCCGCCTGAATGACCAGGGCTGATTGGTTCTTGAGTTGGCCTCTCCCCCTAGCGTAGACTAGGTTAACACCCAATAGGGCATGGCTCTGGAGTCAACACCTCCCCTCAGCCAGCCCCATGACTCATCACACAGGAAGTTCTCTTCTTCCAGGCATGGTTTCTGGGCTTCCTTTCCCAGAAGAGAAGCCCCCAGCAAGGCTCGATGAGGTAAGCTGAGTCACTCAAAAAAAACAAAGGTCACTCTGGTTACAGTTTGTTACCTTATCGATATACCATATACCACAGATTGTTTAGCCATTGCCTAATTGATGGGCATCCCTTTGATTTCCAATTCTTAGCCACCACAAAAAGAACTGCTATAAATATTTTTTGTACCAATACATCCTCATGGAGTCATTTCTTTAAAAGAAATGGATAGCCCTTTAGTTACTAAATACTTCTCTATTTCATTAAAGAACACTTTAAAATTGTATTTAGATGTTTTTGGTATGTATTGCTAGAGTGACTCTATGATATTTTCTTTTTTTCCTATATTTTCTATTATTTTTCCTGGTTTGATGTTGATAAATTCATATATATGTGTACACACACACACACACACACACACACACACACACATATATATATATATATATATATACGCACACTTATGTGTGTGTGTGCATGTGTCCATCTATTAAGATACACATGCATGCACGCACCACACACACATATAATTTGGGAAGATTTCTTTTGTATTTTGATAATATTTTGTTGTTTTTGAGTTGCTTCAGTCATGTCTGACACTTTGTGACCCCATTTGAGGTTTTCTTGGCAAAGATACTGGAGTGGTTTGTCATTTACTTTTCCAGCTCCTTTTGTAAATGAGGAACTGAGGCAAACAGGTTCAGTGGGTTGATTGGGGTCATATGGCTAGTAAGTGTCTGCGATCCATATTTGAACTCAGGAAGATGAATCTTCCTAACTCCAGGCCTGCTGCTCTATTGGGACTATCCTCAACTTCTCCTTCCTGCTTACCTCAAATATCCAATTAATTAGCAAATTTTGCCTTTCTACTCAGTCATCTCTCGATCCAACCTCTTTTCTTTACTCATATATCTACTCAAATTTTTACTCATGTATCTACTACCTTACTACAGTACTAGATGAATCTAACCAAATCAAGAAGGCACTTCATCTGATGAATTACTTATAAAAATGTGAGATTATTCTGTCTTCAAGGCCATTTTATTTGGCTTTCATAGGATTCATGTGGTCTTTTATTGCTACCGATGCTTCATTTTCTTCTTCCAAATTGTCTTATACTTCTATGATAATAACAAAAATAGCTAACATTTATATAAGCATGTATTATGCTCCAGGTTCTATGCCAGGCATTTTAAAATGATTAATTCATGTGATCCTCACCACAACCCTGGGAGGTGGGCACTACTATTAATCCTATTTTATAGATGAAGAAATTGGGATGAACAGAGATTAAATGACTTGCTCAAGGTAACACAGTAAGATACTGAGACTGAATTTGAACTCAGGTCTTTCTGATGCCAGGCCTGCTACTCTATTCAGTGAGCCACCTAATGTTCTCAATATATAATTTTCTTTTTCAGGTATTCTAGTACTTTTTGGAAAATGTCCATCATATCTTTCAAATTTTGCATTCTATTTTTTTGAAATTCCACATTAAGATATCTTATAGCTAATCTAACTTCATTCTTAATATATATTCTTTAACAGGTTGCTCTTTCTTGAACTACTTTGTAATTTCTTTTTGTTGTTACATAATCTGAAGAAAATCCATACAAATCTCTCTTTGACACAGGAGTTTTGAATGATATTCTTTTATAATATTCTACTTATTTACAGGGTTCTGTTCTCTCAGAGTTTTAATTTATTTTTCCCCCTGTCTTTAAATTATATACGATGCATTTGGATCCCCTATACAGGAGCTCTGAGTACTTAATTTGCCTGATGTTATTACATGGATTTAAAAAAAATGCTCTGTGCGGTATCTTCTGTCTTCACATTTTGTGGGTTGACTAGAATTTACCTTGTGTCTGCTGCATAGTTTCTTTTTTTTCTAAGTTTTTTCATGTTAAAATTTTTTTGAAGAAAACTACTACCCCTCCATTTTAATGATCATATAATTTTGCTAAATGGTTGTTGAATTAAATGTATTGGCTTGGAGTCTTTCAAGCTTAATTAATTTTTAAAAAAGTGACTTTAAACTTAAAAAGGAGGGAGAAATGGTGTATATGCACTAAGGTACATATAATAAAGAGTTATTACAATGTAAGAGTAATAGAAATAAAGGTACCTCCAAAGTTCAGAGGAAACAAGAATCCAAGAAAAGAGTCAATAATAAAACCTATGGTTTCAAATATCTATATAAAATGAATAATGTATGGGTAACTAAGCAAGATAAACCAGAAATCCTAATGCAGAAAGGGAAATTTGGTCTGGTAAGTATCATTGAGGCTCAGTGTAAAAGACCTATGAATTTTTCATGTCTCTAAAAGAATATAATTTATATTATCTATCTATCTATATTATTAATACCTTCCCTTTTACATGTTTTGTTTCATTTAAATAATACATATATACACATATAGTGTCCCAAAAATCTTGGTGTAGGTAATCTATCAAAGCTTCAAACTATACTAAGACTTCTGGGACACCCTCTTTATACATATAAGTGTGTATATACACATATGTATGTGTACATTATAGTCATTTCTATATGTATACATAAATATTGGTATAAATCTAGATATCTACCTATAAATTTATTTACACTTATGGAAAGATATCAGTGGATATCTATATTATTAATATGTATAATATAACAATGACATTGTGAAATGGATAGAAATAGTAAAATTTTGCTTCCAGTCCCACCTCAGGCACCTATCAGCTGCGTAACACTGAATAATTCACAACCTCCCAATCCTCTAAGAATATAAATTACAGAGAAAGTGTCCACGCTTCACTCAATTCTTAAGGTGATCTTCCTGAAGCACATCTGCCTTTGACACTACCACTTAACTCAATAAGCTCCAGTGGCTCCCTATTACTTCGAGGATTAAATAAAAAATCATCTGTTGTTCAAAACTATCTATTTGCCACCTTTCTGGTCTTCTTATACATTCCACACCCTACCACATACTCTATAATCCAATGACATTGACTTCTTTATTGTTCATTAGATAAGATACTGCATCTCCAAGCTCCAGGCATTTTTACTTACTGACCCCATTCCTGGAATGCTCTCCCTCTTCATCTCCATTTCCTGGCTTCCTTCAAGTCCTGGATAAAATTTCATGTTCTACAGTTAGCCTTTCATAATTCCTCTCAATTCTAGTGATTTCCTTCTGATAATTATTTCCTACTTATTCTGTATATAGCTTTATTTAGATGTCTCTCTATTAGAATGTGAGCTCCTTGAGAAAAAGGACTGTCCTTTGCTTTTCTTAGTATCCTCTGTGTTTAGCTTAGTACTTGGCAGATGAAAAGCACTTATTAAATCATTATTGGCTGGTTGCCTTGTGTTGTTAGAGGTAATTTCACCAACTATAAGTTAACGCTAATGAAATACCAATGAAACCAAACTCAACATATCTAAAAAAAAATCCAACAAAAAGCAAACTTTACTGTTTTCCCCTAAAACCACCCTTTTTCCTAAATTCCCCAATACTTTTGAGCATAGGGTAACATATATCCTTCCAATCACCCAAATTCACAATCTGAGTCATACTCATCAGTTTACTTTGTTTCATTCCCTATAGCAAACTGAAACAACAATGCGGCTAGCAGCTGCTGCTGAGGTGTAAGACCCAACAAGACCAGCAACAAGAGCTGCCAGCGCAGGTTCTTTGATCTGCTTTTCTAAGGAAAGCAACTTTAAGGGGTTAATAAGCTCACTTTAATCAAACATACATATATCATTCACTTAGTTCAGGGGGAAAAGCCAGGACCCTGAACTTCAGAGCAAATACAAATAGAAATGAAAAACAGAGACAATATAAACAGAGTAAACAACACAAATCAGTCTATCCATGACAATACATAGTTACCAGGGAAGCATTAATATCTAGTTTTCTTTAAAGCCGGGGTGGGGCTCCAGTGGCTTCCCAGAGTCTCCATACCAACACTCTTCCAGTGAGTGAGAGCCCCCAAAGGCAAAACACCAACTTCTGAGTTTATATAGCTTGTTCAGGGTCAAAGGGTGTCACAGTAACATGACTCAAACCTATGTGACCTAAAAGCTTCTTCAGGGTCAAAGGGCATCACAAACATGTGACTCAAACCCATGTAAACTAGGCTTTCCCTTAAGGTAAGCAGGCCATCAAAGACTCCCTATTAAATCAAAGAAACGAAGGCCAGACTCATGAAGGGCACTTGATTAAATAAGTGCTCCAAAAGAGAAAACAGTATAAAAGTCCCACCTTAATTACCGATAACACAAACCAATTTCCATGTTTTTGAAAGGAGGAGGGAGATATATGTGTATATATATATATGTGTGTGTGTGTGTGTGTGTGTGTGTATGTATATATATATATATATATATATATATATATATATATATATATATATAGAGAGAGAGAGAGAGAGAGAGAGAGAGAGAGAGAGAGAGAGAGAGACAATCTGTCAGTCTGTTTGAGAAGATAGGAGAGGATGAGATTAAAAATAAATGTAGAGTTGCTAGATCTGAGAAGGATACAGGCCACCTCTTCATGGGAGAAAGGGTTGACAGATTAGAGAATATGAATAAGTGATGAGAGAACACTCAAGAAGTGGTTATTATTATTATTATTATTATTCATTATTATGGTGAAATATGAGATTGTCTTTAGTTGAGTGGGTACAAAAAGGACTTTTTGAAAATCTGCTAACCACCTTTTTAAATAAGAGCTAACTATTTATAGAGCACTTTAAGATTTACAAGTGCTTTATATATGTTTTCTCACTTGATCTTTAATATCATTTAAGACATTGGCATGTTTATGTAATCCCCATTGTTATCAGGTAGAATTTCTTGCTTTGGCTGTTGAGTAAAAATTTTCTATGACTTCAGCATGCCTTTTTTCTTCTTCTATAGATTTAAGAAATTCCTCAGTTTCTGGTCATTTCATCTAGTCTGGGTTTAGAGATAAAATTATACCTTAAAGTTGCCCTGCATTGATATGCAGTACATTGTCAGGTAAATTGGAGCTGAGGATATCTTTGACAAAAAGCAGTATGTATCCTTTTCCTACATATGGTAAATTCTATTTCTATAACTGTATCAGGGCACAAAGTTCCTACTGTATATCACATTCACTGAAAAGATTCTTGTGGCTGCCCCATTCTCCTAATTATATGCTGCTACTTTTAGCATTATTATTAACACTGTTCTTTTTCAAAGGAGTTTAGACAGAATAATAACAATAACATTAACAATAATAGTTACACAGAATGGTATAAATACAAGTCACTATTTTGCCATTTTTTTGTATCTCATATTCTGAGGATATGAAGAGGCAGATAACATGATGGCTACTTGCAATTGAATATGAATATCAAGAGATAAGCTTCTCTTGGGTAGAGTCAATGAAAGCTTCTTCAGTATAATTCCAGTAGTAAATGATAAAAATGGTTGGCTTGTACCTCATCTTGTTCCCACATGATTTTAATTTCTTCTGCAACGACTCTATATTTTGAAATTTTTTCATTCCAAGTACTTTTGAGATTATGAATATTCAGGATGGTGAAATATTTTAAAACATTCATGAATTTTTTTTAAAAAATCCATGTTATGTGTGGACAGTAGTTCTGTCTGCAGTTATGGTCTGATTCTAATAGTTTATTGGTTAGATTCTCAAAGATAGTTTGTGGATTGTGTTTGTAAAATGTGATTTGCCATATGTTAGTTTGTAAATGACAGTAAGCTTCTGCTGTATAATTCTAGCCAACTAGATCATTTCTTCCTAGGTATAAAATAGATGCTAAATTTGTGCAACATGCTATGATACATTATACAGTTTCCACCATTTCATTGCCTAATCTACATTCATCAATAAATCTGGGTCCCATCCTATAAGGATAAATTGTAATTACCAATGGGGTTGTTATTTTGATTACATTATCTTGTTTCTGCAGATGAGAAAACTAGAATTCAAAGAGTTTCAATGTCTTGTTCAGTCAGGCCTCTCAACAGGGACATGCCTATACATACGTATATGTATATATATGTATATATATATATGTATACATATATATGTATATATATTTGACTACCTCTGAAAAAAAGAAAAAATGGAGACAAGACAGGCTTTCAAATTTAGTTTGCGTTATTGACATTTTCTTCATTACTTTCTTATGTCTAGACACTAGCCAAGATGATAAATAAAGCCTTGATTTGTAGTGTTTGCCAATTTCCAAGGTGTAAATGCTTACACTGAAAATTTAACACTTGGCTACAGCAAGTGGAAGGAACTGGCTTTACTACACCTCTGCCTCCTCTGCTGGTGTTTTGATGCTAAGTCTAGGATTCTTTCCTTAACACCACCATTTGTCTATATATGGGACACTGTATTAGGCAATACCTATGTTCCTTCCACAAGAAGGAACAAAATAATAAGCCAGGAATAAAAGCTAGGAAATCCCAATTAATGACAACACTGCTGGTCTCTTATGCTTGAGATGACCCTATCCTGCTGTTTTATGTTTTGCGCTAGGGAAGTCAAGGTAGCTCCCTGATAGACAACACTGCCATTTAACTTACTAGTGGGAAACTGTCAGGAACAGATTTACTTCCAACAGGCTTGATATTTTTAAACAGAAAAGGCACAGGAAACCAGTTAAATGGCATACAGTGTTGTTTGGAAGTCAGTTCACAGTTGTTAACAGGTGTGAATTGATGGCTTGCAAAGTAATTTGCCATTGCACAGATCTTTATGTCTTTTAGGCTGTTTTCCTTTCTATTAACAACTTCACAGTTACTGGGAACACAATGCTTAAAAACACATCTTAGAGCTTTTATGTATTTTTAAAGGAACTTATGAAAAGAAATCTCTCCCAAGTAGCATATCTACTAAAAGCTGCAGGTAATCAGGACAAATGCCTAATTAGTACATGACTGTTTGCATTATGGTTGGTGCTAAGCTTCTGCAATTATGCTATGGTATTATGACACAGAAAAACCTGAACTTGGCTGTGGCATAGGGGTAGGAGGAAACATTCTGTTTAAACACCTGTCTCAAACATCAGCATGGCCAACGTCCTGGAAACACATCAAGGAAGGGTAACCAAAAAGTCATTTAATCAACAAGCATTTATTAAGATCTCACTCTGTACTAGGCACTATGCTAAGTGATGGGAATACAAAGACAGTTACTGTCCTTAAGGAGCTTACATTTTAACGGAGGAAGATAGCCAGCACAGAAAAGTGAAGGAGACTGGGGGGGTAGGGGGAGCAGGATGAAGGGAAGACCACATACCTGTGAGAGTCATATTAGAGAACTTCTGAGAGTGAAGTCTGGAAAGGAATTAGACACGATTGACCTTGTGCCCTCCTTAAACAGAAATTCTGGGAGAAGCAATCTCTTTGGAGGGAGAGACTAAAGGGGCAGGAGGTACTTCCAATGTGTTAATTTCAGAGCTGGAGTGAGGATCCAGGATGTAGAGGATTTTAATTACTTGTGGCTTTGGAATTAGATATAGCTGTCTTTTTTTCAGGCTCTTTAAAAATGAACTGTCTTTCAGTTATAACTGATTTATTTTTCATCCCGGTCTCTAGAGGACCTTGGTGAAGATGGCTCTTCCTACTAAGAGATGACTGAATAGTGCTTGATTCTTGATAGGGCCAACCCAGACATTCTTCATTCTCTCTTTTTTTCTTCTGTGGTCACAAAAAGGCTTCATCTTTTCTAAATATTCTATAAAGCAGACTCAATTATGTAAACTGACATGAAGCTTAATAAAATATAATTTGGGATCATGACCAGAGCCATTATTTCCTTTACCCCAGTCCCCAACAGGGACAGCCACCTGATAAGTGTAAAGATGATTAGACCCACCAGCATTGAAACTGCATCCTAGAAACGCTATTGAAACCCCACTAAAAGGAATTATTTTTTTTTCTTTCATTGATAAACTTGATAAGCTTTGAATCAAACTAAAATATAGCCATTGTTTCTCCCTCTTCATCTTCTTGCTCTTTTCTCAGGTTAATCATCAGTGGAACCAACCAAACAAAAAACTGCAAAAATATCCTACTATCTGTCCTCTGTCTTTAAGTATATATCTGATAGTCATCTGAAGGAGTTTCATCTGATTACTATCATCTGACTGTATGCACTTAGCCCATTTCATATTAATTCCCTTCCAAATAACGCATTCAAGTGAGCAGCATTAGGAGAATAATTTGTACAATTATAATATTGAAAAGACAAAAAAAAAACTTCAGAAGACATAAGAACTCTGAACAATGCAATGATAAACTATAATTCCAGGGGACAAATGATGGCTGTGCTACCCACCTTCTAACAAAGAGGTTATAGATTCAGTGTGCAGAACGAGAAACACATTTTTGAACATAGGAAATGTGGGAATTTGTTTTGTTTGACTGTGCATATTTGTTACGTGGGTTTTTCTTTTTCTTTTAAATTGTGAGAAATGGGAGGGACAGAAAATGAATGTTTATTAATTGAAAAACAAACAAAACAAAATTATAAATTTGAGACTGGACTTCCTTAAATACTAAAATTTGTCTGAGGTGCATGTTAATATTAGGTTATCAGCTGACTAATTTGTTCCAAAGAAATAGTGATGCCACTCATGGCCTAGATGGGCAAAGCTAGAAACCATTAAAACCGTCACGAACTGACGAGAGTAATGAAAATGAATAGTGTGGGTAGATAGAGCTAAATTAATTTATGCCAGGCTGCTATAATATATCCATGATTTTATCACTATGAATTCTTTCTCCATCATTCTTACAATTTCATCCTGTGTAATTTTCACCCATGTCCACTCAGAAATCTTCCATAAAAGCTCTATATGACATACAAAAACATTCTTCATGGTTATTTAATATTCTTTGGCTATAAGTACAATACTCTCTTTCCATCTGTTTATCCTTCATTCTTGCCATGAAGCCAACCTACCTCCTTACCCAGTCTTTCATGTCATTAATCACAGGCTCTCAGAGTCTTAGATTTGGAAGAGGATTCAGAGGTCATCTAGTTCAACCAGTTCCTGAGCAAAAATTCCTTCTAAAAGAAGCTAGGACAGTGGCCATCTACCATTTTTTGAAGCTCTCCAGTAAGAGGGAATCCCTTATATCTTAAAGCACTCCATTACCCTTTCACATAGCTCTGTTTCTTAGGGTGTTATCTTTATACAAAGCCTGAAGGTCCCTCCTTACAACTTCTACCCTATTTCCTAGTTGTTGCCTCTGTGACCAGGACCAATTAATTTGTTTATTCCCTTTTCCATGGGATATTCCTTTCAATACTTTAAAAACAAATCTCAATTCATCCCTTTAAACAAGTCTTCTCTGTGGTAAATATTGCTGCTCCCTTTCAACAATGTTTACAAAGGCCCTTCTCCCTCCTTTGGGGCTCTCCATCTTTTCAAAGTCCTTAAAATGTGACTCTCAGAAGTGAATACATGATGATCACCACTTCTGATAGCTAAATTAGCTCTTCATTCTCTTTCAAAGAATCATTCATTTTCCACTGTAAGTGGGTCTGCTGATGAACATTTATTAAGCACTTACTCTGTTCCAGACCCTGAGCTAAGTAACAAAGAAAGGAAAAGGGGAAAAACCCAAAAAACCCATGATTCCTGCCCTCAGATAGGTCTCATTATTTTTGTGTTAGGTGCATTGTGTTATTCAGAGATCATACTGCTCCATGATGCCCAGCCATATAATCCTTCATTACTTAAGTGCATCAGTGAGTCTCCTAGGAACACTCCTTCTCACTGTGCAGATTGCAGTCTTTTAAAAATGTAACTATTGAAATCTCCACAGTGAATCCAGCAAATATCAAAGGAAAGATTTTCAGAACTCCTGATACATGGCTATCAGGGGAACACATGAACTGCCCATCTGCTATTTGTCACTCTTGTTTTATGATCAGTCCATTTCTTTTTCTAGCAGTAAATCTCTTAGAGAATATCTCTTACAATGATATTATTTTTACAATCCCTTATTTATACCCACCATAATAATAGTAAGAATTTATATTTATAGTGTTTTAAGTTTTGCACTTCTCTCACTACAATCATTCAAATCAATCTCTGATTACAATGAAAACTTTGATGGTTTCTATAATTGATTTCTTCTGCATTTTGCACATCAGGTTCAGCTATTCTTTTTCCGTAATCATCAACTAGAGGACCATTTCTGCTTTCTCAACAATATATCAGTGTTTTGTTTTTTGTTTATTTTCAATTAAGGATTTCAATAAAATTTAAAAGTTTATTTTAATAAGGGTTGGGGTAACCACACCACAATTATTATAATCACAGAAGGCCTTGACAGCTGATTGAACAAATCAATCATAGGTATAGATGCAAGCAAGCTCCCATTAATTTGGGAACAGTAAAATGTTTTCATAACTGGATGAAGATACATGATACCATACAAGAAACATCTTTTGATTGACTGATCTGGGCCTGTGGATAACACAACAAGCCAGTTCAAAATCATACATTCCACCAGGAAGTTAAATCTGGCGGTAAGGGACTCATGAGAGAAGTTTGTTGTTCAGTTGTGTCTGACTCTTTGTGACCCCCATTTGGGGTTTTCTTGGCACAGATGCTGGAGTAGTTTGCCATTTCTTTCTCCAGCTCATTTTGCTGATGAGGAAATTGAGGAAAACAAATTTAAGTCACTTGACCAGTGTTACACAGCTGGTAAGTATCTAAGGCTGAATTTGAACTCAGGTATTCCTGACTTCAAGGCTTGTGTTCTATTCACTGTACCACCTAGCTGCCCCCATGAGAGGAATTCCCCCACTGTTAACTGGGGCTGATCTTGAGAACATCTCTTCAGTGTATATAGCAGTATTCATAAGAGTAACAGTGCTTGATAGCAGCATCTTTATCAGGAGCTAAGACACACTGAGGATAAAACATTGAAAAAAATCAGCTCAAGACTATATGAAGGCATTGCAAAGAGCTACATTTAGGGGAATTTTCATGAGGATACTTTAAAGGAAAAAAAAAGAACTGAAAGTAATTAGAATCTGTAAGTTTACTTTTTTCTACATGTGACCTTTATGCTTGAGACCACTCTACCTGGATAGCTTGTGTGTGCAAAGGCAGGTGTGCCCGAGTTTGGGGAGGGGGACTGCTTCTACAAAATATCTCCTTGCCATACCTTCTTAGTAAATACCCTTTCTAAAAATTAATTTACTCTAATTATCATAGCTAGAACAGTGGTGACTGCTCTTGAGTAAAAATACTGGAAATATCCAGTGAGTCTCAGGCTTATTCCTAGAACCCTGAAGAAATTTCCTTTTGGGGAAAGCAAACCATCAGTATAAGTACAAGCTGGAATAAGGAACCAAATGGGGGTGTTACGTTTCTGTGAATTATTATTTGTGATACCATTTATTGGAACTATTTATTTCAATTTAAACTCAATGCACTGGTAGAGATAAATCATTAATTGGTGTCTTTCTTTGTAAAGAAAAAGTACAACTTATTAAAGACTCAAAGTATATATTTCCTTTTATAATAATCATAAGTTCGAGTTAAATTTCTGATTTTCCAGAGTTATTTAGTGACCCCTGATTTTAGAAGTGAAAGTGGTGAACAAAATTCCATTATTAGGGCAGCCTCGAAGATAGTTTTCAAAACACTTTATACCTCTAAAAATTGTACTCTACCTACAAAACTTGCAATGTCTATATCTATATTAACCGATCCCTCTAGTATCCTAATTATTTCTACTGTCTCTTATCTCAATGAAGGAGTACAAGAGTTTGAGTACAAGTTAAAACCCCATGAAAAAACCAAAAAATGCAATAAATTCTGCTTCATCTAGAATCCAAAGAACTAAAAAACAGAAGCAGAAAAAAGTAACAGGCAGAGCATTTGTCCTCAGGAGTAAAATTTAAGGGACCATTCAAACAAGCATTGTAATTGGTTTATTCAGCACTGAGATGAATGTTGCTTTGACTAGCAAAGAAGACAGAGGAAATGTAGATGATCTAATTGAAGAAGCAATTCCAGTGATGTTAGTGTTCATATGATATTGAGGCAGTTGGAGGAGAATTACAGGGAAATAGAAGGAAATATGGAGTAAAAGTAATATAGTAAATAAACATTAGAGGAGAGTTTGGGACAACCAAACTATGAATATCCTATGATCCAGCAATACCACTACTATGTCCGTATCACAAAGAAATCATAAAAAAGGGAAAAGGACCCACCTGCACAAAAATATTTATAGCAGCCCTCTTTGTTCTGGCAAAATATTAGAAATTGAGGTGATGCTCATCAATTGGAGAATGACTGAACAAACTGTGATATATATATGCTTGTAATGGAACACTGTTGTGCAATAAGAAATGATGAATAGTCAGATTTCAGAAAAACTTGCATGAACTGATGCGAAATGAAATGAGAAGCACCAGGAAAACATTGTGTAATGATCAAATATGAATGACTCAGTTCTTCTCCAAAACCCAATAATCTTAGGCAAGTACAAAGGACTCATGAAGGAAAATGCTATCCATATCCAGATAAAGACCTGATAGACTCTGAATGCAGATTGAAGCATATTTTTTCACTTATTTTATTATTTATCAAGTTTTTTTCTTTTGATTTGTTTCTTTCATGGGAATATTTTTGCATGATAACATATTTATAAATTACATCAAACTGCCTACCATTTTCTGAAGAGAGGAGGGAGGGAGAAAAATTTGAAACTCAAAATCTTGTAAGAATGAATGCTAAAAGTTTCCTTGACATGTAACTGAGGAAAAATGAAATATTATTAAAAAAGAAGAGACTTAGTGTATGGGTATGCTCCCTCATAAGCTGCTGTATAAACCATCATATCCTACTACATGTTTTTCAAATGTCTATGGTAAAAAGCAAAGGAGAAAAGTGCAACTTATACAACTGCTAAAAAGGAAAACAGATACCTTATGTATACATAGAAAGTTACAAGAATGACACTTGTAGGATCTTCAAAAAATTCTTGGCTTGTCCTGATGGGATAAAGAATTTGAAAGGACATTTTTTTCAAATCTTGTGCCAGTTTGATTGAAATTATGCCATTAAGCAAAACAGAACTTTTTGTATATATTGAAACCAGGGAAGTCGGATAGAGTTTCCTCAGTGGTTTTCCACCAAATTCTCAGAAAGTTCTTCTGTCTCAAGACCAATAATTATTGAAAAAAAAAGTCAGATTTGTGAGAGTCCAGAAAAGTGGATTTAGTCATATGCATTTTTGTAGAATTAGTTTCCCATTTTAAAATTCCCAGTCACATTGCAAATAGAATGAATTAGTGAAAAGCATTGAGCTCACCATGAAACTGCAGAAAAATCTTATTGATTAAAGAAAGAAGAAATTAAATTGCTAAACATATTCTATCTCTTCCCTAATGATTTAACTCTAATGGCAATCTATTTTTTGCAATGCTCAACAAATTTTATCCTACCAGGTGCAAGTGAATCAAGTGTTGCTAGGTTTAAGAAGAATGAGGACAAATGAACTGCACTTAGATGTATTCATGCTGCAGGCTTATATAAAATACACTTTTTTGGTGATTATGTCTTAGTGTTTGCAATAGTGTTTCATATTTATCTCTTGCTTATAAAATGACAAAGTGCTTCATGGGTATATGAAAGATGTTTTCTAATTGGTCTTATCCTGTTTTGCACTTACAATGAAAGATTTCAGGATTTCAGGCTTACCTGCAAAGTTCAAATGTATTCTATTGCTAGATGATGAAGAGGTCATTTAGAAGACAGTTAATGTTTTATAATAATTTTTTAGCATTTTCTAGGCAAGTAATGTTATCTCATTGATACAGAGGAACAAAAATAGTAGACAGCATATTGAATATTATCACAGAGGAAATTTCATTTAAAGTGGATCAATCATGCAAATGCAATAGAGGAGGTCTGATTTTTATTACAAAGAAAAGGAATTTATACTTGCATCTGGAGCCAGAAAAAAAATGATCTCGTAGGTATTGGCAGCATACCAAGGGTCAGCCTTTGGTCCAGCTGGTATAGGATAGAAGGTAGACACTGAAAGGCAGTTGAGTGTTGGGATGGATGCAAAATAGCTGATTAAGAAACCTGGACCAGCTGTCAGGATGGCTGACAGGGAAGATGACTTGCCTAGATAAGTAAAGAGTACAGAGATAGATCCAGACCCCCCCATATCAAGGGGCAGCCCTATGGCATTGGTCCAAAGGAAGAGACAGAGTTCGTTCATCAAAGTGTTTGGTAACATGGGGATGAGTGCCAACAGTTAAAGGAGTCCAAAATCATAGCCAGAAAGAGACAGATTATCAGAGATGGCATCAGTTAGCATCCATGACAGCTAGGCCTGGAATCATAAGTGTTCTAAGTTCAAAATATTTGATATGTCAGTCAGATATGCTGCAAAAAATATTAATGTAGTACTCCATATTTCAGGCACAAGTATAGCAGAAACATGTTCTATTAATTTAGTATTCTAAATCCAAGGATTTCTAGATGAGAAAAATGTCCAAATTGATAGTGCCCTCTTCCCCCATTCCCCAAATATCACTATTCTACAAGACAACTCACTTCGTGCTAATTCCCCCAAGTAATTTATCACCCAGTCACTCTGGCCTCCTTATTGTTCCTTGCACAAGACACTCAATCCTCCAATTCTGGCATTTTCACTGGCTGTGCTCCATTCGTGGCATTCTCTCCTTTATCATTTTTGCTTTTAAGTTTCCCTGGATTCTTTTAAGTCTCAGCTAAAAATTTCACCTTCTACAAGAAGCCTTTCTTGCTCTCCCTTAAAGTGAATACATCCCCTCTGTTGATTATCTTCCTCTCTTTCTACATACTTATTTGCATGTTGTTTCTCCAATTAGATTGTGGGCTCCTTGGGAACACAGACTGTTTTTTGCCTGTCTTTGTATCTTGAGCACTTTGCACAGTCCCTGGCACAAGGTAAGTGCTTAGTAAATGTTTATTGACTGACTTAAAGACAGTTTGAGGTACAATTTATAGAAATCTTGAGCAAATAAAAAGTAATCATATATTGAAATACAAGTTTGGACTAACTTTCTACTCTACTTAATACAGAGGTTCTTAACCTGGGATCCATGAATTTGAATGGGAAAGAAAATGCATCTTTATTTTCAAAATATCTAACAGAAATTCAGTATTTCCTTCAATTTAAAACATTCAGGCAAGTCATTAGACTTCATTAGACTGCCAAAGAGGCCCATGACCCAAAAAAGTCTAGGAATCTCTGATCTAATAGAACAGTAATCATTTAATCAATAACAAAAACTTAATCTTCTCCCCAAACCACTGATTCCTTCCTTGATTACTCCCCTCAAGGATTGAAAAAGCTTTCTCCTTAGGGGCCTCTAATCCCTTTTGAATGAGAAATACAGTACTTTCCTTATTTGGGTCATAAGACCAATTCCTTTAGGTAATAGGGAAGGCAAATCTTATGTAAACAGAAGGTATGTTTTTTTCTAAGTTTGGTTACCACTATTAACCCCTTTTTCCAGAATTTAGCCTTTTGTTCTTGCAATTTTACATACCTTCTTAAAGAGAAAAGTCTGGGTAAGAATAGAAAACTATTTATTTCTTAATACTTTCAATTGAATTAATATGAGCTTTTAAATATGCCTTTATATTTCAAAATGTAGCAAATTATATCAACAATCTAAATTTGTCAACCATTTTTTATATTGGCAGTAACATTCTGATGTCTATATATAGTCAGTTTGGAGGAATCCCCTTCAAAAGGACAGTTGAAGCCAGATGTGGTAGAGCACACCTGCATTCCCTATTACTGAATATGCTGTGGCTATGGATTGCCTTAGTTTGGGGATTCTGAGATGTAACATGGCTAAAGCCAATCTGGTGTCTATACAACATCCAGCACCAATGTGGTGAGACCCTCAAAGCAGGATGTATAAGGAAATGCAAACTGACCTGGGTCAGAAATGGGACAAGTCAAGGTTTCTGTGTGAACTAGCAGTAGAGTTGGGCTGCCTGAGAAAGACGGAGAGATCCAGTCTCAAAAACAAAACAAAACATAGAAAAGAGGAAGGTGAGCTGTGTGGGTTCAGCCAGCCTGGATAATCTCATGGTCAGGAAAATTCCAGCATGATGGCTAACATATATAACTCGCTCTCTGTCATTACATGAAACTATCAATAAATGCGCAAAACAAAGGTTTAAAAAATATGAAGAACAAAAAGAGAAAAGGAAGGAAATCCCTACAGAGGAAAAAAAAGCAAAGAAACAAAAAACAACCCAAACCTCATTGAGTCTAAAGAAATGAGTAAGCTAAAAACTGACAAAATATGGTGAGGATAAGAGAAAACAGCAAGAAATCTTAAGAAAGAAGGAATATTACTTCTATATTAACAACTATTTCTCCTCCTCCAACCTCCCTGCAGAAGTATGGGACAATTCTGGAGTGATTTAGAAGATCGATGTTGTAATTAAAGGGAATTATTTCAGTACTTTGAAAGAGATGTGATTTCAATGATGTGTGTGGTTTCTCCAATAGCACAGATCACAGTGCATCTGTTTTGGGCTAGACCCAAGTCAGGTCAGTTTAATGATCCAGGCATGGGGTTGAAATGCAATACACGTTTGCAAATACTTTTGCAATTTAAAATGCAATTAAAATGGTCTTACTAATAACGAAGGTGAAAGGGAGGACAGAAACAAAATACAAAAATGATTACCTTTTGAGTTGTGATAACTACAGTTGTAAGTTTATTGAAAGAAAATTTTAGGAGATAAAGAGAGGAGAGGTTCCTAAAATACAATTTTACTTGGGTTGGGTATAGGAATCATAAAAAGAGATTATATCAGTAAAACTACTATCCAGGAATTTGCTTCAAGGGGTCAGGAGAAGGGAATGGACTGCATCTGTGTCTAAGGGGAGAAACTGGAATCTTAGGGATCATATTTATTTTTTAGATCACAAAGAACCCTTTAAAAAATGTCACATTCTAGAACTTAGCGAAGTTGTAATCACTTATGGAAAAGGCAGAAATATTCATCACATTTAATCTAAACATGAACAAGAACATGCAGACCAAAATTGAGATTAAATAATGATATATCAAATTAAAAAGGAATCAAGGAATAATTTCCATTTGAGAGAAAAATAAACATACCCAACTTTATTGGATGGGCCTCTCAACATGAACTTTGAAAAGATAGAAAACAGTAGATTAACAGAGTATTGTTTTTATTTCTTTCTCCTAACAATTATTTTATTATTTAATATTTTAGTTATCAATATTGATTTCCACAAGATTTTGAGTTACAAACTTTCTCCCTGTTTCTACGCTCCCCCTGCCCCGCTCCATGATGGCCTATATTCTGATTGCCCCATTCCCCAGTCATCCCTCGCTTCTGTCACCACACTCCCAGCCATCCTCTTTCCCCTTACTTTCTTGTAGGGCAGGATAGATTTCTATGCCCCATTCCCTATATATCTTCTTTCTCAGTTGCATGCAAAAACAACTTTTTTTTTGAGCATTTGCTTTTAAAACTTGAGTTCCAAATTCTCTCCCCTCTTCTATTCGCACACACCCTCCCTAAGAAGGCAAGCAATTCAACATAGGCCACACATGTATCATTATATAAAACACTTCCAAAATACTCATGATGTGAAAGACTAACTATATTTCCCTCCATCCTGTCCTGTCACCCTTTATTCAATTTTCTCCCTTGACCCTGTCTCTTTTTGAATGTGTTTGCTTTTGATTCCCTCCTCCCCCTATCTGCCCTCCCTTCTATCATCCCCCCTTTTTCATCCCCTTCCCCCTACTTTCCTGTGGGGTAAGATATTCCCTCCTCAGGTCAAATCTGATGAGAGCAAGATTCACTCATTCCCCCTCACCTGCCCCCTCTTCCTTTCCAAGAGAACTGCTTTTTCTTGCCACTTTTATATGAGATAATTTACCCCATTCTATCTGTCCCTTTCTCCCTCTCTCAATATATTCCTCTCTTACACCTTAATTTGATTTTATTTTTTAGATATCATCCCTTCATATTCAATGCACCCTGTGCCCTCTGTCTATATATATATATATATATATATATATATATATATATATTTATATGTATGTATATGTATGTATATTCCCCTCAACTACCCTAATACTGAGAAAGGTCTCATGAATTACACACATCATTTTTCCATGTAGGAATGTAAACAAAACAGTTCAACTTTAGTAAGTCCCTTATGATTTCTCTTTCTTATTTACCTTTTTGTGCTTCTCTTGATTCTTGTGTTTGAAAGTCAAATTTTCTATTCAGCTCTGGTCTTTTCATTGAGAGAGCTTGAAAGTCCTCTATTTTATTGAAAATCCATATTTTGCCTTGGAGCATGATACTCAGTTTTTCTGGGTAGGTGATTCTTGGCTTTAATCCTAGCTCCTTCGATCCCTTAATGTAGAAGCTGCTAGATCTTATGTTATCCTGATTGTGTTTCCACAATATTCAAATTGTTTCTTTCTGGCTGCTTGCAATATTTTCTCCTTGACCTGGGAACTCTGGAATTTGGAGACAACATTTTTAGGAGTTTTCTTTTGGGGATCTTTTTCAAGAAGGGATTGGTGGATTATTTCAATTTCTATTTTACCCTCTGGCTCTAGAATATCAGAGAAGTTTTCCTTGATAATTTCTTGAAAGATGATGTCTAGGCTCTTTCTTTGATCATGGCTTTCAGGTAGTCCAATAATTTTTAAACTATCTCTCCTGGATCTATTTTCCAGGTCAGTGTTTTTCCCAATGAGATATTTCACATTGTCTTCCACTTTTTCATTCCTTTGGTTCTGTTTTATAGTATCTTGATTTCTCATAAAGCTTTCAGTTGCTCCGATCTAATTTTTAAGGTGGTATTTTTTTCAGCGGTCTTTTGGACCTCCTTTTCCATTTGGGTAATTCTTCCTTTTAAGGCATTCTTCTCCTCATTGGCTTTTTGGAGCTCTTTTGCTATTTGGGTTAGTCTATTTTTAAGGTGTTATTTTCTTCAGTATTTTTTTGGGTCTCCTTTAGCAAGTCATTGACTTGTTTTTTCATGGTTTTCTTGCAGCTCTCATTTTCCTTCCCAATTTTTCCTCTGTTTCTCTTACTTGCTTTTCCAACTCCTTTTTGAGCTCTTCCATGGCCTGAGACCAGTTCATATTTTTCTTGGAGGCTTTTGATATAGGCTCTTTAACTTTGTTGACTTTTTCTGGCTGTATTTTTTGATCTTCTTTGTCATCAAAAAAGATTTTAGAGTCTGAGTCTGAGTCTGCATCCTTTTTCGCTGCCTGGCCATGTTCCCAGGCAACTACTTGACCTTTGAGCTTTTTGTCAAGGCATGAGTGCTTATAGAGTAGAGTATGCTTTCTACCAAGATTTAGGGGCTGTGCTGCTGTTTTCAGAGCTACTAGTACTCCACTGTCACTGCAAGCTCTGCCACAGCAGCACTCCTTCTCCCCCAAGAACTACCAATCCAGATTGTGATCCAGATCCAAGCAGGGCAAAGCAAGTCCTGCACTCCCACTCTGGTTTGCTACTTGATTCATCCAAATGCGTGAGCCAGGAACTCTGGAAGCAGCTGACGCTGGAGCTCCACTGCTGCACCACTTCTGCCACCCCCAGGGCAGGTGGCTGGACCACTCTCTAACCTGATCTAGCAGTTTATCCACCAACCTGCTCCTTGGTCTTTGGTGTTTGTGGGTTGAGATATCTGGTAACTGCCACAGCTCAATAATTCATGGCCTGCTCCAGGTTGACTCCTGGTCTGGTGTATCCTAGCGTGGCCCATGCAGGGCCATGCTCTGCTCCCAGCACCGTGTGATAGACCCTTCCCAGTGACCATCCAGGCCGCCCTGGACTGGAGACCTGCTTCCCTCTGCTATTTCATTGGTTCTGCAGCTCTAGAATTTGTTCAGAGCCATTTTTCACATGTGTTTGGAGGGATTTTGGGGAGAGCTTAAGCGAGTCCCAGCTGCCATCTTGGCTCTGCCCCCTGATTTTTTTTAAACTCTCAAAAGAAATTGAGTAACATGACAAATTAAAGGAGAAATAAATAAAATCAATCATGCTAAGCTGGCATCCTGGCATACATAGACAGCTGACCTGGGTGAAAGCTTAGTTGCTAACAAGTTTTGGTTGAGTCACCCTTCATAAGTCAGTTAAAATCTTAGCCCCCCACCCTCCCCCAGGCTAAGACTACAATTTGCTAAGCAGGCACAGATCTACATTGGAAGAAGGAATTCCTCACAAGGAGCTCTTTATATACATGAAATTACAAGTCTATTAAAACACAGGCACGCACAACACATCTTACTTAGTTATTAATAGTCATTTAATTTATTTCAATATGAAGTATCATATCTTTGTAATGATTCCCTCTGAGCTCTAATTATTTATTCATTATCATTTACTTTTCCTCGTATGATTGTAGTTAATGTGTTCTCTATTCAGCATCTTCCCTTTTATATTTTTTTTTGCTATGCTATATTTTGTAATGTTTCCTCCAGATTTTCTTTTATTCCTCATACATATCATCACTTTTTATTGGATTATAAAATTCAACTACAGTATTGTACCACAACTTATTTAACAATTCTATTGTTGCACATTTGGATTGCTTCCCCTTATGTTTCTTTGTAGTTACTTTTAATGATAGTATGAAAACCTTTGAGCATATATTATTATTATTATTATCATTTGTAACAATAATGCTACCACCAGCTACTGTGGATGTGTAAGACCAACAATACTAGCACACAGGAGGGTGGCTAGCACAGGTTCTTTGATCTGCTTTTCTAAGGAAAGCAGCTTTAAGGGGTTTATAATCTCACTTTAATTAAACATATATATATCTTCACTTAGTTCAGGGGAAAAAGTCAGCACCATGAACTTTAGAGGAAATAGAAATTACAAGCAGAAATTATACAAACAGAGCAAATAATACAAATCAACAGACAGGCTTCTACCTGTCTGACCAAGACAACACATACATAGTTACCAGAGAGAAAAGCACCAATATTTGGGTTTTCAAAGCTGAGGGGCTCCTTAACAGCTATCCAGAGTCTCCTTTGATGAAATCACAGGAACACTCTTCCAATGAGTGAGCCCCAAGCAAATGCTACCCTCAGAGTATATATATATATACACTTCTTCATGGACAGAGGGCATCACAGCCATGCGACTCAAACCCATGTGACCTAGGCCTTCCTGTGACTTAAGCAGGTAATCAAAGATTCCCAATTCAATCAAAGAGTCTTGACTGAAACAAAGGCAAGACTCAAAGACGCTCGATTGCCTTAATGCTGAGAAGCACTCCAAAACAACAACAACAACAAAAACCCAGTAAAAAGTCCCATCCTGCTTGCCATTACATTATTGTTTTCTCAAGTTACACTACCAAAGGTGGTATAATTGAGTCAAAGAATATGATTATTTTTGAGGCATTTACTATATGTTGCCTGACTTCTTTCCAAAAATTTTTCCTGTAAGTGTGAAAGTTCACCAAGAATGAATGAATATATCTATTTCTTTGCACTGCCGACAGCTTTTGCAAAAGTAACTAAAAGAAACAAAACTCAGTTTCTTGGATGTGAAATTGTACCTTAAAAATGTTCTAATATACATCTCTTTGATAACTGATGAGTGACCATTTTAAAGTGATTATTAAGAATCTCTTTCTTCCATTCGAAATTATCTATTCATTTCCACTTTGAACCATGGGTTACCACTGTGTGAGTTCAACAATTCCTTATGTATTTTAGATATAAAGTTTTTAACTTGTGATATTTTAAGTACATTTTACTTGTAATTTTTCCTTTTATTTTAATTATAGATATTTGTTGTACAGAATTATTTTTATTGAAGTATATTTATTTTGCCATAATTAAGTATTTTTATTTGTTAGGATAAATCCTTCATTCTTACATCTTTACTAGAGTTAATGTTTAACATGATCTTTCTCATTCCACTGGAATTATCTGAGGTATCTATTGTAAACTATGTATTCAAAACCCCTTCCTGGCAAGTTGTTATCCATTTTTCCCAAGTACATTTGTATTTAATGAATGAATTCTTTCACATTTAAAAAATTTTCTCAACGTTATCAAATACCAAACACAAATCTTTTTGTATATATTTGATTTGATGTCTGGTTTATCTATTCTAGTCCATTTAATTTATTTCTCTATTTTTAGACCAGTTTCAGATAATTTTGGAGACAATTGCTTTGTAATATGTGGAATAGATATACACACATACATATCCATCCCTTGGAATTCTTTCTCTCTCATTTGTTCTTTTTCAAACTTCATTATGATTTTCGCAGGACAATAGATTCAGAGTTGGCAAAGATCTTAGATTATCTGCTCCAATGTCCTCATTTTGTATATGAGGAAATGAAGTCTCAGAAACAATAAGTGACTTGCTGAGAGTCACAAAGCCCATGTGTATTTTGACTATTATAGTGTTACAATTATCCTTATATATATATCTTTTACAATTTTATAGATTATTAATGAATATTGGTAATTTTCATTGTTTTTTAAAGTAGAATTTCTGTTTTGTTACATTTTCTTGATCTTATATAAATTTAGAATATTTATTTTTATGTGTGTGTATGGCTCAATCTTGTATCCTATGAGTTTAATAAGCCAATTTTCTTTATTATTTCTTATTAGATGCTTTTGGATGTTCTAGACATACAGTGAACTATTTCAAAATAATATTTGTTTTCCTCAATTCCCCAATTTTATTTTAGGGAACAAAAAATTGTAAGGAACATTTTCAGAATTTCCTTATGCTACATAAATTTCTGTCTGAAGTAGAGAATAAAAAATAAAATGCATTCCGCAAAATTCATCATATGAGTTAATATGGCCTTGCTATCCAAACAACAGAGATAAAGCAGAGAAAGAGAATGCAATTAATTTGTAGGAAAAAGAGATTGGATTAGGGATTCTATTTAAATAGCGAACTCCCAAATGAGGGAACTCCCTCTACCAATGTAGGCAGGCACCTTCTCTGCAAATTAAAGTTCTATCACATAAAACATTAAGAGGTGTAGTGACTTGCCCAAAGCCACAAAATCAGCATGTATCAGAGGCTAGATTTAAATCCAGATCTTTCTGCCTTCCAGGACAAATCATTACACAAATCACCAGTACAACATGTTGCCTCTCATCTGTAATGAATATTGACTCAAACATTTAAAGTGAAATCTTGGCAAAGAGACCATACCAATATGCATAAAAGTTATTCTTTATGACAAAAATATATTTATACAAGGAATGCAATGGTGTCTCTAGAGAAACAATATAGTTATCATAATAACAAAAATTGAAAAACTGTCTGCCTTTATGAATAGATGCAGAATATGGCCTCCCATGGTACTCCTTTTCCCCAATTTGATGACATGAATCCAACTAGTTTAGACCAAGCACACCAAAACAGAACAATTTTTTAAAAAGCATTTCCTATGATTCCTTTGAGTGAATGCTTTCCCCCCCAAAAAATGTTTGGCAAAGAAATGAAAAAATAATCTCAGGATTTTCATACAACAATACATGTTGCAGCAATTCCCACAGTAAGGACCATAGAAGGAAAGATTAAACTGTTAAATCCTGCTTCTAAGAACAGGCATAAAATACTTCCATGGTTCAGGAAGCTGGAGAAAACTATTGAAGATTTGTGCAGTGACACTGGAGGACTACCATAACATTAGGCCAATATCTGCAGACAATTAAAAAAGAAACAGGTAGCAAGGTGTACAGAAAGCAAAAGTAGGTCAGAAATTCTAGGCCGCTTCAATCAACAATTGAAAGCACAAGCCACAAGGTTAAGGAAATACACAGAGTAGAAGCAAGGCTAGAAAACAAAATAAATGATATAACATCAATCACCCACTTTACTATAGAATTTTGGTAAGAAAAAGAAATCAGGCAACAGAGAGAATCCCTGAAGAAGGAAGTTGTAAAAAAAAGTTTCTGGTTATAGATATGGTTGCCCTATGGTGCATGGAAAAAAAAATCTGGATTTGGAATCAGAGGAACTATGTTCAAATCCCAGTTCCACCAGTTATCAGCTATGTAATGAAGGGCAAGTAATTTAATCTCTATGAGGCTAAGTTTCCACATCTATAAAATGAAAGAGTTAAACTAAATTCTCTCTAAGACTTCTTCCAACTCTAAATCTAGAGTCATAAGATTCTATGTTCCCTCTATTCCCCTTTCTACCATACTCATTCTTTCCTACTGCACATCTGTATAGCATATAACTCAAGGAACTAGTAAATGTTCTCCAAAAGGCAAAATGGTTCCACTGGCTAGACCTGTGTAGATGAATAGAGGACTTTGGCCTGATACTTAAACTGAAAAATCCACTTCAAAGAACTTATAGTATTTGGTTATTTTTAAATTTCATAATGGAATTACTTTATGAAAGCTGAATTGAGCTCATACACTTTCCTTTTACACACACACACACACACACACACACACACACACACAAAATCACCATTACGGAAAAATTGTTGAGAATAGACAGCACCTACCTGTCTCTACACATTTTTTAAAGGATGTACTGTATTAAAAGCTCCTTCCTTTGCCAATTATCTTCGACTCTGTCTGGTTAGTCAGCCTTCCTATACATTACATTAATGCCTCTGAAGGTCAGTCTACAAGCTGTCAAGTAGCATTAGAATAACTCCCCATTTCATTTTTATATAAATCCTTCCTGAACTCCCTATTATTAGACATATTTGGCCATGAAGCTTCAAGGGGCGTGCACTAGGGTTTGTGTCATATTGACAGGTCACTTGTTCTCAAAACTTGCCAGGAAGACACTACCTCTCACATAGGATTTTGTTCTTCCATTTGTCTTAACCTTAATGAAGGATAGAGTAGGAAAGGTAGAGTGGCATAGCAATGAAGAATGAGTCATTACAATCCACCGTGATCTGGGAAAGGATTGTACGGGCGGCTGCTCTATCTTCATTGCATTTTATATCTGAGTGTCAGGTGGATTTTAAATTGCTTTGAAATACTTTCCCTAATCGAGGTTTACATGCCCTGCTTCATACTCACATGTGCATGTGTGTGGGTCCATATGTACATGGGTCCCTACTCCCCACTCCCCACCCCAGGTCTGCATCAAATCTGCAGTATCTTCTCTCTGCCTCCCTTCTATTTCAGGGAGAAAATTGTTACAGTCACTGGAGATTCATAGGAGCTGTGCTGAATTTTGTTGTACTTTTCTTAATGAATCATGAAAAATGTAATTGTGTATGAATTGGGGATGCTTTCGTCCCTAAAAGGTAGAATCAGAGGAAGAATTAGTACTTTTTCGTCTCTTGAATAAATAAGAGAATGCTATTGGAGAAAAAATACAGTATATCTGGCTTTGATAACTAGAACATTTTACATTGTGTGTAAGTGTGCATGTATGTGCTTGCCTGCATGTGTACTCATTGACACAGGTGCTCTTTTTAAGAAATCAAAAAAAAAGTTTCCATGACAAGCTCACATTCAATTTTCAAGCCAGAGAGGTTTGAATATAACTGTAATGGTATCAACCCATGTTGTATTCTGGTGGTGAAAATGATTTAAGTTTGCTTGTTGTCAAGGTTAAGGCAGTAATATTTTCTCTCCCTCACCCAATAACTTTGAATAATTAATAACAATTATAATAAGTAACATTTACATATCACTCTAGTCCAGGCACTGGTTCTCCCAACAGCTCTGAGAGATAGGTGTCATTATTGTTCCCATTTTACAGATGAGGAAAAAGATGCAAATAGAGGTTAAGTTATTAGTCTAGGGTTGCACAACTGGTAAGTATCTGAGGCCACATTTGAACTCAGGTCTCCCTGACTCCAGATCCTATGTTCTGTCACCTAGCATTGAAGGAACATTCATTGGTGTGATAGTAAAGACTTTTAAATTTTTAGCAAAAAAGAACTTATTCAGCTAAATGAGTGCTGTCACCTTCAAAATAGTGAGCATAAATTTAAACTAATTGAGAAACTATGCACTTATTCAGAGGTATAACTAGTGATATTTGTGAGTATGGAGGGCAGGCACCTAAAACATCCCAGAGAAAGTGGCTAATCTTCAGTTAAAAAGAATGTCATGGAACATGGACTTGAGTATGTGTGTGAGAGAGAGAAAGTGTGGGGTAGTAATGATAGCCCACTTCTGGGGACACTACCCTGTGGGGATGGAAGGAGAACGGGTGGGGGGGTGGATAATGTCTCACCCAGTTTCCAGCTGGTAGCTGCCTATCTTTACTAATTCTTCTTCCTAATTAGGTACTAATCACTATTGTTTCTATATCGCTGAAGGACTGCAAGTTATGTGAGTAATTTTTAAATATAGTGCCCTCCAAATTCAGCACCCTGGAACAAAGCTGCAGTCTCCCCATTCTAGATAAGGTTCTGTACTTATTCTAATAATGTTAATCTTGTGAGAAGAATTTCAAAGGTCTTCTTTTGAAATTCCCTTGAGGATTTGTGGAACATTACTTTGAACCTCTTCTGTAGAGTCAAGAATGTGTTTGATTTACATGTACACCCAAATATATATACGTATTCACGTGAATGTACATGCAGATATTAATATATATATATGACTGTGTAATACTCATTCTAGTTACATACCTGTGCATATATACACATACCTACACACCTAATACACACCTACATACCAGGTATCTCAAAATTCTTAGAGCAGTTTTAAGCTTAAAGAGGTTAAAATTGCACTAAGACTTTCAGGACACCTTATATAGATACACACATATGATAATATATATGTGAACCTGAATACACATACATTTATATATGCGTTATAAGACACACAGGTCATTACTGAATAGTGAATAGAGTGGATGGTTAAGGTGAGTAATGGTGTTTGTCTATCTCATATGACTATCAAATATGTAATGGTGTGTGTGTATGTGTGTGTGTGTGTGTGTGCGTGTGTGAATATGTGTGTGCATGTGCATATATGGTTCTAAAGTATTTCTCCCATGAAACAATTTCCAAGCATTCTTGGAGCATGATCTATGTTATATACCAAGGCGACTACTTTGAAAGACAAAAATAATTTGGGATAGAAAAATTCTGGTCAGTTGTTGCTTAAAAAAGAATCAGTCATGTTATTTTGTAATGTGTATAATAGACCTCTCTTTTTAACTAATAATTACAAAATCTAGCATTTATATCACACTTTAAAGTTAGCAAAGCACTTTGCAAATATTATCTAATTTTATCCTCACAACAACCTTGGGAAGTGGGCATTGTTATTAAACCTATTTTACAGATCAGGAAACTAAGGCAGGCAGAAGTTAAGTGATTTTGCCAGGGACACACTGCTATTTAAGTGTCTAAGTTCAGCTTGGAAGGCAGGTATTTCTGACTTGAGGTCAAGCACTCTATCTATTATACCACCTGGCTGCCTCATAAGGAAACTGAGGCATGGGTTTCCTAAGAATACACACAATCCAAGGAATTCCAACCTTCTACGAGAAAGAGTTCAAATATTCAACTACAGAGAACTTTGTGCATTATATAGTTTGTTTGGGGGAAGAAAAGGGAAAGTTATACTCACTCTGTGCCCAACCCCACCCATCTTTTCATTTTTTCTTTTTCCTCTTCTTCTAGGAAAGGAGTCAAATTAGATTTTTAGGAAGGATATTTGACTTTTTAGAATATTTGAGTTACATCTTCATCCATCCTTTTCCTATTCTGGCTAGAACAGGAGCTGTCTGTCTCTGCATTTCCATAGACTCTCAGATCTGGAAGGGGCTGAGAGATTATTATAGATGGGAAATCAATTCCAGATAGAGATCAACATGCCTGTTCACAGAGGCAGTTGATAAGACTTCCATTTCAGGGTTTTCTCTACCACTATGCTCTGACCTACAAATTCCCAAACCCAGGTAATGCCACCTCCAACACAGGTGTCTAGTATTTAAAAGAAGTGTTTTTTTCAAATTTTTGTAGGTATTTGTACATGGAACACATTGAGTAGGACAGCACCTCACACTCATCCCTCTTATAGTGGTTCCTAGAGCCCCCTCTCTCACTTGAGTCTTGTTAAAATTGCTTATCAATGGATCCATGGCCTGTTCTTTCTGGCCTTCCTTCCCTTTCTTTACAAGATTCAGACTGAAAAGCCTAGGCCTTTCACTTGCCCAAGATTCTTCTGGTTTGCATTATGATGTTACCTTCAAGGGACCTCTTCAGAGGCAAAGACCTTGATCTGAGGGTCAAGGTAGTGGGGAACGGAGAAAGCAGAGGATAGGTAAATAAGGTTTAGTAGTATAGAAAGCTGTATTCTTATTGCCCTAGTCTTAGGGAGGCAGAGAGACAGGGACATCTCTCTGAGAGAGAGAGAGCTCTTTATCCACTGTTGCAAACAAATAAAACAAACAAAAAGCCTTCTTTTGACCACTCTGTAAGCCAAAGCAGATGGAGACTGACAGAGGCACTTGCTTAGAAAGTTCCAGCATCACCTTATTTATATGACCCTGACTATCCCAGTAGATGTAGCTGGAGTTCCAGTGAAATAGAATAACTGTAAGGGCTGAATTATATGTCTGGAAATTCAAGGACAATAGAAGCAGAGGAGAATAATTTTTGCTGTCCTTGGCATTCTACAGTAGTGACTTTGCTTCCTATGTATTTCTGGTAAACCTCATTCTCCTGTTACTGCTACCAACCTGACTGATGATTCCAAGACAGTATTGGGTGATACCAGAGTTGGGAAATGCATGCCATTAAACTGTAGTATCAAATCTGAAAGAAATTCCACCTTCTTTTGTAAATTATTCTATCCGTTCAACCTGCTGAAGGCAAAGAAGCTCAGACCCAAGTTAGGAAAAAAGGATCTTAGTAAGTTAAACATCATCATATTTAAAAAACTGAACATTCCAACTGCTCTGTTTGCTGATTTTAAATGTATTTGCAAGAACAAGAACCCTGAGTGTTTTTTCAAGCAACATTCTTTAGAGGAAAGGTTAACTATCTCCACTCCTCATCCCACCCACTCCCTACCACCAGGCATCTATAGATAGATTTCAGGGAGTTTGTGAACTTGGAACTTTTAATATTCTGTTAACTGTATTTCACTGCAATTGGTTTCCTTTGTAGTGCAACATATTTTATTTTATGCATTTCAAAACATCAGGATGAGAATGGGGTCCATTCACTTGCCAGCCTGCCTGGGGGGGTGGTCTACAAAACACACTCATACAAAATTAAGAAAGAGATCATTATGATGAATGCTTTGATAATCTTTTGTTATTTAGTGATCCTCTTCTGTGGGCAATCACTCTATTCTTGATTGTGCTCTCTTCTCACCTTTGAGTCTTAGAATCCTTGTCTTCCTCCAAGACTCAGCTCAAGTGCTAACTCCTTTCTGATGCCTTCCCCAATTCACCCTATATTATTTCACACTTGATAATTTCATCAACTCCCATAGATTCAGTGTTCATCTCTATGCTGACAGTTCTCAACTACTTACCCAGTCCTAACCTCTCTGTTGACTTCCTTTTCACATCTCCAACTGCCTATTGGACATCTTGAACTAGATGTCTTATAACATCTTTAATTTACCAAGTCCAAAACTGAACTCATTATCTTTCCACCAAAATCTCCCTTTCCCTAACTTCTTTATTACCATCAAGGTATTTAAGATTCTGGTGACATAGTGACAGCACCTTCACTCTAGCCCAAAGAATGTACTCATTAAAAACCACAGCAGCAGCAAATTGTTCTCACATAAGATAACCAACCTCCTATTGTTGGCTCCAAATCTATGACTCAATGATATTATGTTATTGATGGTAGGTGGTTATATTACTGAATAAACCGGCACAGTTGTCTTTCTCAAGTGTCTTCCTGAGTTGGATAATAGTTCCATAATATATCGCAAGAGTGATCAGATGTAGAAATGAATCAATTTTGATGTTCTCTGTTTTCTTCTTCAGCTCCTCTTTTGGGTCTGAAAGGTAACAATTTTTTCCTCTTTTCTTGGCAAAATTTGGCCCATCTCATAAAATACTGGCTCACTGGGCCACTAAACACATGTTGATGGTAATTATAACGAGGATAAGCATATGCTGGGATTGCTTAGAAGGACTGCACTGGAACCTGTTCAGAATGATTCCAGCTATTTACCTGGGATAAATGCAGTTAATTTTATATTGATTAAATCCTCCTTTCCAACCCATGCTTGAAATTGAATAACCCAAATTGTGACCCATCTGTGCAAATATTTTTATTTTTGCAGCACTTTATAAATAAAAATGCCATAGATTCCAAAAGTCACATAGAATATGCCAAGTCAGAATACTGCTACACGCATAATTATTCCATTGGGGAAAATATCTGTGGTAATGGTTTTCACCCTAAAAAATAGAATCACAAAATTTACAGTTCTAAGGGACTTCAGTGCCCATATACTCCCAAATATATCTCAAAAGAATACCCATTATTGTCATTATATCTGACAAGTAGTCATTCTGACTGTTTGAAGACACACAGATGAAGTGAACCTACTACCTTCCAGGATGACTGAGATAGTTATGAATTCCAAGAATAAACTTTAACTATTGTTGAAGTTATGTTTTTTCTTCAACAGTTTTAAAGAAATAAACTAAGATGATGCATTACTTACATATTTAAATAGTAAAAAATAGGTAACTAATAATAGTGTTTACAACAACCATGGATGTAAATTGTTTCAACCTTAACGTGGATTTTCTAAACATTTTAATGCCTACCTATAAAAGATAATTAGTGATGAAAGAGTGAGGTACAAAAGAAATCATAGCATGAATTTATATCTTGGTGTGAAATAGAAAGCAAGAAGTAGGCTTAAATGGATAATGTTTGACAAGTGAAGAGGTTAAGATGTCCTATTTATTATTTAGACTGACGCTGTTCGATATGTTTATTAATGATGAGGAACAGAGAGTGAATAATTAAGTAGCAAGATCTGCTGATGTTACAAAATATTTGGTTAATCAAGAGTATAAAAGATTCTGAGGAAGTCCAGAAGGACCTCATAAAATTAGATAATTGGACAAGATGGCAGACTAAATTCAATATAGACAAATGGTAGATGATGTACATCTTCAGAAAGAGCTGGACTGTCAACTGCTTTTGAAAAGTTTCATATAGTATATATTAACTGAATTTCACTCCCACTTATTCCCTCAGGGCTGCCATTTGGATATGGTGCCTGCTTGACAACCACAAGGGTTCTTTCTTTTAGTCATTGCTGACAAGATTTGAACCTCCATTTTAGGTAATCAGAGCAAAGGCCCTTTGGGGACCCTGATCTGGGCCTTCTCTAAAGTCTCTGTTACACATTTCCCTATTTGAAATTTGAAATACTATCTCATTTTATCCTCACAAAAACCCTGAGAGGTAAGTGTTGCTATTATTCCCACTTTACAATTGAGAATAGTAAAGCAAACAGAGGTTAAGTAACTTGCCCAGGGTCACAAAGTTAGTGCCTGAAGCTAGATTTGGACTCAGGTTTTCCTGATTTCAGGCCCAGTGCTTCATCTACCATATCACCAGCTGCCTCTAGTGAAAAAAAGAAATTGCTGACATTACCTTCATGTTCATTATTATTTCATTGTTGTAATTATATATTTTTACAAATTGATTTTATTTTCTCTAGTCTTGTATTCTGTGCACTATTCATCTCTGGATTACTGCAAAGTAGAAGTCATATCATCAAGATATTTTCAGTGTATATTATACCACATCTGGTGAATCACCCAACTTGTCTCATTGTGCTCCAACTTAGGTTAAGGAAGGAAGGAAAAACAAAAAACAAAACTTTTATTCATCACTTACTACTCACTCTGCTAAGCTCAGGGAATACAAATCCAAGCAAACAGAAAGACAGTCCCTATGCTCCATGAGCTTACATTTTATTGGTAGAAGGGAGCTGAAAAGTAGGAGTGGAGGCTAAAGGGAGGGGGGAAACAGGAAAGTGTGAGAAGCTGTGCCTCGTTTTGAATTTCAAAAAATCGAGAACATGGCTGGGCAAAGAGGCCTGGCTCGGCCCTTCCACAAAATGGAGGCTCCAGGGGGAACTGCTGGAGAGAAAAGAGATGAGAGGAGATGAGCCATATGGAGAAATATTCCAGGCTAAGCAGACTGTACTGGTGGTAGGTAGGTCCAGGGAAAGGAGGCCTCAGCACTAAGGGAAGTTGTAACTTGAGCCAGCATTAGAAAAGGATGGTTTTGAATTCAAGAAAGTCAGGGACAAGATCAGGACCAAATGGAAACCTCTAAGATTAACTGGATTCAAATTCCACCATTCCAATAGTTTGGGAAAGAAACAAGCTTTTAAATAACAAAATATTTAATGTCAGAATATCGGGGCAAAATAATAGAAAACCAACCTCAGAACCCATTCCTGTTTGCATACTTCCTAATTCCATTTACATACAAACTAGCCAAGAAAAATGGCCCCTCCAATTCCTCCACATTTAAAATAGAGAGTGGGGCAAAGAATCTAGAATGGCTGGACTGAATGCTAGGAAGCTCGACCCCCACGATGTGGATTTCGGCCTAATATGCTTACCAGGCTCTGCACTTTAACTCCCCAGGACATCTTTCTTTTTTTTTCCTTAGCTCTCATTAGAATACTTCCTGTATGTGCTACGAAGGTTATGCCACTGCTGTACTATCTGTCTTTCCTCCTACCCTACCATCACAGCACAATATCAAGGAATGCCAAGGTATTTACAGAAAATATGGTCTTTACCTCAGATATAACTCTGTTATGTGTTTTTCCCTGTCTTTTAAATCTTCTTTCTTATTTCTTATGGAGAAATAATATTTCATTATGTTCATGTGTTCTTTCCCCAATTAATGAACACAGGGATTATATCTAGTTCTTTTACTATAAACACTGTTAAGAATGTTTTAAAATAATTGGTATGTTTTCCATTTTTCCCAAGATCACTGTGGTCCAAGGTTGTTAACAGTTTTTTAAGACATTGTCCATATGGCTTTCTTGTGGAATAGTATGCCTGTTTGTTTTTAGCTGTATTTTCTAGCTCAATAGATTGTAAGGTGGTGTGTTAAAATTGATTTAATTCATGTTTCTATGATTATTATGAGCTAATCCTAAAATAACAAAATATTTGATTCTTTTGGGAGATAATCATATTTCCTTTGAATTATATGAACTATAGTTGGGAAAGTGAGTTTTTAAACAAAATTATCAAAGTATTTTGGTAACATTTCATCAGAAACCTTGATGAAAAGAGTTTATGATTTTCTGTCATGGAATGTCTGAGTTAAATAAAAAGTTATTTTCTCCCCCACTGTAATTTTTTCTGTTGATAGACTATATTTCAAGTTGCTTCAGGATATGAAATTCATCCTCATTAATAAGGTGAAGACTCTGAGCTGCTCTAAAATTCTTCCTATTACCAAGGAGAATAAATCTGACATTGCATACCAATCTAGAAAGCATTGTATTTTTATAACAGAAAAGGGCTTTAGAAATGTGAATTCTTTAAAAATATTTGTTATTATCTGGAGCTATGTATTTACCTTCAGAAACAATATATTCCTGGGTAAAAATCTCCCAGTAATGATATTCTGCCTTATGATCAGAATCAACCTACTGTGTCTTGGTGTTTTTATTTAATAATGTGTCTCCATTACTGTGAGAGGCAAGGCAGCCCCAATTTTCAGATGTTTGTTCTTTTTCTGGTAAACTTGAAAAATCTGCGGTTTCTACCTTAGGTATGGCAATTATCACTTATTTGTTTTGTTTTAACTAAGTAACAGCTAAGTGAAAAGTGATTGTTGAGTTGTAGGTGTTTAGAATACAGGATGTTGATGTTGCTTATGTAAAGTTCCTAATAAGTAAGTTATGAGGAAACCCTTATGGATGTCAAAAATATAGTTGTCCATGTTCTAGAATCTTCCTCTATGCCAGATGTGTTTGTCTAGTCTTTGTAATCTCTTCTCCATTTCCTAGAGCAGGGCTGTCCAACCTTAGGTTTTTATTGAAACAATGCGCAATATATTTTGATTTGCCATTTTAATGAGAGCTCTATGGTAGCTCACCTTCATTCACTAAAACATTTGTGTAAATTTCTATGCTTGTAGGCAGGCCGCATAAATCACACTGTGGGCCGCATTCCGCCCATTTTGGACAACTCTGTCCTAGAGGATACTGTGATATTGGCTGGAAGACTTAGGGTTCTATTATTTACTATCTATTTTGACACCTCTGATTTAGACCTTCTTTAGTTTGTGGATGCACTAGGTCCTCTGCCTTTCCCACAGGTGCTAGCCCTCTGGTGATTTTGCTGCTTCCACTGAAGGAAGTAAAGGAACATAGTAAGTAACAAACTTGAAAGGTTTTCATTCTAATATCCTTCATTAAAGGTTAGATGGGGCAACAGTGTACAACTAATGTTTAAAATCAAGTTTTCAGAAAACTTATGCATTTCATATCTTCAATTTTAATTTCTTTGCTTTTTTCCCTTTCAGATAGTGCTCTTTTTTCTTTAGTAGTATTTTATTTTTCCCCTGATTACATGTAAAGATAGTTTTCAACATTCAACTTGGAAACTTGATTTCCAAATTTTTCTCCCTCCCTTCTCTCCCCCATCTCCAAGAGAGCAAGCAATCTGATACAGGCTATACATGTACAATCATGTTAATCATATTTCCACATTAGTCATATTGTGAAGGAATAATCAAAAGGGAAAAACTATAAGAAAAAACAACCAAAACAAGAAAAAATAGTATGCTTCAATCTGTATTCAGACACCATAGTACTTTCTCTGGATGTGGTTAGCATTTTCCAACATGAGTCTTTGGAACTGTCATAGATCATTGTATTTCTGTGAAGAGCTAAGTCTATTAAAATTGATCATCACGTAATGTTGCTGTTACTGTGTACAATGTTCTCCTGGTTCTGCTCACTTCATTCAACATCAGTTCATATGTCTTTCCAGGTGTTTCTGAAATCCACCTGCCCATCATTTCTTACGGAAATATAGAATTCTGTTACATTCATATACCACAACTTATTCAGCTATTCTCCAGTTGATGGGCATCCCCTCAATTTCTAATTCTTGGCCACCATGAAAAGAGCTGCTATACATATGTTTGTACATGTGGGTCCTTTCCCCTTTTTTTGGATTTCTTTGGGATATGGACCTAGAAGTGGTATTGCTGGATCAAAGGATATGCATAGTTTGATTTTCCTCTGGGCTTAGTTCCAAATTGCTCTCCAGAATGGTTAGATCAACTCATAACTCCACCAACAATGCATTAGTGTTCCAATTTTCCCACATCTCTTTCAATATTTTTCATTTTCCTTTTCTGTCATGTTTAGCCAAACTGATAGGTGTGAAGTGGTACCTCAGAGTTGTTTTAATTTACATTTCTCTAATCAATAGTTAATTAGGGCATTTTTTCATATGGTTATAAATAGGTTTAATTTCTTCAACTGAAAACTGCTTGTTGATATCTTTGACCACTTCTCAATCAAGGAATTACTTCTATTGTTATAAATTTGACTCAGTTCTTGTATTGTTAATGTATTTTTGTTTAATTTGAAGATATTCCCATCCATTAATAGGCCCATGTGCTCTACTTAAGTCACATGGAAGCCTAAGTTACATGAAACCTGTGGTGGGAGGAGCTTGCTGAATGAGTAGAACAGGAAGGGGTAGAGTAGAAGGTTAGAGCAGTTAGAGCTAGAGGGTTGTGATGCCCTTTGATCCTGAAGAAGTGTGTATATATACTCTGAGGATAGAATTTTGCTTTGGGGCTTACTTATGGGAAGAGTGTTTATGTGATATAGCCAGATGAGACTCTGGGTTGCCGTTAAGGTGCCCCTTGGCTTTGAAAAACCCAGATGTTGATGTTTTTCTCTCTGATGACTATGTATGTAATGCTATGGTTGGACAAAAGCTCTGTCTGTTGATTTGTGTTAACTTCTGCTTGTAGTTCCTGTTTCTGTTTTCTCTGAAGTTCAGGGTGCTTACTTTTTCACCTGAACTAAGTGAAAAATATATGTAAGGGAGTCTAGGGGGTGGAGCCAAGATGGCAGCTGGAAAGCAGGGACTAGCATGAGCTCCCTGCCGAGTCCCTCCAAAAACCTATAAAAAATGGCTCTGAACCAATTCTAGAACTGCAGAACCCACAAAACAGCAGAGGGAAGCAGGGTTCCAGCCCTGGACAGCCTGGATGGTCTCTGGGTGAGGTTTACCCACATGGAGCTGGGAGCATAGTGGAGCGGAGCAGAGCAGAGCCCAGCATGAGTAGCGCAGACCAACCAGACCAGGAGCCGGGCGGAGTGTGCCCTAGCACCCTAAATCAGTGAGCTGCGGCAGTTACCAGACTTCTCAACCCACAAACACAAAAGACAACAGAGAAGGTTAGTGGGAAAAGCTGCGGGAGTGGAAGGAGTTCGTGGTTCGGCTACTGCCCCAGGGACAGCGGAGGTGGGGCAGCTACAGAAGTACAGCTGCAGTTGCTTCCAGCCCCAGGGCCACCTGGTGGGAGGAATTAAGTGGCAGATCAGAGCAGGAGTACACAGCCTGCTGAAGATCTAAGCCCAGTCCGGGTTGGGGGTTCTTGGGGAAGGAGGAGTGCTGGTGTGGCAGAGCTGGCACATCCCCCCAAGCATGGAACATAGTTCTCTTAATTCCACAAGCAGTCATACCCCGCTGGAAAACCCAAGGGTCAAGTTAGTTGGCTGGGAATACGGCCAGGCAGCGAAAACGCACCCAGATTCAGTCTCAGACTTTGGATTCTTTCTTTGGTGACATAGAAGACCAAAACATACAGACAGAAGAAGTTAACAAAGTCAAAGAGCCTACATCAAAAGCCTCCAAGAAAAACATGAACTGGTCCCAGGGCATGGAAGAGCTCAAAAAGGATTTGGAAAAGCAACTTAGAGAAGTAGGGGAAAAATTGGGAAGAGAAATGAGAAGGATGAGAGAAAACCATGAAAAACAAGTCAATGACTTGCTAAAGGAGACCCAATAAAATACTGAACAATATACTAAAGAAAACAACACCTTAAAAATAGACTAACTCAAATGGGAAAAGAGCTCCAAAAAGCCAAAGAGGAGAAGAATGCCTTGAAAGGCAGAATTACCCAAATGGAAAAGGAGGTCCAAAAGACCACTGAAGAAAATATTACCTTAAAAATTAGATTGGAGCAAGTGGAAGCTAGTGACTTTATGAGAAATCAAGATATTATAAAACAGAACCAAAGGAATGAAAAAATGGAAGACAATGTGAAATCTCATTGGAAAAACCACTGACTTAGAAAATAGATCCAGGAGAGATAATCTAAAAATTATTGGAGTACCTGAAAGCCACGGTCAAAAAGAGAGCCTAGATGTTATCTTTCAAGAAATAATCAAGGAGAACTGCCCTGATATTCTAGAATCACAGGGCAAAACAGAAATTGAAAGAATCCATCAATCACCTCCTCAAATAGCTCTCCAAAAGAAATCTCCTAGGAATATTGTCACCAAATTCCAGAGCTCCCAGATCAAGGAGAAAATACTGCAAGCAGCCAGAAAGAAACAATTTGAGTATTGTGGAAATTTAATCAGAATAATCCAAGATCTGGCAGCTTCTACATTAAGAGATCAAAGGGTTTGGAATATGATATTCCAGAGGTCAATGGATCTAGGATTAAAACATAGAATCACCTGCGCAGCAAAACTGAGTATCATGCTCCAACCAAGACTCAGCCCTTGATCCAACCCAGTGGCCAGGTCTACTGGCAATGCCACCTTGGAAATCACCCCTTGGAGCTGTGGTGGAAAGGTCCCTTTAAAGTCCTGCTCACCATGCCCTCTTCAGCCAAACTGCAGGGAGTGGAGTTCTGGATCCACCTGTCACATCTCAAATGGACAGTACTGCCCACCTGGATTGTGGAACCAATGGGTGACCTGACTTTGAAAACTCAATGGGGTCTGAAGCAGCCAAAATCTCAGGTGAACAGCTGTTTCCAAGACCCCCAGGCTGAGAAGGAGACCACCAACCCAAGAAACTAGGCATGGCCTGAGGTTTGCTGTGATTGCCTCTATGAAATGGGCCTTTTTCTTTCTCCTTGCTACTGTCCTTTCAATCTCAGTGTTCATGGAAGTAGCAATTTTTTCCTATCACTTTTACATTGTACTTATCTCCTTAAGTTATGATTAGTGAAATTTTTCTATTTAAGGTAAAAATTCCTGGGACTGAAAAAAAAGAAAAATATATGTATGTTTAATTAAAGTGAGATGGTAAACCCCTTTAAGTTGCTTTCCTTCAGAAAAGCAGATCAAAGAACCTGTGCTCCTCCTGTATGCTGATGTTGGTCGTATACTCCACAGCAGCTGCTAGTAGCATTGGTGTTACTTTATATATTTTTAAAACTATGCCTCTATTAGAAACACTGGCTGTAAAAATTGTTTCTAAGGTTTCTGCTTTCCTTCTAGTCTTGATTGCATTAGTTTTGCTTGTATAAAACTTTTTAATTTGATGTAGTCAAAATAATCCATTTTGTATTTAATAATATCCTCTGTCTCTTGTTTGGTGATAAATTCTTTCTTTACCCATAGATCTGACAGGTAAACTATATCTTGATCTCCTAATTTGCTTGTGGTATCTTCCCTCATGTCTAAGTTATGTACCCCTTTTGACCTTATCTTGGTATAGGGTGTGAGATGTTGATCTGTTCCTAGTTTTGCCATATTATCGTTCAGTTTTCCCAGCAGTTTTTGTCAAATATGGAGTTCTTATCTGAGAAGTTGGAGTCTTTGGGATTATCAAACAGCAGATTACTATAGTTATTGACTACTGGGTCTTGTATACCTAACCTATTCCACTGATCTGCCACTCTATTTCTTAGCCAGTACCAGATAGGGATGATTGAAGATTTATAATATAGTTTTAGATTTGGTATGGCTAGACCATCTTCCTTCATATTTTTTCCCATTAATTCCCTCTATATTCTTGACCTTCTTTTCTTCCAGATGAACTTTGTTATTATTTTTTCTAGTTCTATAAATTTTTTTTTTTTGAGTAGAGAAGGCAGGGCAATTGGAGTTATGTGACTTGCCCACGGTCACACAGCTAGTAAATGTGTCAAGTGTCTGAGGCCAGATTTGAACTCAGGTCCTCCTGACTCCAGAGCTGGTGCTCTACTCACTGCATCACCTAGCTGCCCCTCTATAAAATAATTTTTTATTAGTTTGATTGTTATGGCACTAAATAATTTGGGTAGAATTATGTTTTTCTTTTATTATATTAGTTTGGCCTACCCATAAGTGATTGGTATTTTCCCAATTGTTTAGATCTGACTTTATTTGTGTGAAAAGTGTTTTAGAATTGTGTTCATGTAGTTCCTGGGTTTGTCTTGCCAGGTAGACTCCCAAATATTTTATATTGACTACAGTTATTTTATTTTCTTTTTAAAATTAATTTAATTAATTTAATATATTTAGTTTTCAGCATTGATTTTCACAAGAGTTTGAATTACAAATTTTTCCCCATTTCTACCCTCCCACCCACTCCAAGATGGCATATATTCTGGTTGGCTCATTCCCCAGTCAGCCCTCCCATCTGTCACCCCACTCCACTCCCATCCTCCTTTCCCTTCTTCTCTTGTAGGGCAAGATAAATTTCTATGCCCCATTGCTTGTGTATCTTATTTCCTAGTTGCATGCAAAAACTTTCTTTGTTGTTGTTTTTGAACATCTGTTTTTAAAACTTTGAGTTCCAAATTCTCTCCCCTCTTCCCTCCCCACCCACCCTCCCTAAGAAGGCAAGCAATTCAACATAGGCCACGTGTGTATCATTATGTAAAACCCTTCCGCAATACTCATGTTGTGAAAGATTAACTATGATTTGCTCCATCCTAACCTTTCCCCCTTTATTGAATTTTCTCCCTTGACCTTGTCCCTTTACAAAAGTGTTTGTTTTTGATTAGCTCCTTCCCCTGTCTGCCCTCCCTTCTATCGTCCTCCCTTTTTTATCTTCTTCCTCCTTCTTTCTTGTGGGGTAAGATACCCAATTGAGTGTTTATGGTATTCCCTCCTCAGGTCAAATCTGATGAGAGCAAGATTTACTGATTCCTCCTCACCTGCCCCCTCTTCCCTTCCTAGAGAACCACTTTTTCTTGCCACTTTTATGCGAGATAATTTACCCCATTCTATCTTTCCCTTTCCCCCTCTCTCAATATATTCCTCTCTTATCCCTTAATCTGATTTTATTTTTTTAGACATCATCCCTTCATATTCAACTCCTCCTGTGCCATCTGTCTATATATGTATATGTACATATATATAAAAATACATATATATACACATATATACACACATACACACTTACATATATGCATACATAGACACATAGATATGTGTATATATATATGTGTGAGTGTGTGTATATATATATGTATATATATATGTGTATATATATATACACATACATACATATATGCATATTCCTTTCAGCTACTATGATACTGAGGTCTCATGAATCATACACATCATCTTTCCATGTAGGAATGTAAACAAAACAGTTCAACTTTAGTAAGTCCCTTATGATTTCTCTTTCTTGTTTACTTTTCATGCTTCTCTTGATTCTTGTGTTTGAAAGTCAAATTTTCTATTCAGCTCTGGTCTTTTCACTGAGAAAACTTGAAAGTCCTCTATTTTATTGAAACTCCATATTTTGCCTCAGAGCATGATACTCAATTTTGCTGGGTAGGTGGTTCTTGGTTTTAATCCTAGCTCCATTGACCTCTGGAATATCGTATTCCAAGCCCTTCAGTCCCTTAATGTGGAAGCTGCTAGATCCTGTATTATCCTGATTATTTTTCCACAATACCCAAATTGTTTCTTTCTAGCTGCTTGCAGTATTTTCTCCTTGACCTGGGAGCTCTGGAATTTGGTGACAACATTCCTAGTACTTTTCTTTTTGGGATCTATTTGAGGAGGTGATCGATGGATTCTTTCAATTTCTATTTTACCCTGTGGCTCTAGAGTATCAGGGCAGTTCTCCTTGATAATTTCTTGAAAGATGACATCTAGGCTCTTTTTTGATCATGGATTTCAGGTAGTCCAATTATTTTTAAATTATCTCTCCTGGATCCATTTTACAGGTCAGTGGTTTTTCCAATGAGATATTTCACATTGTCTTCCACTTTTTCATTCCTTTGGTTCTGTTTTATAATATCTTGATTTCTCATAAAGTCACTAGCTTCCACTTGCTCCAATCTAATTTTTAAGGTAGTATTTTCTTCAGTGGTCTTTTGGACCTCCTTTTCCATTTGGGTAATTCTGCCTTTCAAGGCATTCTTCTCCTCACTGGCTTTTTGGAGCTCTTTTGCCATTTGAGTTAGTCTATTTTAAGGTGTTGTTTTCTTCAATATTTTTTTCAGTTTTTTTTTGGGTCTCCTTTAGCAAGTCATTGACTTGCTTTTCATGGTTTTCTTGCATCCTTCTCATTTCTCTTCCCAATTTTTCCTCTATTTCTCTGACTTGCTTTTCCAAATCCTTTTTGAGCTCTTCCATGCCCTGGGACCAGTTCATGTTTTTCTTGGAGGCTTTTGATGTAGGCTCTTTGACTTTGTTGACTTCTTCTGGCTGTATGTTTTGGTCTTCTTTGTCACCAAAGAAAGATTCCAAAGTCTGAGACTGAATCTGAGTGTGTTTTTGCTGCCTGGCTATGTTCCCAGCCAACTTACTTGACCTTGGGTTTTTCGTTGGGGTATGACTGCTTGTAGAGCAAAGAGTACTTTGTTCCAAGCTTGAGTGGATGCCCCATTGATTTCAGAGCTATTTCTATACTGCCAGCTCTGCCACACCAGCACTCCTCCTTCCCCAAGGACTACCAACCCGGACCTGATGCAAATCTTATGCCGGCTCTGCACTCCTGCTATGATCCGCCACTTAATTCCTCCCACCATGTGGGCCTGGGGCCAGAAGTAACTGCAGCTGTAGTTCTGTAGCTGTACCACCCCTGCTGCCCCTGGGGTGGTGGTTGAACTGGGACCTCTTTTCACTCCATCCCTTGCAACTTTTCCCACTAACCTTCTCTGTTGTTTTTGGTGTTTGGGGGTTGAGATTCTGGTAACTGCCACAGCTCACTGATTCAGAGTGCTAGGGCCTGTACCACCCAGCTCCTGGTCTGGTTGGTCTTGCTGCCGCCCACGCTGAGCTCCCTTCCCTCCACTCTGTGCACAATAGACCTCATCCAGCGACCATCCAGGCTGTCCTGGGCTGGATCCCTGCTTTCCTCTGCTATTTTGTGGGTTCTGCAGTTCTAGAATTTGTTCAGAGCCATTTTTTATGGATTTTTGGAGGTACCTGGTGGGGAGCTCACGCAAGTGCCTGTTTTCCAGCCACCATGTTTGACTACAGTTATTTTAAATGGAATTTCCCTTTGTAACTCTTGCTGTTGGGCTTTGTTAGTAATATATCAAGAAATGCTCATGATTTATGTATGTTTATTTTATATCCTGCAACTTTCCTAATATTGTTAATTGTTTCAAGTGGCTTTTTCAGTTAATTTTCAAGGATTCTCTAAGTATACTATCATATCATCTGCAAAGAACGAAAGTTTTGTTTCTTCATTGCTTATCCTAATTCTTTCAATTTTTTCTTCTTATTGCTAAAGCTAACATTCCTAGAGTCATATTGAAATATAGTGGCAATAATGAGCATTCTTATTTCACCCCAGATATTATTGAGAGTGCTTCTAGCTTATCCTGATTACATATAATGTTTGCTAATGGTTTTAGATAGATGCCATTTATTTTAAGGAAAACTACATTTATTTCTATGCTCTCTGTTTTTAATAGGCACGGGTGCTATATTTTTTTCAAAAGGCTTTTCTGCATCTATTGAGATAATCGTATGATTTCTGTAGGATTTTTTATTGATATGGTCAATTATGCTTATAGTTTTCTCAATATTGAACCAACCCTGCATTCCTGGTACAAATGCCACCAGGTTATGGTGTTTTATCCCGGCAATAAATTGCTAAAATCTCTTTGCTAATATTATATTTAAAATTCTTCATCAATATTTATTAGGGAAATCGGTCTGTAATTTTCTTTCCCTCTTTTGGCTCTTCCTGGTTTAGGTATCAGCATCACATTTGCATCATAAACATATTGTTCCAATTAGTTTATATAGCATTGGAGTTACTTGTTCTTTAAATGTTTGGTAGAATTTACTTATAAATCCAACTGTCCACAGAGATTTTTTCTTAAGGAGGTCATTGATGGCTTGTTCAATGTCTTTTTCTGAAATGGGGTTATTTAATTATTTTATTTCTTCTTCTGATACTCTTGGTGATTTATATTTTTGGTAAGTATTTAACCATTTCACTTAGATTGTCAGTTTTATTGGCATACATTTGGGCAAAACAGCTCCTAATTATTTCTTTAGTTTACCCTTCATTGGTGTTCAATTCACCCATTTCATTTTTGATACTGGTAATTTGGTTTTCTTCTTCTTTTTTTAAAATCAAATTAACCAAAGGCTAATCTATTTTATTGTTTTCTTTTTCATAAAACCAACCCTCAATTTTGTTTATTAGTTCAATATTTTTCTTACTTTCAATTTTATTAATCTCTCCTTTGAATTTTAGAATTTCTAATTTGGTATTTAATTGGGGATTTTTAATTTGTTCTTTTTCTAGCTTGCTCAGTTGCATGTCCAATTCACTGATCTCTTCTTTATTTTATTCACATAAGCATTTAGAGATATAAAATTTTCCCTACTAATTGTTTTAGCTTCATCCCATAAGTTGTGGTATATTGTCTCATTATTGTCATTCCCTTTGATGAAATTATTGATTGTTTCTATTATTTTTTGGTTGACCCACCCATTCTTTAGGATTATATAATTTTCCAATTAGATTTTAGCCTATATTTCCATGGCCTTTTATTATATGTAATGTATATTTCATCATGAGCTGAAAAGGATGCATTTAATATTTCTGCCTTTCTATGTTGGATTGTGAGATTTTTATGCCTTAGTACATGGTTAATGTTTGTGTCGGTGCCATATACCACTGAGAAAACACTATATTCATTTCCATACCAATTTAATTTTCCCCAGAGATCTATCATATCTGACTTTTCTAAAATTCTATTCAGCTTCTTAACTTCTGTCTTGTTTATTTTATGTTTAGATTTATCTACTTCTGAGAGGGGAAAGTTGACGTCCTCCATTAGTATACTTTTGCTGTCTATTTCTTCCTGTAGCTCCCTTAACTTCTCCTCCAAGAATTTGGAAGCTATACCACTTGGTGCATATATGTTTAGTAATGATATTACTTCATTGTCTATGGTACCTTTTAGCAGGATGTAGTTTCCTTTTTTATCTCTTTTAATTAGATCTATTTTTGCTTTTACTTTGTCTGAGATCAAGATTCCTATCCCTGCTTTTATTTTTTACTTCAGCTCAAACATAATAGATTGTTCTCCAGCCTTTTACCATTAATCTCTGTGTGTCTCTCTCCTTCAAATGTGTTTCTTGTAAACAGCATATTGTAGGATTCTGGTTTTTAATCTACTTTGCTATCTGCTTCTGTTTTATGAGAGAGTTCATCCTATTCACATTCACAGTTACGATTGCTAACTGGGTATTTCCCCCCATCCTATTCCTCCTCCCTTTATGCTTTTCTTTTTCCTTTTACCCTGTCTCTCCTCACCAGAGTTTTGCTTTATCATATCCCAAACTCTTTGATCCTTTAATATAGAAATTGCTAAATAAAATGTATAATGAGGATAAGAGGCAGTATTTTGCACAATGAATAGGGAGTTAGCCTAAGAGTCAAGAAAATCTGGAATCAAGCACCACCTCTGAAATTTATTGGCTATGTAACCCTCTTATAGTTATTCTAGCTTTCAGTTCCCCATATACCTCATGACCCTCACTGTCATTCTGCCAACATTTAAATACTGTAAAGTTTAATTTTACTAACTTAGCTCCACCTATCATCACCTTATCTTGTTATGTTATCCTCTCTATAAGGCAAAGTGTCAGTTACTCTAAGAAATGCCCCCTTGCATGTTGTCTGAGAGATCCATGGGGTTCTTTTCATTCCTCTCCAGGATACCTGAGGCATTATATGATTTGAGGCCATAGAAGTAGCCAGCTATGGAATCTAGTTTCCCTCTTTTTTTCTATAATTACTCTAGCAGAGCAGAGAACACAGACCTAGTGAGTAATGGCATTCTCCTGTCAGTTAACCCAGCATTGCACTGCTAAGTCCCTTATTCAGTTACATTTAACTGTTTTAAATTTGCATGCTATAGTTCCCCAGAGACACATTGCCCAACTCTAGAAAGAACTGCATGGGCAGAATATCTTGCCATGATTTTGTAGGGCTATTTCTAAGGGAATGTGTATGTTTTTAATGGTTCAGTCTTAACTAAGTGAATGCCTCCATGAATGTCCCCTCTTGCTGCCACCTCTGATTGCTTGTTCCCCACTCAGATCAAACAGGCTATAAGTTTTACTTTTTCCTCATTAACTGTCAGGATTTCAGGGTGACAGGATGAATTTTACTATGACAATTACAATAGTTCCTAGTTAACTGTAAAATCCTGTGACAGACCACTGGGAAATATAACCATCTGAATGCTTGATTTCAAATTGCCTTTCAGTACACATACTGCATACACATTTTTTTCCCTCTTGGCTGAAGTCAGCAAAGAGAGTAAAGCAATAGTCATAGTTTTCCACTGCCATCATTAATGGGATTTGCCGCATTAATCCCATGGGTGACAATATTTTTTCCATGACTATATTTGGCATGGCAGCCAACTTGTCATTGAGATGTGTGCCCAGCATTTCTCGAAGGCTGTGTGATACATTAAGGAACTCTGTTTGCTGTTGAAGGGAGCCGTTTGTTAGGAAGAGCTGACACAATTGTTCTAATAGCAGCACTATGGGAAACAGAGCAAAATGGCCATGGGACGGGGGAAGCTTTAAGCTCCTAATAGTCTTACAGCACTATGAGGGTCATGAAGAGCACATTCAAGAGCTAAGAGAGACTACAAAGCACATACGGAAGGAATTTGATTTTTGAGTATTGACATATCAGCTGAGGGTCAATGATCAAATATGTTCTCCACCATTCTCAAGAATGGGTTAGTTCAATTCAGTGAGCACTAATTAATTACCTACTATGGGAAAGATACTGGGCTATATTCTGGAGATATACAGACCAAAAAGGATTAGTCCCTGCCTCCTTAGAGAGGCAGCATGCTATAGTTGATCAGTCACTGAGCTTGGACTTCCTGCCCTTTAGAGAAATGACTCTCTCATATTAATAACCAAATATTAAAATTGGAGAGACTGAAGCTTTTTTCTTCTGTCTTATTTCCTTGTCCAATTTCTCAAAGATAGGGCTGAAGGAAGGTAGGATTAACATTCTCATTCTGGGTATTGCTACTCCAGTAAACCGGACCAGACCTCTAATCTAAGGTGAAACTCCTGGCCCATTATATTTTGCTCAGGCTTGGGTGGAGGATAATAGATTCTTTGTTTAGATTACCCAAGTTCATTAGAATAGGTTCAGCCCTTAATAGTAATATTCAGAGTTGATTACCACCCTCTGGAGCACTCACTTTTTTCCCCCAAGGCCATATCAACCTTGGACCTGCTGCCATGAAGATCTTTGGCATTTGAGAGTGTCACTGGCTTATTTTTATTAAAATGCTGGCATTATTAATAAAATGACTAATTACTCGGAAATTGTGTCTCTTAAACTTTTGAATGCCACAACCTTATTTCAAAACACCATGCTCGTAAGGCTCTTTAGTTTCTTACAATCCCTTGGCTTCCTTTCAGAAACAGCTCAAATAATATCCTCTTTAGGAAACTTTTCCTGGTTCTACCAGTTACTAGTGTGTATACGATCTATTTGTCTATATCTTGTATGTTCATAGTTATGGAAATGTCTTCTTCATTAGAATATAAGTTTTTTGAGGGAAAGGGAATATGACAGAATTTTCTTTCTGTGATCCTGGACAAATCACTTTTTCAATTAATCAATCAACAAATGTTTCTTAAGTGTGCATTATGTGTCAAGAACTAAGTTCCGACAATATGAGGAAAAAAGTAAAAACATTCTTTGCTTTCAAGGAGATTATATTTTTTGTAAATTCTCTAGACATTTAATTTTCTCACTGGTAAAATGTAGGTGTTGGACTTAATGACTAATCCTCTGTTCCAACTACTGACTTCTTGGCTTCTTTAAGTCCCAGCTGAAATTCCCACCTGCTACAGGAAGCTGTCCCCAACCTTTCTTAATTCCAGTGCCTTCCCTCTGTTAGGTATTTCCTATTTATCTTGGGTAAAGCTTGCTTTGTATATATGTGTTTGAATGTTGTCTCCCCTGTTAGATTATGAGCTCCTTGAGGGCAGGGACTGTGTTTTGCCTCTTTCATCTCTATTACTTAGCACGATGTCTGGCACATAGTAGACACTTCAATAAATATTCATTTATTGATTGATTAATCAGTTCCCTTTTAGTCCTAAATCTCTGATCTTTATACATATATGGGGTCAATTAATTTTGTAAACAAAGCCCCTTTGAAATGGCCTAAACCAATTCACAATAGTTAAAAATGGAACCCTCACTGTCCCTGCCTTTACTTCAAGTTACCTCAATGCTTATCTTTCCATTCTGTTACATGATAATTCAAGCAAGTAACAACACAGTTTTTATTTTTATCCTCAAAGGAGTATGTGGAAAGAAGAAGGAAGGAAGGGAGGGAAGGAGGAAGGAACAAAGGAAATGAAACATTGATGAAGTACCTACTATGTGCCATGAACTGTGCTAAGTGCTTTACAACTTTTTTTTGTTGATCCCTGCAAAAACCTTGGGAGATGGATGATATTATTAACCCCATTTTACAGTTGGGGTAACTGAGACAAAGATCACTTTGCCCAGAGACACACAGGTAGGAAGTATATGAGGTTGGATTTGAACTCAGGTCTTCTTGACTCTAGGCCCAGCATTCTACCCACTGCACCACATAGCTCCCTCTAGCAAGCTATTGAACAAATACACAGAGTAAGCATTTAAATTATTGCTATGCCCTCTTCAAAAGGAGTGAGAAAGCATATCAGCCTGCTTATAGTGCCAGTGGCAGACATTGGAATGGTTGGACGGAAAGCTGTTTCCATGACATGTGAGTTTGTATTAGCTGTCAAATTAGTCACAAATATCATTTTCCTGTCTCAGAGAGAGTGAGGGGCATACTTAGACAAGCCTGTTGGGCATAAAGAATCCCATTGCTCTGGTGAGAGAAAATAACAAGGAAGACTGAATACTATTTGGTGGGATTCATTTTGGATGTCTCAAAAAACTCTTCAGACCAAACATCACAAGTAGGAAGTTCACTACTCTTTGTGAAAGGGGAATAGTTTGGAAGAAGTCCTCCTCAGTCTCTCTCTGACTAGATTTTTAGACCAGAAGTTCACTGCTGGATCAATAGGTTCCTTCCCATCTCCCTTTGGATCCTTTAAGTTTGCTTCAGAAAATTGTGCCAAAATAACATAGGCAGTGGATACTGTATAGATCAGAAAGTCAAGCCCAGTGCCAAGTGCATAGCAGATATTCTTTTTTTTTTTGAGGGGGGAAGGCAAAGCAATTGGAGTTAAATGACTTGCCCAAGGTCACACAGGTAGTAAATGTCAAGTGTCCCAGGCCAGAATTGAACTCAGGTCCTCCTGACTCCAGGGCTGGTGCTCTATTCACTGTGCCACCTGGCTGCCCCCACATAGCAGATATTCAATAAAACTGAATGGATGAATGTCATATAGCTCACACTGGAGCCTGATAACTCTAACAGAACTCCTCCTGATCCCACTAAGGCGGCAGCCTAGTATTAGCAATTTACTATGTTTGCTGTGGGAAGGATTAAGTATTGTTTAATACAGCTTAGATATATGAGCCTTGCCTTGGAGTTTTCTGAAGTTTACCAGAGCTTGAGGCAATACTGCCCTCTCAGAAGATGGGATTCAGAGAAGGCTGGCCTACTTTTTCCCCGGCCTGCCTGAAACTATCCATCCAGATGTGGCTCTTTATGGCACATGTCTTGGTTTGTTTTCATTTTTCTCATGAAAGATTAGAAATCACCTTTCATCTTATAGGAATTCTTCTGTTTTGAAAATCAGGTTGCTGATTTCAATGCCAGGGATTCTTTGTTCTTATCATGTGCTTTTTTAGCTATGGGAATTAAGCTAAAGTCAGGAGGAATCTATTCCTCATCACAACTGTAGCAGAAGTGCTATGGAATACATCCCTCCTCCATCTTGCCCCCTCACTATTCTATGCAGTTGTACTTGAAGTGGCAACAAATAACCTAAAAACTGGAGGCAGGCTGTGTCTGATCTCCAGAGGTACACAAATCAATAGAGTACAGCTACCAGTACCCAAGTCCCAGAAGCAGCCTTTCAGGTACTGATAAATGCTGATGACTTTGCTTTGAAAATACACAAAAGAAAGAACCCATGACAGATTGGCTTACTTTTCAAAAACAGCCTTCCCCAAAGATCAACAGAATTATTGCTTTAAAGCGAGAAAGGAACTTAGAGGTTATCCAGTCTAACTCTCTCATTATAAAATAATTTAGTAGAATTATAAAATTCATTATAAAATGAATTATCTACAAAAATGATAAAACTGAGGCCAGAGAGATTAGGTGTTTAGACATGATCACACAAGTAGAAAGTGGCAGAGAGAGGATTTGAACTAAGACTCTCTTGCTGTGTCATATTTTCCACTGTGCCAGCATACCTTGTTCTACACTCCTATAATGTTAATGGAATGGGAAGATCTTCCCTGCCCATTAATAGGCCTCATGTGGAGCCATTAAGGGAAGCTTGCTTTAGGAAGGCTTGTTTGTAGGAAGGTTCACACCTTTTGCTAATTTCTAATTAAGCACAGAGTCACAAGGGTTGTGATGCCCTCTGGCTCTGAGAAGTGTATATATAATCTGAGGTGAGGTTTTGCTTTGGGGGTTCGTTTATTAGAAGTACCTTGTGATTCACTCTGAGTAGCCGTATGTTCAGAGCTCCCTGACTGCTCAGAGGTAAAGGCTCTCTCAATCCAGTGATGTATGTAAAGTGTATTGTAATATTGCTTTGATTCAGGCAGTAGAGCCTTATCTGTTGGTCTTTATTTCTCTGTTTGTATTTTTTCTGTATTTTCTCTGAAGTTCAGGGCGCTGACTTTTCCCCTAAACTAGTGAATGTAAAGATTATTGACCCCTTAAATAGCTATCTTTCCTAGTAAAGCAGATCTAAGAACCTGTTCTAGCAGCCATTCTGGGTATGCCAGTGTGGTTGCTGTTACAACTCACCCCACCTTCCCCCCCACCCTGCTGAAAATATTTCTCTTCCCAAGAAAAGCAATGCTATAATTTAGTAAATCTTAATTGTCTACAAAAGCAAAGAAAATATTTTATTACATAATTAAATCTCAAAGAAAATGGTTAAATTATATTCTTAGGAAAATTATAGTTGTGTCTCAATAGTGAAGATTCTGATGAATATTACTCCAATTAACTTAAATGCAACACTGAAATGATTTTATATTATCTTTTCCTTCCTCAATTTTTTTTTCACTTCTAACAATGAAAGAACACAGGATGAGATACCCTGGGTGGTAAATGATTATATTCCCTCTTGCTTTTTGTCTTTATAAAGAAAATACTTCAAGGGAGCCCTTAAACTTTTGAAAACCATCATCTCCCAAGATAAAGTAAGAAAATAATAGAAGTCAAAGGTCATTTATTAGTAAAAAGAACTTCATGAGTTTGCTGTTCTTAAAATGTATTATAACCAATGGACCAATCAACTAAGAGGGGGAAAGTATGCTGAAAAATTCACAACACTGTTGGTGGAAGGGGACCTGATTAAGATCTAGTAGAGAAATGGTTTTACTTGTCCTATAGTTTGATTGTGAGATCAGGGTTTATTACCGTAGTTGCATCCAATATCTTACACAGTTTTATTCCTGGTCATGTAAATACTCTATTTCACTGAGGATGACAAGAATATATCAATAACATTCCTTTGGCATTTAAACTCTTCTTGTTGACACTGAATTCAGTAATTTTATCTTAAAAATAAAAAGAGTACTTTAGCATACCTACTATAGGCCAGGCACCATGGTAAGCAATGGAGATACAAATACAAGAAACCAAGATAGTCTTTATTGTCTTGTATCTTCCACATGTCTCATCAGGAAGTGGGCACTTCTTCCCAAATTTGGCCTAGATTGACTATTAAAAGGTGGTTGGGTGGATAGCCGATCATAAGTCATCTTATTGAGTTTTAATTCACTAAGGTGCCTCATAAAGGGATCACCTGGCCAATTTTGAAAGTTATTTTAAACCATATTATAAGCCTCCTGTCTGTGGTTTCATTCTAGGCTTTCCAGGACCAACTCCCCTACAAGGGAAAAACCATTTAATAAAAAAATTAAATGTATTTTTTTACTGTACATTAATTCATAATCTATCCTTCCGCAGCCTCCCCCTCAATTGGACAACCACCAGCAATAACTACAAAAATCTCTCAATATAAACATGTATAGTCCAGCAAAACAATTTCCTATATTAGACCTTACCAGATTTCTTCTATGATGTAAATATTATTTTCCCATCTAAACCAAGAAGAGAAGAGACAGAGAAAGCAAATTATTCACAAATATGCCTAATGAACATCAATGGGAAAAATTAGATAAAATATTAGTAAAGAATCTCAGTGCCATATTAAATCAAAGGAATATCTTTTTTAATATCCACAGTCTACTACTGTTGCTATTTGCCAGTGACACATGAAGTACAGCTAATTGCCTCTTAAGAATTAGAAATGAATAAAGGGCACTGTGGAGGTGCATGGTGGATTGAGCAGGATGGAACATATAACCAATAAGAAACATCAAAGAAGAGCAGGAGGAGCAGATACCATCAAAAATCGCTCTTTACATATCACAGAAGGAAGAGATAGACCAATCATATGGTAAGAATGAGAGATTTTATCAAGACCTTCAGAGTGCTCTTCTTATAATATTTAGGAGAAAGTGTGAAAGCTCTCTAGCTTGTTGGTTATACATCTTGTGGGGAACTCCTGTAGGTCATACTTGTGTTACACAGGAAGGCTCAGGATGGATGGATTATAATATCTTTCAATGTAGAGAACTCTCAATTCAAAGCTATTAATGATTCATTCGAAAATTTTCAAATAGCTACCATTCTTTTTAGTATACTGTTATCTTATCCAACGTCTTTACTCTGTTGGCCACAATGCTATGAGCTATATTAATCAAATGCCTTAACCAAATCAAGATTTACTTCACCTCTAAATTAATAGGCCTGAGTTTTGCATCTGTAAACTGAGGGATTTAAACTACATGGCCTCTAAGATCCCTTTCAGTTCTACATTTGTAACCCTAATAAGTTTATGTATCAATAGTTAGCTCCATTAAAATGGATGCAGTGAAACTTTATAATATTTGATCTTTGCTTTTTCTTGAGAAATTTAATGCCTGATAGGGCAATTTGTATGGCATTTCTTATCTCTTCGGAATTGTTTGCCTCCATGGATGCCTTTCAATCTGCGATGTTGGAGAGAATTTCCAAGTTAATCACCCTACAGATTCATTCAATGATTTTCAAATAGCTTTTACTTAGCAGTATTCTAATCTTACCTTCTTTTCTCTTTTGTCCACAAAGCTATCTTGAGTACAGTTATTCAAATGCCTTTACTGAATGAGAATTTGCTTTACATCTAAATTAATGGGGCCTCAGTTTTCTCATCTGTAAAGTGAATGTTTTAAATTTGATAGCCTCAGAGGCCCCTTCTGAAGTTTGAAATTAGTTTGAATATTCTCAGAACTTCATCCAAATTAAAGGCCACTACAGTGTACATTGTTTCATATTTCTAGTTCTTTAAATTTTTTTCATCATTTGGGAATAGAAGCATGGTTGTATGATAATCATTTTTTTCACATACCCGTACTCAAGAATATAATAATAGGTCTTATAGTTGGAGTCACAATATTTCTGGTCTTTTAAGGAGCTGTCAAATCATCAAGCTATAAATACCATTGAAAGTCCTCAAGGAGGTTCTTCAGGAGCTATACATTGGTGACTGAGCTCTTGAAATGGACAGGTGCTTAATAATCTAGGGCGGACTGACTATAAATAGCAATGACATTGAAAATGCTTCTTATTGAAGGACCAGCTTCAAAACATGACCCAACTAAGCCTTGGGGAAACCAGAATGGTACATGAACAAGTCCAATGCCCTGAATAGACATATGGGGGGAACTCATGTTTTCTGGTAAAGGCTCTAGGAGGATAAGAAATGATATAGGTAACCTAATAAGTTCATAGATACTCCATTTTTACATCTGTAAAATTTTTGTTAGCCTAATTACACAATATCTCACTTACAAGTGACTTTAGAAGTCACCTATGGAACCTGCTCCTGAAAAGGAATCTCCTCTATATCACTGCCCTCCCCCCAAAAGGGATATTCCAGACCCCACTTGAATGTCTCAATGAAGAAGGAACTCACTATATTTGAAGGCAAACCACTCCACTTTAGTATAGCTCTAAGTCTTAGAGAGATTTTATTGTTGTTATTAAATTATTCTTAAAATTCCTTTTCTGCAACTTCTATCCATTGGCTCTCGTTCTTTTTGGGGCCAAGCAGAAGTCTAATCTTTCAGTCATATACCAGGACCTCAAATACTTAAAGCTAGCTGTCATCTTTCCTTTCCTATCTTAGTTTTCCCTCCTTGAGGCTCAGCATACCTACTTTCTTCTACTGGTCCTCATAGGATGTGTTCTTTAGTCCTATCACCATCCCGATCATTCATTTTTGAACATTCTCTGACTTATCAAAGTCTTTCTCGAAATGTGGCACTTGGAATTGATGCCACAGAGTACATAATTATCATCAGAGTACACTATCGCCTCCTGACTTCTGAACACTTTGTCTTAACAGAACCTAAGACTTCATTAGCTTTTAAGGGTTGCCATAAACTGTTGATTCATGTTGATCTTCTAGTCCATTAAACTGCCTAGGTCTTTTTAAAGTGAATTACTATACTTCTTTTATCTTATAAAACTATTGTTTTAAAATCTAGCTGTTAGACTTTATGTTTATTTCTGTTACATTTCATTTTATGAAATTATACTGTAGTTCTAGCCAATCACAAACATTTTGGTTTCATGCCTATTTCAAATAGTATGTTAATTATTCTGCCCAGTTTAATGCTACCTGCCAACGTGATAAGGATGTCTTGGATTGACTCATCAAAATATTTGATAATGATTTTAATGAGCATAGGACTATGGGTAGTGTCCTGGAGACTATCCTGACTATCCAACTTTATGAGGCTGATGACAAATTGTCTACTTTGGTTAAAACGTAGAGAATAGGGAGGAAATATATGAGATAAAGCTGAATTGCAGCAAGTTGCTAACTGTGGAGGGCCTTGAATGCCATGTCACAAAGTGAATGGACAAGAATAATTGAAGTTTTTTCTACTGACTTTTTCTCAGTGCCTGTTCTTGAGCAGTAGCAATTAGCTATGACAGCCTGTCCTATTCAAAAGGTTTAAAAAAATCAGTAATTTGTCAATCTGCATTCATACAATTACATAGCAACATGTTCACTTAATGTAAACTGTGCACTGCAGTGGAGAATTAATCTGTCTAAATATGTAGCTTGATACACTAAATACACTATACCATTCAGAGGCTTCTCTTGGTGATCTTGAAATGTCAGAATAGATTTTTGCCTTTCATAGTACATATGTTTATTTATTCAGCATTTGATATGCTAGTTTGTACTTCTGAAAAGATAAAATGAAATGTGGAAGGAAAGGAAATGCAAAGATAGGAAAGAACATAAGAGATGCCTGCACATGCCTATATTATATATATAATATTAGAGTAATATACCATGTGTTTCTTTATTACTATAAGTTTATAATACATTATATTATAAATACATAAAATATATTCATACATGCATTTTCTTTTGTGTATAGACACTTTACATATGCACATATATGAGCACATGCATGCACAAAGTACAATAGATGTATACACATGTATATGTGTGCATGCATGTGTGAATGCACAATATGTATATATAGAAAGGTATATGTGTATGTAATGCATGCACGCATATGTGCATGAATGCCACTGGCTTTCATTATTCAGCCTGTATAAAGTCTAATATCTCTTTCCACAGTATCCTGTATAGAGCATGAGTTTTTTTGTAGATACTGTTCTGACAATGGTGATTAGGAAGGTGACTTCGTCATACTCTTAGCTTCCATGTTATCGTAGCCAGAGAATTATGATACAGTTGCTGACTGCAACAGGTCTTGGGTCACTGTATCATCTTTACATGGTAGATAGTCTCTGGTGATCTCTGAAGATGATTCTTACCCTGCCTTTGGGAGTAGAACAGGGATCTCTTTAGTTCTAGGCTCATTCTATAGCTAAAGTTTTGGGTCTAAGGTTAATTTGGAGTTTGAAGGACTTGATCACTTTTAAAAATTAGCCCCTAAACTAATAATTTATAGGGTATTTATTAAGCCTTATTATATCACTTCTAGATCTAACTTGATACAGGTATATTTCATTAGGTTCTCTCTAACGAAAAATATCTTTGGAAATATTTTAAAATGGAACAATCTGATTAAAAATGGGGCTAGCTTAATCTCGGAGTTGTTTTGATAGGCCTGTCATTTCATTTCATCATTGTCTTCGACAAATGTGGAGTAGTAAAAAAAGAGTACCTGATCTGGGGGTCGATTAATTTGGCTTGTATTTGTGGTTCTGTCACTTAAATACTTGTGCATTCTTGGTCATGTTACTTAAACTTTCTCATCTCAGTTTCCTCATCTCCAAAATAAGGTAGTTAAATTAAGTCACAGAATTTTAGATCATCCTATGGAAGCAAAAATATTATGGTTGCAAATTTATAGGCAAATAGAATTTCCAGTTGTCTGACTAACTTGAAAGTCAGACTTCAATTATGATCAGTCACACTATCAAATTGATGGTATCGATTAAACACTTACTGTACACCAACCACTATGCTAGACTCTGGAGACACACATGCACACAGAAGTAGCCCTTGTCCTCAAGGACCATATATTCTATTAGAGGAAACAATATGCATGTGTAAACACAAACACACACACATATAAATGGAATAGACACTAAGGGACTTTGATCCTATTAATGCAAATGGCTCTCGTAAAGTCTGTTCTATTCAGCCTGATGGTTCTGTTATATTGAATTAACCACAGTAGTCAATGTCTCCTTGCATTTTAACTGCATGTGCAAACTGTTGTCCAGCACCTAATTTGCAAAAGGAAATCCTTGGGTGAACCATGGCTAGTAAAGCACCTGGCTCCACAGTTATGAAGCATCTGTTTCTTCAGGGCTGGTTCTACATTTTCGCTTTAATAAGCTAAAACATGAATTCAACAAATAACAGTTTTCAGTAGTGTAGATATGTGCCACCTGGAGAGCTTCTTCAATTGGCTACATTTTGCAGTATCTCAGGGAAAACCAAGGAAGTATGTGTTAAATATTTCATGGCGAGGTACCTACAAATTCCTAAGAGCACCCCATGAAGATTTGTGGTTGTTGTTGTTGTTGAAAGGCAATGAAAGCTAAAAATAATTGTGTTTCTCAGGATCAAAAATATATTTGTGCTTCAGCAGTTATTAACTACGGTAAAGGCTGCATTTCTTGGACTGGGTAATGGAGTGGGGAGTGCTTTCGTGAGTATGTCCATCCATTTGGGCTAAAAATGTGTCTGTTTAAAAGCTCTCTAAATGAAATTTTCTGAGAGTTCAGGAATGAAGGAATGGAGCCAAGGACAGGGAGACCAAACACTGCCAAGAAACTAAAACAGATAAAGCTGCCAACAGTGCATTAAGCCTATGTACAAAGAAATATGGCGTATGGTGCACTGTCCTGCCAGCCTCAAGCAGGTACCCAAGTTTCTGTCATCATCAGAGGTGAGCAATGTATAACAATGGCCTAGAGCAAAATGAATAGGCTGGTTTCAGTAGGCTCCAATGCAGAGAAGTTCCAACAGTGGGTCAGTAATTCTGACTAACAACGCTTTAGAAGATGAATTCCAGATAAAAGAGAGGTTAAGGAAGGGACTAAGTAGGGGGAGAAGCATCCAGATGTAGACTTTTTATTACTCATATTTCCTAGTAGCAGTTGTTTATATTCAGTATCTAACTTCAAAAGGAAAAGCCTTATAAGAAAACTTTCATTTTTATGTTTAAGACACATAGTGCTTATTCCATAAAAGACATCAGTGCTTATTCACGGAAAAAGAAGAATTCAGTAGGGAAAGCCCACTGCAGAGGTGATGGTTTCAGACTGCCCATGTGCTCCATTACCAGTTCAATCAGACACTGCTTGAGTGAGCTCAGATGTGCCAATCCTAACAAAATAACATGTTTCAGTTTTTTTCAGTTCATTTCCAGGTTACATACTGAGCTCACATTAAGAAACATATACACTTCTCTGAAAAAATAAGGTTGATATGAGTCATTGTTGATTAGCTAGGAGAGGTGAAGGAGAGTGAAAAGTCTAGCTTGACTTTGACGTTGCAAACCCCTGTTACTAGAAGGATGGTTGCACCTTCAACTGAAACAGAGAAGCCTAGAACAGAAAATAATTGAAGGCACCATCATTTAGCCTTAGTTTATGTTTGCAGTTTAATTTTATGTGGACTTCATCATGTACTTCATGTGCCAGTCAGACTAGCCCCTTGATATTTCCCAAACTGGTCATTTCTTCTCCAATCTCCATGCCTTTGCTTATCCCTTTCTACTTTCCATATCTCAGATTTATATAGCACTTTGAGGTTTGCAAAGTGATTTGCATATACATTCTCATTTTATCCCTACAGCATTTCTATGTGGCAGATACTATTAGCTGTATTTTACAAAGAAACTGAGGCTGAGAGTGACTAAGTAGCTTGTCCCACTAATAAGTGCCTGATGTAGGCTTTAAACTCAGGCTTTTCTGGTTCCATGTCCAGTGCTCTATCCACTATACACCAACCCTACCTTCCCTAAATGTACTTCCTCTTTGCTTTTGCCTCTGAGAATTGTCATCTGTCTTTAAGGCTTTGCTCAGATCCCATCTTCTATAAGAAGATTCTTGATCTATCTTTCTAGTTGTTAAGTTTCTCTTTGGCTCTGTCTGACTCTCTGTCACATTGTCTTTCCTGCATGTGTGTTTGTTGTGTTCCCAGGAGAATGTAGTCTTTGAGGCAGATTTTTTCTTTTATTCTGTGGATCCCCTCCCCAGTGTGTAGCACCATATCTTTCACACAGACTGTGCTTAACGAATGCTTGTTGTTATTGTGCTGTCTTGCAAAGTCATTGTGACATAGATAGATCAAATGAGGAAAGGGAGAAGTTCTTTGTAATCATAAATTACTATTAAATATAGACTATTAAGAATATCTCTCGTTAGACATTTGCAATTTAGTACAAAAGAATCTCAGAGTCAAAACTGGCTTTGCTTATGTTGATAGAGGTCTATGGTCCTATTTAATATGTCCAAAGCTCAAACAGAGCTATAGGCCCAGTATCTGAGTTTGATTTCTTAACTGTGCCTCTTTACTACCTTTGTGATTTTGAGCAAGTCACTGGGTTTTTGTGGGCTTGTTTCCTCATGTATAAAATGAGGGATATTGGCTAGAAGACATGTACATTTCCTAATGCTAGACCTCTGATGCTATGATTGGTGATAACTGAACATAGTCCATCCTTCCAAGCTGGTGCCCTTTGTCCCCTGCATTAGCTCTTTTCTCCTTTGTCTGCCCCACTTCCAAATTCCAAGGACCTAGAGTCCTCTCAGAGCATGTTTTCTCTTGTTTCCTAATCCCCTACAATCATCTTTAGTGTCACTCCCCTTAATAGTTTTCCCTCCTTTTGCCTCTTCCACAATAGGTTAATTATGCTGTTCTCCCTTGGGCCAGCTTATTGGAGCCTTGTGCTCCAGAGATTTACTTTATCCTCTAGTATCCATTCATGATCAATCCTTCCAGGTGAGTGTATGAAAGGAGTTACTGGGGAACAAGGAGGAGTCATTTAGATTTGTTAATCAAAGATCCTACAAATAAAGGAGAAGGGAGGTGAGGGAGAATCAGTCAGTTAAGTCCCTACCCTATGCCAGACATTGTGCTAGGGATTGTGCATCGCTTGTTCAGTTGTTTCAGTCTCATCAGACTCTTTGTGACCCTGTTTGGAGGTTTCTTGGCAAAGATACTAGAATGGTTTGCCATTTCCTTCACCAGCTCATTTGTAATCTTTAAACATTGTTTATTTATTTGTCTATTTATTTATTTTGCAGGTGAAAAACTGAGGCAGAGAGGGTTAAGTGACTTGCCCAGGTTCATGCAGCTGGTAAGTGTCTGAGGCCAGATTTGAACTCACAAAGATGAGTCTTCCTGATTCTAAGCCCAGTGCTCTATCTACTACAACACCTAGATGCCCCTTCAGGGTTGTGCATGTACAGGCAAAAAAAAAAAAAGGAACAATCATTGTATTTAGAAGCTTACATTCTCTTGACATGTGCATATTAAATAAGACGATAAAGATAACGTGCTTGATGAATCTTCAAACATTATATAAATGTTAGCTATTATGACTTTTATGAAAGTATTTGAAAATGCTGGAGGCAACTAGGTAGCAGAGGTGGATAGAGTGTTGGACTCAATCTCAGGTAGGCCTTGGTTAAATCCTACATCGTATACTCACCAGATGAATAACCCTGGAAAAGTCATTTAACCTGTCCTGGCTTCAGTTTCCTCATTGGTAAAATGAGGATAATAACAGTGCTGGATTGTGGTGAGGACCAAACGAGATAAGACATATAAAGCACTTGGCCCATTTGAAAGTGTTATTTAAATAATAATGATATTTTCATTCTTCAAAATACATAAAATCAATACAAGGTAATTCATATAGTAGATAGCACTAGTAGCTGGAGATGTGGAAAGGTTTCATTTAGCATGTGGCATTTCAAGTGGGTTTTGATAGAAGCTAGGGATTCAAAGAAGTAAAGACCAAAATGGTTGGTGTTCCAGGCTTGGGGCACAAGGGTTGGGGAGTGGGAGAAAGTCATTGATGAGACCTAGAGATGAGACACGCTACTTTGTATGAGGAATAGCAAGAAGGTCACTTTGATTGGCCTATAAAATTCATGAAAAGAAGGAACGTATCTAGTTTGTAGCCAGGTAGGGACTGCTTTTAAATGCCAAACACAGGATTTGAATGGTATTTGAACGGAGGCAACAGAGTGCCATAGAGTTCATTGATTAAAAAAGAGTGACAAAGTCAGTCCTAAGCTTTAAGAAAATCACTTTGGCAGCTTAAGGAGGATGTATTGGAAAAGGGAAGCACAGATCATGTAAACTTGGAGCAATAAAACTTAGATTCTTGATGATTGAGGAATAGGATTAAGGATAATGTGTGTGTGTGTGTGTGTGTGTGTGTGTGTGTGTGTATTTGTATGTTTTAACCTAACTCCTCCCCAAAATCTCCATTTAAGGAAGTTGGTCAGGCCAGCTGTCTCTTCATTTCTCAGTAGGCTGCACTCTTTTGGATTTTTCCATTATGTCCCTAAGCACAGTACCTTCTTTCCTGCCCTCCCCACCACCACCACCTCTGCCCCGGGTTTCCTCCCCACAGTTTCAATTTCCTTTTGTGTGTTGTCTTCCTCCCACTAGATTGTAAACTCCTTGAGTCTTTTTAGTATTTGTATCCCCAGCAGTTAGCACAGTGCCTGATACATAGTAGGCACTTAAGAAATGTTTATGGACCGACCGAATGACATTAGTGCTATTTGTAGATACTGGAACCTAATAAGAGTAAGAAAAAAAACTAAAAACAATTTGCCTGTATTAAAAGTATTATTTTTCTTTATTTAATTGCTTTCATTTATATGAAGTACATAATTACTGTGCAGCATTGTAATTTGGGCACATCATTAAACAGGTATCAAACTAACTTCCTTGTAAGTTTTATTAAATTTCAACACTAAATTTTATTTACGTATGTTCAGTTTTCATAGAATGTGATCATGCAGCATTGTTGTACACTAATGATTTAAAAAAAACCACAGAGATAACACTGGTAGGAACTGACTGAATAATCCATCAGAAGAGCAGATCTTTTAAAGGAATAGAGTTTCCCATGTTTTTTGTCAACATATAAAGCTATCTATTTAGCGGGGAAAAGATACCTTTAATAATAATGTAGGCAGCCCACATTTCCTGAAATAATTCCTTCAAAAACGTGTCAATAAAGTAGACTATTGTAAAGCAGATTGTATTTTCTGATAGGAGTAATGCTAAATAAATTCTTTTGGCTGGGTTATAAAGCTGTTCGCCATCTCGTCCCTAACAATCTTTGCATGCTGATCATATTTTACTTCACTGGCTCTGCCATGGTATTTAAGTTCCAGGCAAATTGACCCAACTTGTTTCCTGGAAATAAAACCTCCAGCCTCTCTGATTTTATACAGGAATTCTCATGCCTAGAATTCTCTCCCTCCTCACCTCTGCCTCAGATTCCCTAGCTTTCTTCAAAAGAGAGCCTAGGTGCTCCCTGCTGTTGGAAGCCTTTTCTGACATCTCCCTCTTATTCTTGTCAAATGGGATAATAATAGTGCCCTTCTCTTAGGGTTGTGAAAATCAAATGATGTATTTGTAAAATGCTTGGTACAACTCACACAGGGCAAGCACTTATATGGCAGTCAGAAGAAGAGATGCAAGGACACTCTCAAGGTCTCTCTTAAGAACTTTAGAATTGATTGTGTGACATAGGAGACACTGGCACAAGATTGCTCAGCATGGCATGCACACATCAGAGGAGGTGCTGTGCTGTATGAGCAAAGCAGAATTGAAACAGCTCAAAGGAAATGCAGGATGCACAGATTTAGAGTATCCACCCCAAATGTTCACAGGGACTATTTATGCCTGACCTGTGGTAGAGCATTCCAGGCTCGTATTGGTCTGATTAGCCACAATTAGACACATTGAAACTTGACTCTGACATAGTGATGTCATTTTGTTCCTCTTCGAGAACACAGAACAACAAACAATAAACCTCACTATTTTGACGGAAAGAAGGCTTGAATGATTGAATTCATTCCAGGCAGACTCACCCTATACCCTTACATTTCAGGGTTCCCAGCACCCCAAACAGCAACACTTAGAGACCATCCGTCTAATTCAGAAATTCTTAATGGCCTTTTTTTAAAAAAAATCAGGGAACCCGTGGGCAGTCTAATGAAGCCTACAGACTGACCTCTTGCTTCTCTGAATAATGTTTTTAGATGTATAGTATAAAATACATAGAATTACAAAGGAAACCAATTATATTGATATATGATCATCAAGATATGTGGTTCTTTTCTACCTCAAGTTCACAGGTACCCAGTTAAATATTTTCTAATGCAATAGCTTCTTTTTTTAAAGATAAGTAAACTCAGGCTCAGATTAAGTGATTAACTTCACATTTCACAGGTAATAAATGACTAAGTCAGGATATGAAACCAGATCTTTTGACTCTAAACGTTGTCCTCTTTCCATCATACTCCTCAATTTATCACAATAAATAAAACACAGATGTGATTGATGATGTGCCCAAAAGCAAAGATAGGAAAAAACCCCTAAATCTTAGAGGTATGCAAAAATAATAAAACATCATATTATATATATTTTATATTATATATATATATTCTACATTATGTACATTCAACATAAATGTACTATACACATTGATTACATTCATCTAACCCACTATATCTACCTCAGATCATATATCAAGTCCTATTCAGTCATCTGACGTGACACAGACCTATTTGTCTCCATGGGGACAATGCATATCCTGAGTAGAACACTATAGACTATCCTCTAGACCCCCTTTCCCCAATGGCATTAATCTATTGAATTTTACAACTGTGTTCTAGGCACGAGTTGTGCTGATTGGTAGGTAGGCAAAAATCCATCTATAATACTATATCTATCTATGCCCACGCCATGATTTATATCCCATCCTGGCATCAAGGAATCTTGCTATCTGTCTTTCTACAAACAACACAGATATTGTTTTTAAAAATGTCATGCTAGAAACAGTAATTGAACCAAGAGGCAACTGACTGACTGTGGCTCCCCTCATCATCCCTGGGACCCTCCAGGCCAAAAAGCTAAAGCTCCCTTTTCTGGCCACCACTTCCCCATTAGAATAATGTTGTCTCTTCCTATTAGAATGTAATTTCCTTGAGGGGGCCATCTCCAGTTGTCCTGATATAAATTTTTCATTGTACCCAGATGACTTCAGAAGAGAAAGTGAGGCTGGTGACTTTGCACATCACTCTCTCACTTAAATCCAATTTACTTGCCAGTTATGACATCACCTTGCTGATGTCATGGTCTTCTAGAACAAAGGACAAACAACAACTTGTGGGTAGTCTGACTTGCCCAATGGGGACCCAAATGGCCAGTTCCAGTTGGGTAATGTAGCTCTGTCCTTCCTCTTCCCCTTCCCTTCCCTTTACTTCCCTTCCCTCCTCCCACATAGGGTATCATACCTTTACCTGTGGATGTTCTGCACTAAGGAATATAAATTTTGATGGCTGAAACCTAGCAAAATAGGTTACAGGCTAGATTTCTTGCTTAAAGACCATGCCTTAAACCCAATTCACTGGCTCTCATTGATTGGCCAACAAAAGGTCCCAGCCCAAACCCCATTTAGTCATCATTTTTTGGACTCTGATGGCTGAGAATGAATGTAATTATTAATTGTTTCTGTTTTGGGCCAGAAACCCCCAGAGTCTTCCCCTCCCAGAATGATTGCTTTTTCTTTTGATTAGATAAAAATGGCCATTCTTTGGCTCATTTCTTACCTAGCCCTAATCACTGAATGGGTATTGCCTCAGCCAAAGTGACAACTTGGAAATACCTTAGCTTAAAAAGGTCAAAGTCTTCTACTGTATCTAGGGCCATCTCCAGTCATCCTGATCTATATCTTGCCACTGGACTTAGACGGCTCTAGAAGAGAAACTAAGGCTGGTGACTTTGCTCAGCCCTCCCTCACTTAAATCTAATTCACTTGCAAGTCATGGTATCACCTTCCTGATTTCATGGTCCACTTCAAGAAGAAAGGACAAACAACAACAATTTCCATTAGGGCAAGAACTATCAAACTTTTGTATTTATATCCTTAATGTGTGTTACCATGCCTGGCATGGAGTAAGCATGTAAGGAATACTTTTTTTTTCTTTGATTCAAATTTATGAATGAACCGCCCCCCCCACCCCCAACAAATAAAACTTTAAAATTTGACCCAAATTATTTAATACCACTACTAGGTCTATTTTCAAAGATGACTAGGGAAGAAGGAAAAGGACAAATATGTTCTGAAATATTTGTAACAGCTCTCTTTGTGGTGGCAAAGAACTGGAAATTGTGGAGATGCCTGTCACTTAAGGAATGGCTGAACAAGTTGTGGTATATGATTGTGATGCAGTACTGATATGTGATAAGAAATGATGAGCTCTTTGATTGTAGAAAAACATGGATAGATTTGCACAAATAATGAAGAGGAAAATGTGCAGAACCAAGAGAGTGTTGTGTACAGTAATAGCAATATTTTTAAAAGAACAAATTTGAAGGACTAACTCATTTTGGCTATTATAAAATTAACTACAAAAGACTGTTGAAGAAAGATGCTATCTGTATCCAGAGAAAGAACCGATGAACAGAAGTATGTATAGAATGATTTTATGTATGTATATGTATATGTGGCTGTGTATGTGTATTTGTATCTAATCATAGCTTTCTTTAGGGTGGGGGGGAGGAAAAGGGAGTGGGAAAGAAAGTTACATGATAATTTTATTATATATGTAAAAAGAAATGCAAGTAGAATACAATAGATTTGCAGTTTCATATGCTGTAGTTTTTTATTCAACAATATTATGGAAATGCATATGTTATTTCATAAATTTAAAAGAAAAAAATACAATTTGACCACATACTATAATATTGGCTATGATAAAAATTAATTATTTAATCAACAATACTTTTGTTAGTTTTATTACATTATAGATAGGCTTTCTGATGATGGCATATGTATTGAAAGAATTATGGAAACAGTTAGAGGCACAGTGGGTAGAATGTTTGACCTGGAATCAGGAAGATTTCAATTCCCTGAAAAAAGTCACTTAACCTCTCCAACTCTCAGTTTTCTTATCTATAAAAGGAGGATAATAACAATACCTCACAGTTTGGTAAGGGTCAAATGAGATACCAAATATAAAATACCCTGCAGGGGGCAGAGCCAAGATGGTGGAGTAAAAGCAAGGACTTGCTTGAGCTCTCTCCTAAACCCCTCCAAATACCTGTAAAATTGAAAGAGCTTTAACAGTGGAAGGCAAGAGGGGGAAAGTGAGAGGGAATGAGTGAACCTTATTCTAATTAGATTTGGCTTAAGGACAGAATAACATACATACTCAATTGAGTATGGAAATCTATCTTACCCTACAGGAAAGTACAGGGGAAGTGGATAAGAAAGGAGGGGATGATACAAGGGAGGGCAAATGGAGGGAGAGGGTAATCAGAAGCAAAAATTTTTGAGGAGGGACAGGTTTAAAGGAGAGAATAGAATAAAAGTGGGGGGATAGGATGGAGGGAAATATAGTCTTTCACAACATGACTATTATAGAAGTGTTTTGCATGACTACACATGTACAATCTATTTCCAACTGCTTCCTTCTCAATGAGGGTGGGTGGGAAGGGAGGATGGGAGAGAATGTGGAACTAAAAGTTTTAAAAACAAGTGTTAAAAATTGTTTTTACATGCAATTGGGAAATAAGATATACAGGCAACGGGATATCGAAATCAATCTTTCCCTACAGGAAGAGAAGGGGATGGGGGGGGTAATAGAAGGGAGACAGTTTTGGGGAAAGGGTAATCAGAATGCACACAGTCTTGGGGTGGGGGAGGGAAAAGATGGGGAGAAAATTTGGAACTCAAAATCCTGTGGAAGTGAATGTTGGAAACTAAAAATAAATTAATTAATAAAAACCATAAAATACCCTGCACACTTTAAAGTGTTATGTAAATACTATTATTAGTGTCACTTTAACATTAGAGCTGCCTCAAAATATCATAGTAGATGCTTAATATAAGTTTGGTGATCATTTTAGTATTCCTCCTATTGAAATACATTTAAAAAATGACTGCAATCAACTTTCTCTCTTTGTTCTTTTCTTGCTTTTACACTTTATTCTAAGCTACAGAAGTCACTGTTCTGGCCAAATTAAGCATCAGGAAACAATAAGTACTATTTAATTACTGTACTTAACACTTCAGTGGCAGCAATCAGAGCCCTCCACATTTCATTAGAAAGCCATGAAAACAGTCACCAGGCAATTAGCTTGGGCTTTTTTTTTAAAGAATTTTAAACCATCTCTCAGAGGATTGATAATAAAATTCTGACTGTATACATTGCCTTCAGTGTTCTAAGATTAATGGAAACTGATGAATGAACAGATAAAAGTGTAGAACATTGATGTAGAGGGACAGATTGGAGGATCTGAATGAGATAAATTCAATATGTCAATATGTGATGCATCAAAAATTGGTTGGCTAATTTTTAAAAATCAAAATATTATTTTTATGTGAAGTAAGCATATGGAATACATTGAAGTATTGATAAACGTATATTGGTATTTAAATGAGTGTAATGAGGATGAACTAAGATTAATAAACAGTTTAATTTTAAACTTTGCCATTCCATTAGTGATTTAGGAACTAACAAAATTTTTGCTTCCTTTGTGAATCCTTTTGCTATCCAGTAGAGTCTTCCATACCTAGAGGTCCTTCAATATATGATCTTGGCATACTGATTAATTTTCACTCTCCTCTTTATAAAGAAAATTTTTATTTTGATTTGTCAAAATTTTATTATTTCTTTTTAACTTTTGTTCTTTTAAAAATTTGAGTCCCAAATCCTCTCCCTCCTTCCAGCCTCATCCCACCAATTGAGATGGCAAGTAATATGTTTTTATTTATATGTGTGATACCATACAAAATTTACTTCCATATTAGCCATGTTACAAAAAAACACCAAGAAAAATCAAGTGAAAAAATTACACTTCAATTTGCACTCAGTTCAGCATTTTTATTGAATCCTTCAGAAAAGACTTGGATCATTGTATTGGTCAGAGTAGCCAAGTATCTCACAGGTGATCATCATGATAATATTACTTTTACTGTGTACAATGATCTCCTGGCTCTGTTCATTTTATTCTGTATTAATTCTTTTTTTTTAATTTAAATTTATTTATTTAACATATTTGGTTTTCACCATTGATTTTCACAACAGTTTGAATTACAAATTTTCTCCCCATTTCTACCCTCCCCCCCACTCCAAGATGGCTTATATTCTGGTTGCCTTGTTCCCCAGTCAGCCCTCCCCTCTATCAACCCCCCCCCCTCATCCCCTTTTCCCTTCCTTTCTTGTAGGGCAAGATAAATTTCTACGCCCCATTGCCTGTGTATCTTATTTTTTAGTTGCATGCAAAAACTTTTTTTGTTTTTGAACATCTGATTTTAAAACTTTGAGTTCCAAATTCTCTCCCCTCTTCCCTTCCCACCCTCCCTCCCTAAGAAGGCAAGCAATTCAACCTAGGCCACACATGTATTTTTATGTATAGCCCTTCCACAATACTCATGTTGTGAAAGGCTAACTACATTTTGCTCCTTCCCAACCCATCCCGCTTTATTGAATTTTCTCCCTTAACCCTGTCCCCTTTCCAAAGTGTTTGTTTTGATTACCTCCACCCCCATCTGCCCTCCCCTCCATCATCCCCCCCTTTTATTTTTTTTTTATCTTCCTCCCTCTTCTTTCCTGTGGGGTAAGATACCCAACTGAGTATGTATGGTATTCCCCCTCAGGCCAAATCTGATGAGAGCAAGGTTCACTCATTCCCCCCTCACCTGCCCTCTCCCCTCCTCCCACAGAACTGCTTCCTCTTGCCACCTTTATGCAAGATAATCCACCCCATTCTATCTCTCCCTATCTCCCTCTCTCACTATGTTGCTCTCTCATCCCTTAATTTCATTTTATTTCTTTTAGATATCTTCCCTTCATCTTCAACTCACCCTATGTCTGCTCTCTCTCTTTTACACACACACACACACATATATATATATATACATACACATATATATATATATACACACATACACATAAACACACATATATATAAAAAAACACACACACACATATATATACACATACATACACATACATGCATATACACATAGATACATACATACACATTCACCTATATATATACATAAACATATATATATATATATATATGCATATTCCCTTCAACTGCCCTAATACTGAGGTCTCATGAATCATACACATCATCTTTCCATGTAGGAATGTAAACAAAACAGTTCAACTTTAGTAAGTCCCTTGCAATTTCCGTTTCTTGATTACCTTTTCATGCTTCTCTTGATTCTTGTGTTTGAAAGTCAAATTTTCTATTCAGTTCTGGTCTTTTCACTGAGAAAGCTTGAAAGTCCTCTATTTTATTGAAACTCCATATTTTGCCTTGGAACATGATCCTCAGTTTTGCTGGGTAGGTGATTCTAGGTTTTAATCCTAGCTCCATTGACCTCCAGAATATCGCATTCCAAGCCCTTCGATCTCTTAATGTAGAAGCTGCCAGATCTTGGGTTATTCTGATTGGGTTTCCACAATACTCAAATTGTTTCTTTCTGGCTGCTTGCAGTATTTTCTCCTTGATCTGGGAGCTCTGGAATTTGGCTACAATATTCCTAGGAGATTTCTTTTTGGGATCTATTTGAGGAGGCGATCGATGGATTCTTTCAATTTCTATTTTGCCCTGTGGCTCTAGAATATCAGGGCAGTTCTCCTTGATAATTTCTTGAAAGATGATATCTAGGCTCTTTTTTTGATCATGGCTTTCAGGTAGTCCAATAATTTTTAAATTATCTCTCCTGGATCTATTTTCCAGGTCAGTGGTTTTTCCAAGGAGATATTTCACATTGTCTTCCATTTTTTCATTCCTTTGGTTCTGTTTTATAATATCCTGACTTCTCATAAAGTCACTAGCTTCCTCTTGCTCCAATCTAATTTTTAAAGTAGTATTTTCTTCAGTAGTCTTTTGGACCTCCTTTTCCATTTGGCTAATTCTGCCTTTCAAGGCATTCTTCTCCTCATTGGCTTTTTGGAGCTCTTTTGCCATTTGAGTTAGTCTGTTTTTTAAGGTGTTGTTTTCTTCAGTGTATTTTTCAGTATTTTTTTGGGTCTCCTTTAGCAAGTCATTGACTTGTTTTTCATGGTTTTCTCGCATCCTTCTCATTTCTCTTCCCAATCTTTCCTCTACTTCTCTAACTTGCTTTTCCAAATCCTTTTTGAGTTCTTCTATGGCCTGGGGCCAGTTCATGTTTTTCTTGGAGGCTTTTGTTGTAGGCTCTATGACTTTGTTGTCTTCTTTAGGCTGTATGTTTTGGTCTTCTTTGTCACCAAAGAAAGAATCCAAAGTCTGAGACTGAATCTGGGCGTGTTTTCGCTGCCTGGCCATATTCCCAACCAACTAACTTGACCCTTGAGTTTTTCAGTGGGGTATGACTGCTTGTAGACTAACGAGTTCTATGTTCTACGTTTGGGGGGGAGGTGCCAGCTCTGTCAGGGCCGCACTCCTCCTTCCCCAAGGACCCCCAGTCCAGACTGGGCTTAGATCTTCAGCAGGCTGTTGCACTCCTGCTCTGATCCGCCACTTAATTCCTCCCACCAGGTGGGCCTGGAGCCGGAAGGAAGTAACAACAGCTGTAGCTGCCCCACCTCCGCTGCCCCCGGGGCTGAAAGCCGAACTGCGAACTCCTTCTACTCCGGCAGCTTTTCCCACTAACCTTCTCTGCAGTCTTTGGTGTTTGTGGGTCGAGGGGTCTGGTAACTGCCACAGCTCACATATTCAGGGCGCTAGGGCCCCCTCCGCCTGGCTTCTGGTCTGGATGGTCCACGTCGCTCAGGCTGGGCTCTGCTCCAGTCCGTTCCCAGCTCCCAGCTCCGTGTGGAATAGACCTCACCCAGAGACTATTCAGGCTGTCCTGGGCTGGAGCCCTGCTTCCCTCTGCTGTTCTGTGTGTTCTGCCGTTCTAGAATTGGTTCAGAGCCATTTTTTATAGGTTTTTGGAGGGACTCGTGTACTGAGCTCACTCTAGTCCCTGCTTACCAGCCGCCATCTTGGCTCCGCCCCCCCTGTATTAATTCATACAGGGTTTTCCTAGGTTTTTCTGATACCACCTTGATCTTATTTCTTAGAGAACAATTTTATTTCATCTCAGGGTGGTACAGTTAAATGGTACAGTTGCTAGGGCACTGGGCTTGGAATCAGGAAGAATTCTGTTCATGAGTCCAAATCTGGCCTCAGACACTTAGTAACTGTGTGATCCTGTGCAAGCCACTTTTCAGTTCCTGGTGTGTTAAAAAAAAAAAGAGCTGGAGAAGGAAATGGCAAACTACTCTAATATCTTTGCTAAGAAAACCCCCAAATGGGGTCATTGAGGGGCAGACATGATCAACATGACTGAACAACAATAATTCCATCTCAATCATATAACACAACTCATTCAACCATTCCCTAATTGATGGGTACCCCCTCAGCTTCCAATGCTTTGCCACAATAAAAAGAGCTGCTATAAATATTTTGTACATATTGATCCTTTTCCTTTTCCTTTCATCTCTTTGGGATCTAGACCTGGTAGTGGTATTACTAGGTAAAAGAGTATGCACAATTTAATACCCTTTGGTCATACCTCCAAATTATTTTCCAGAATGGTTGGATCAGTTCAGAATTCCATCAACTGTACATTAGTGTCCCTCTTTTTTCACATCCTTTTAAGCATTTGGCATTTTCATTTTCTGTCAGGTTAGCCAATGTGCTAGGTGGGAGGTGGTATCTCTGAGTTGTTTTTATTTGCATTTCTCTACTCAGTGGTGATTTAGATCATTTTTTCAGGTGGCTATCAATAGCTTTGATCTTCTGAAAACTGGCAGTTTTTCTGAAAATATATCCTTTATTCATTTATCTATTGGAAATGGCTCTTATTTTTATAAACTTAACTCAGTTTCATACCTATTTGACAAATGATGCCTTTTTTCAGAGAAACTTGATGTAAATTTTTTTTATTTTATTTCATTGTCTATGATAACTTTCAGCAAAATGTAGTTTCCCTGATTATCTCTTTTAGTTAGTTCTATTTTTTCCTTTTGTTTTATCTGAGATCATGGTTGCTATCCCCACCTTTTTACCTAAGCTGAAGTATAACACAGTCTATGCTACTCCCTTAATCAACAAATCTTATCATTCTGCTATCCTGTTCTGTTTTATGGGCAAGTTCATCCCATTCACATTCACTGTGATTAACTGTGTATTTTCCTCCATTCTATTGCTTTCTATTTCTCCCTCTCTCTCTTTTTTTTACCATATCCCTCCTCAAACATCTGTTTTGCTTCTGACCACTGCCTCCCTTAATCTGCCCTCCCTTTTATTACACCTTACCTCTTTTCTTATCTCCTTTCTTTCCTACTTCCCTGTTAGGATAGATTTCTATATTCAACTGAGTGTGCATAGGTATGTATTGGCAATCAAAATGGGTTCTTAGCACTTAATTGAACCAGGTGCCCTTGAAGAGTTTGGCCTTTATTTCCTTGATTAAACTAGGAGTCTTGATGACCTCCTTGCCTCTTTTGTTTGTGACATCAGAGGCTTTTAGACCACATGGGTTTAAGTCCCATTTTTGTGACAATTTTAGGCCACGTGGGTGAGTTGCGTGTGTGACTCACCCTTGACCCTGAAAAAGATATAAACCAGAGGTAAGCTTTCTCTTTTTCGGAACTCTGAGCTGTAGCAGTAATGATGCGTGACTCTGAGCCAGCCATTGTCGAGCTCCCAGCTGAACTCAGATGTTGGTAACTATGAATTGTATTTAGTCTGTTTACAAATGTATGTTTGTAATTTGTTAGTATTTGCTCTGAAGTTCAGGGTGCTGGTTTTTTTCTCCTAAACTAAGTGAATGATATTTGTATGCTGGATTAATGTAAGATTGTTAACCCCTTCCTTAGTAAAGCAGATCAAAAGATCCTGGGCTTGCAGCATTCTGTGAGCTGGTTGTTGTTGGTTTTACACCCCCACAGCAGCTGCTAGCTGAATTGTTGCAACAATGTGTTCTTCCTTCTTTAACCAATTCTGATGAAAGATGCTCAAACATGGTTCTCCAGGCACTCCCGTTTCCCCCTCTGCTACCAAATATTTGAGACAATTTCCACCATTCTTCCTCCCCTTTTTCCTCTTCCAGTGCATCCCTCTTTTTCACGTCTTCCTTATACGAAATTATCCCAACATAATCAACTCACACCCATGCCCTATGTCTATGTAGTCTTCTAACTGCCATAATAATGATAATGTTCCTAAGAGTTGCATGAATTGTTGTTCCATATAGATCAATTCCCTTTGGATTTCTCTTTCATGTTTAACTTTTTATGATTCTCTTGAGTTACTGTTTCAATGTCAAATTTGCTATTCATGTCTGGTCTTTTCATCAAGAATGCTTGAAAGTCTTTTATTTCATTAAATATCCCCTCCCTCCCCCACAGGATTGAACTCAGCTTTACTGGGTAGATTATTCTTGGTTGTAATCTCAGCTCCTTTGCCTTCTAGAATATCATATTCTAAGTCCTCCACTCCTTTAATGTAGAAACTACTGACTATGGATCCATAATAGTTGAATAGTTTCTTTCTGGATGCTTCAGATATTTTCTCCTTGATGTGGGAGTACTGGAATTTGACAATAATATTCCTGGGAGTTTTCATTCTGTGGTCTCGTTCAGGAAGTAACAAGTGGATTCTTTTGATTTCTATGTTATCCTCTGGATCTAAGATATCAGGGCAGTTTTTCATTATAATTTAGTGAAATATGATGGCTACCCTCATTTTTGATGATGCTTTTCAAGTAGTTCAATAATTCTTTAATAATTATCTCTCCTTTTCCAAGTCCATTTTTTTTCCTGATGAGATGTTTTGCATTCTCTTCTAATTTTTTCAACATTTTGACATAATTTCATTGTTTCTTGATGTGTCATGAAGTCATTAGCTTCTATTCCAATTTTAATTTTTAAAGAATTACTTTCTTCAGTGAGCTTTTGTATCTCTTTTTCAGTTTTGTCAGTTCTGCTTTTCAAGATCTTTTTTTTTTTTTGGTGAATTTTTGTGCCTCTTTTCTCAAACCTTTAATTCCCTTTTCATAACTTTCTTGCATTGCTATCATTTGTTTTTCTAATTCTTCCTCTACCACTCTTATCCCTTTATTTAATTCTTCTGTGAATTCTTGTTGGACTTGTGTCCAATTTATATCTTTCTTTGAAGCTTTGCTTGTATCTCTTTTCACATTGTTGTCTTCTTTTGAGTTTATGTCTTGATCTTCCCTGTCACCATGGCAGCTTTTTATAGTCAAGCTATTTTTCTGCTGTTTGATCATTTTTCCAGTCTATTTCTTCACTTTGAACTTTATGTTAATGTTGGGTTCTAGTCACCTGGGGGTGGGGAGACATCGTCTCAAGCTTTAGGCTTTTTCACACTGCTGTTTTCAGAACTAGTTCTGTGGGTCTGCAAGTTTTTGGTTCTTGCAAGGTGGTGTGGTCCTGGTATAGGTGTGGTCACTGCTCTCTTTGTTTATGCTCTGGTCTTTTTCTGTGAAGGGCCCTGATTCCCTGCAGGTACAAGAACTAGCTTTCTTGGCACTGAAATTTTGATCAGATTCCCTGCGCAGGCACCAGTGATCCTCTGTACCTTGAAACTGTGATCAAGGCCCCTCCTCCTTTGTCACTGACCACAAACAATCCTCTCCACCCTGGAAATGTGACCCAGAACTGAGTATTACTCGTGTCATTGACAAACAGCACCAGGCCCCACACCCAGCATTAGCTTAGGGTCCCCTGTAATCTCATTTGTGGTCTTTATATTCCCCTCTTGATTTAGAATAATAATATGACTTGGACCTCCTCATTCCCTCCCATAAAAAAAGAATGTAGGGAATCTAGGGTTTACTCCCTTTCCTAAATGCTTTACCATCTAATCGACTCAACATCATTAGAAACTGGAATAGAGACTTAATTTTCCCCCCTACACATTATATCTTTGAGTGTTGCTCCTTCTTGGTTCTAGTTCCTGCTGAGTTTCAAAACTTTCTTCTTTTGATCCTGGAATATAGTTATTGATGATGAACTCCTATTGCTTTCTCTATGAGGCTGGGCCCCAGAATCGTCCAGAAGCTTCTCCATTATGTCACCCACAGTCATTTCCTTCCTGCCAACTTTATATAGGAAGTCTTCATTGCTCTGCTCTTATCTTCAGATGTCCTTATCTCTGAGGCCAGGTGATTCCTTTCTTTAGTGGAGCAATATTGTTCCCTAAATGGGTTCTGATACCATGAGATTGTGTAGGGAACTAGAATTTGTATGAGTGTTTGTGACCACTGTCTCATTGGCTATCTTATCTCTAACTATCTACACATGTCTAGCTTCCTACTTTAAAGGTCTAATTATATTTGGGATGCTCTGAAGCTGGTCATGTAGTAATCAATCAACCCTAATACTGAGTCAATCAAAAGAGCACGTAAGCACACAATAAATACTTATTGACTGACAAGTCAAAGAGATTTTACCCTGCAGCAAGGATAAATGATCAATGCTAGAATAAAATTTCAAACATTAGTAAATGGGGAGCAACTGCACTTTATATAAGGGTAGGTATTAAATGCTAGAACATAAGCCTTGAAACTTGGAGTTAATCTTGACTGAGCTCTTTATTGTCAAGACTGTGGAATGCAATTTTGTTGTATCTAGGGTCAGTCACAATTGAAATATTCACTTCCTTAACACACTTCTCCTAAATGTGAAACAACAAATTTGAGAGTGTTATTTTAAAATTTTATTTATTTATTTTTTGTTTTTTAAATGTCATTTGATTCAGAAGTGTGGCATCTCCTAGCACATGACCAAGTGTCGATTATGGATACATAATTTATTATTTTAAACCGTCCTGAGAGAATACTGAATAGGAAGCATGTCAGTTTATAATAGATTATGTTGATTGGTTTTGCTGGCAGATGTGAGAGAATATCATTGCTCATTATATGGTAGACTTAATTGGTTTTCTCCTGAATTACGTAGACAATATTCTCTTAATCTGCTCACACACAGGGTACTTAAAATCAAAATCCCTGAATTATTGTTTAATTGTCAACATTTTTCAGATAGTGGTTATTTTCTGGGATTGCTTTATGATAAAAAGCTTGTTTGTCCTTTATATGGGAATTAATGTTAAGCAGAAAGGTCATTTGGATATGTTTAATACTACCTAGCATTAGCTACTTGGAATTAGCAAATTTTCAGATGGAGAGTGGTTAGTTTTTTGATATGCAAATACTATATTAAAATAGAACCTTAAATGAGAGTTAAAAAAACCTTTTTGTTCATCATGTTTTCTGTCACAGAAACATCTGTTAATAGATTAGAGTATCTCAAAACTCAGATACTTTTCTAAAAAATAATCCATTAAAAACCAATTCTAGGAGATTTGTTAAATATATTTTGGTTGTTCTAAGTAAAACAGATGCAAAAGTACTCTGGAAAAGTCACAATACTGTTGGATCCTCTCTTTTTAATTCCTACATGGAAAATTATGACATTTTTCCAAAATACTTTTTAAATACCTAATGTGAATTAGATTTTACATTGTGAGAAAATACAAGTTAGTGCAAAATTGAATCAATTTTTAATTAAAAAATAGACACAGAGGTATCATAACAATGATGATAAATAACTAACCTTTATACAATGTTTTAAGTTTTGCAAAATATTTTATGTGTTATTATTTAATCTTCACAACAAATCTGTGAAGCAGGTATAATTATTATCCCCAATCTACAGATGAAGTAACTGAGGTTGAGTTAAGTGACTTGTCTGGAATAATATAACTAGTAAGTATTCAAAGTAGTATTCAAATTTAGCCTGTCAATCCACCCCTTGACTCCAAATTCAGGAATGTACTATACCAGACAGACAAATATTTCTTTATATGTGTCACTAAAGATAGAATCTTGACTAACCATGAGGTTAGGCAGTTAGTTTTCATAAAGTAAGTTATGCCTATATTAAAGGCAAAATATTAATCATTTGATTGCAACATTGCATTATAGAAGAAAGCCTCAGTACATGTGAAAAATAAAATTGGCTTCCCTAATACATACAGCTCTATTGGAATTCTCAGGTATTAACAATAATCATTAATTGAATTATATTTTGGTCACTCCTAATCATATATGTGTGTATATGTGTATGCATGCATGCATATGTGTGTGTGTGTCTACAAAATGCCAAAAGACACTACAGAAGTAGGGATTTCTGTGTAATATATTCATCATATAAGCATAGAGATATATTGGTTGTTTTAAACTTTGCAGTGATAATGTCACTGGGGGCCAAATTTATGATGTTTAGCCCCAGTTTGATGTAATTTCTTAGTATTTAACAAAATAATTGTTTCATTTTTGTTGTTGTTTGTAATCAACTAGAAAATGCATAGTATACATTCCTCACTTTTACTCAGCTAATGAGGCTGATGCTCACCTCAGCTAATGAGGTGAAAACACCATCACATTCCTTCCAATTTCACACTTCTGCAGGATGTCTTTGCCTAAACTGAAAATACAGCTCATTCTTTTTTACCAAGTCCATTTTGGCATTTTAGCTCTTGTAGCCTACTCAACCAATGTTCTTTTTCAATTATTAAATAATTGCTAACTTGTCTTGAAGCATTTTTTCTGTTAATATTGAAATTGCCATTCAACATTTTAAAATTAGGGCACAGCACAAAATGTTATTAAAATTGAGAAGTGCTCATGTTTGCTTTGATATGCTGTATATAATATTTGTTGGAACATGACTAGATTGCATATTCAAAGGCAGAGTTTGTCAAGTAAGTGATACAATATCTGAAAAATATGACAGTTTTAAAAGAAAGAAAATTATTCATGTTTAAAAAAAGATTGATAGGAAAAATTTACTAAATGATCCAAACTTTTTTTTTCTATCCAGTTAATTTCAGAAGAATTTTCATTTCTTTCATGAGGAACTTGAGAGCTCATATGTCATCTCTTGCTTTTCAAAGTGACTGCCCAGCACTACATCTCACATAGAATAAAAATCAGTCTTGTTATATGTATTTACCATATGTCTTCCTAGAAATAAATTTTTAAAAAGCAGAGTTCTATAGTGGAAATAGTTTAGGATTTGAAGTCTAGGAACTTGTATTCAGGCCCTAGCTCTGTCATGTGTTAAGTGTAGGAATTTGAAGAAGTAATTTGATCCCTGTAAATATTCATCATTTCCCACCTGTAAAATGAGGATGTTGGACTGCGATGTAATCCTTAAGTTTCCTCCCAGTTTTCAAATTATTATCTGAAGCATCGTACTTCAGTTGATCAGTAATCTAATCAAGGTAGTTATTCTCTCCAGTGGGAATCCTATTCTTTATAATCAATCATCTCATCCTGCATGACGGTTGTCTATGTTCTTTCACATATCCTCTACAGATGATCCACCCAATGTGTTGGAGTTCTTCCTCTAGGTCTTTTAGATCTTCCCTAGGTATATCTCTACAAATATACATACATATGCTTATACATACATATGTGTTTGTGTATGTACATATGTGTGTATTTATTTACCTTCTTGCCTATGAGTTATAAAAGAACTATACTTCTTAGAATTACTCAGATATTTATATTCAATGATGTATACTACTGGTTATTATTTCAATGAATTTTAAACTAAAATTTTTTATATAATTTGAGATGAGGATCCTTGGTTACAAGCAGAATCTTTTCACTAAAGAGATTGGCCATTTTTGCCAGATGGCTTTTAATAATGTGTTGCTAATTTTAACAGATTTAGAATTGCATTTAAGGCTCTGAAACAAAACATTGTAGATCCTAGGCTATGAAGATTCACCTGATCCTCAGAATATTATCTAATTGGAGAGATCTCCATTCCCACCTGTATTTCCCAAGAAATCCATACTCTTGAAACTTAGCTAGGCTGGTTTTGGGACTCTAGAAATGTAGTCAACAGACTAGTCTATACTCATAGGCTTTCTGGTTTAGTAGGACCTGACAGAACTGGTAATCTTGGCATAGTCTTTGAAAACTCATTGTTACCTCCATGCTTCAAGGAGATATTAGGGAAGGGCTTTGGTGGAAGCCTGGAAGCTTCATAGCATTAAAAATTGTTGCCTATGTTGTGTATGTATGTATGTATGTATGTATAAGCAACAATGTATGTTATATATATACACACATACAAACAAAATATATGTTGTATATATGTGCAATATATGCTGTGTATATAAACAACATATATTGTATATATAATACATATGTTGTATATATACAATATGTTATGTATGTAACAACATATGTTTTGTGTGTGTGTGTGTGTATAATCTTTTTCATTCTGGAACTGTTCTGATAATGATCCCTCCAGTCATGGTGGTACTTGGGCAAATTCAAATTTCCAAAGGTTATAAAGGCAATAGTGGGACTTTTTATTCTTTTTTCTTTTAAAGTGCTTCTCAGAACTAAGGTAGTCAAGTACCTTTGATTGAGTCTTGCCTTTGTTTGTAGGAAGGACTTCACTCTTTTGCTAATTAGATAACAAGAGGTGTGAATCCCTTGAGAGATATGAAACCCTCAGGCCCTGAAAAAGGGTACATATACTCTGAGGTAAGCATTTTGCTTGGGACTCGCTCACTGGAAGTGTCCTGTGATTTGATCAGACGAGACTCTGGGTAGCCATTAAGGAGCCCCTTGGCTTTGAAAAACCCAGATGTTGGTGCTTCTCTCTCTGGTAACTATGTATATAATATGTTGGAAAGACAGCTAGAAGCTTGTCTGCTGATTCATGTTATTTTGCTCTTCTCATATAATTTCTGCTTGCAATGTCTGTGTTTTCTCTGAAGTTCAGGGTGCTGACTTTTCCCCCTAAACTAAGTGAATGATATATGTATGTTTAATTAAAGTGAGATTGTAAACCCTTTAAAGTTGCTTTCCTTAGAAAAGCAGGTCAAAGAATCTGTGCTAGCGGCCCTCCTGTGTGCTGGTGTTATTGGTCTTACACAGCCACAGTAAGTAGAAAGTAGCATTGTTGTTACAAAGGTTGATATACAACTTCTTTTGAAGATGGAAGTACAAAGCCAATCATAAAATGATTCCCTTTCCTGAAGCATGTTTTTTTTTCCTTTAATTTTGTTTATAACTTGTTTGTAGCTAAATAAACTCCATTCAAAATTGTATAGCAAAAATTGATACAGATTATGCAAAGTCTGACTTTGGGCTTTATAGCTCATTTTAAATCCTTTGCTAAGGGAAATGTTCCAATCCACCAATTAAATAGAACAATAATTCTTTCTAGGAAGACCGAAGAGCAAATCATGCTGTATAGAGTATCATCTCTGAGTTAAGTTAGTATCTTCATAGGACATTGAAATTGGAAGGAACCATACAATGTTATTGCTGGTGATAGTCTCATATCTACAATTAAAAAAATATCGTCCAACATAGACCAAGAGATTAGTATTATTCTATGTGCCCACAGAGGGTAGAACTCAGAGCAGTAGTCAAAAGTTGCAAAGAGATAAATTTAAGCTGAATGTCAGGAAGAACTCCCTAACAATTAGAACAGTCTAAAAATAACCACCTCGGAAAGTGGAGTGGATTCTCCCTCACTGGAAGTTCTTAAACCAAAAATGGATAGCTATTGGTCAGGTGTGTTGTAGAGGGCATTCCTGTTCAGAGACAGGTTGAATTTAATTTTCTTTGACGACCCTTCCAATTCCAAGAGTCTGTGATTGTTTTATACTAAGTATGCAGTAATGAAGCTGATAAGAAAACTATTGTCCTCAAGATGTTAAGCCATCTCTATCAAATAAGACACTATTCTTTTACAAGAAATTCTAAGAGAAAGAAATTTCATTATCTCTTTCATTGATCTGTTATAATCATTCATAACCAATACTTTGGGGGAAATATTCTATATAGCTAATCTAATTTCCTTAACTTACATTAAGCCAATTTCATCTTATACTTTCATCAATGGCAATGTAGAATTTCTGGCCAATGTTCTCTGCATTCTGATAATTGAAGAATGTCATTAAATCTTCTATTGACCTTCCCAACTCTAAGATAGTTGGCTTTTAGAATCATTGGTTCCAGCTTCTTCTGTTTCTCCCTGCCTGGCAAAATAGTGGCTTCTGCTGCTAATCTGCAGACATATTAGACAGGTTCATTGGTGTGATCCTGCACAACAAAAAGGAAGACAACTTTAAATACAGATGGAGAAGAGAAAACATTTTCCCTTCCCTTCACTCTTCTCACCATGGTGCACCAAATGTGTAACTTTATTTTAATAACAAGGGCTATGTCTCTCTCTCCTTTTGATTCTAACTATAATTTTATTCAATAGCAACAACCAAAAAAAATCACTTTAGGTTTACAGGCATTAATAATGTGGAATTACCTGAAATAACCATGGTAACAAAGGCTGAGGTAATGGCAGTTGCTTATATCACCATAGAAACGGGGCTAAAAAGTAGAAATTACCTATAATTTTTCTCAGTTGCTTACCATCACAATAAAACTTTTTTGTGTGCAAAATACATATTTTGGCTATAGTAACCACCAAAAAATATTCAAAAAAATTTAAAGATATTCAAAAGGTGCCAATTATCATTTGGTTTCTATGGTTACTTCCTGTTAGTTTTTTGAATAGAATGACAAAAAAGGCCAATTCTATTAAAATAGGAAACTTAGTACCAATAAAGCAAAACAAAAGGGAAAATTTGAATCAGTTTTAAAATAAATGAAAACTGATATTTAATGAAGACCCAGAGAGAGAGCCTCGGCTTATTAAAAGTGGGAGCTCCTACTCTTATTATGTCTATTTATGCTTATAATTTGTTCTTTTTGGCTTCACAATCTCTGCTATCATCTCTAATTCTCTTCTTACCCAGAAATTTATGTACTTGTACTCTGTTGCCTTGTTCACTCAATCCAGTGGTACATATGTGTAGACTACTATTTACAAGTGAAGACCACAGGAGGCAAGTAAGCCACCTGAAACTCCTAGATCGTTATATTGACCAGGTTGAAGAGAGGGGGAGGGAAGGAATATTCCCCCCACCCCATCAATGTGAATACTTAGTTTACTTAACAGAAATTTGAATAATTTCTTGAGGCTATTTAGATTTTCTCAGTATTTTCAATGAAAAATACTTGGCTATATACCAGCTAAATCAAGGCCCATAACTCTAGTAGGTCACTATATTCTCATAGGCCTAGCAATTAGTTATGTATATTTCAACACAACATTACATAAGGAAACTGAAAAAGAAATTCTCAATATGAGATTACTAAGTATGAGATTCTCAATAAAGTAAATTACCCATTTTAAAAGGATAAACATAGGGACTGACAGAGTTTCTGTATGAGCCTTTTCACCCCTAATATTTTTTGATTCCATAATGTCAGTGTGGAAGATTTCTGAGCAATAGATTCTATGGTATTATATCATCATGGGTATTGGAGAGATATTGAAGAAAAAAAATGTGATTTCCTTCTAAACCTTCTTTGGGCAAATTAATTCATTATTACATTTATTTTAAAAATTTTTTTATTGTTGCCTTTTGGTTTTACATCATAGTCATCTATAGTTATTTTTCACTATACCTACCTCACCTCATATGCCTTCTCTTATAAAAAAGAAGAAAAAAAACACAGGCAAAACCAAAGAAAACAGCAACTGAATTTGACATTGTCTAAAATATCCACACTAATAGCACCACCACCCCTAACCCTCTGGACATCTCAGACAAAAGGATTACAGTGCATATCATCATTTCTTCTCTGGAAACAGCTTGGTCTTTATCATAGCATAGCATTCAATATTATTTTACTATTATTTTTGTTTACATTGATATTGTCCAAAATGATAAAAGAGAAATAAAACTGTTAAAAGAAGATATCCAGTTGAAAATTGTAACAGAAATTAGAGCTCTTAAAGCAGAAATATTAGCTCCTTAGACAATACTTTGTCCTCCCAAAAGTCTGAGCCAACCAACTGATCTTAGAAGAGGACCCTATCAACAAAATTTGTCCTCCACTACTGCATTATTCGCTAAATCCAGTGGAGAGGGACCAAGAACTAATTCCAAATCATGCAATAAATCTGAGGAAATGTTATGGTCACTGAGAATTAAGTCTTTTTTCCTCTCAATAAGGTCCCCATGGGTATGTTTATCTTCTTGAGCAGGGATTCTATAGATTTCTGGTAGTCTGTGAACTAGGATGGGGAAAAAAGGTGTATATTTATTTTTTTCTAACCTTTAACTGGAATTTCAGAAAGGGGATCCATAAACTTCATCAGATTCTCAAAGGGATTCATGATATAAGAAAGGCTTGGAATCCTGTTTTAGAATGAAATTCAATCAGTAGCCCTAAATATAGACTCACAGCATTGAAAACTCATAAAGTTGATTTAGGAACTCTTCCGAAATCCCCCAAACACTGACGGTTTCCAAACTTTTCACAGTCAAAAAGCATTTATCAAGTGCTTACTTAGTTTTTACCACATTCTGTGCTAAGGGCTAGAAATACTGCCATCAAGGAATTTATATTCTAATAAGGGAGGCAAAATGCAAATAATTGTACATACAAAATATATAGACTAAATTGAAGGTAATTCCACAGTGATTCTCTCTTTTATTTTACTAAAAAGTCACATATTCTTTTCCCCCAAATTATCTTCTTTAATAATTTCCTTAATTTCTAATTTATTTAAATAAAAATAAGAATTTATTAAAAATTTACAAAAATTTAAAATCTTTAAAATGACATAACATGATAGAAGTACAGATGTTTATTGGTAGAGTCCTTTGCAATGTTAATATCTTAATTATAGAATAAGATAATAATAATAATAATTATTATTAGTATTATAGGCTTAATTGTTTTGGCCAAAAAAATGGTGCCATTGATGATAATCTTACTCATTTATTTTTCAGCTACTAATTGAAATTGGCATTTTGTTTATATAGCAACAATAGCAGAAAGCCATATTTCACAATAATGTTATCTATAAATGATTTAAAAATTTGTATTATTTTCTTTGATAGCCAGAGAACCTTTATTCATATTCAAATCATAAGATGTTCAAGTTCAAATGCTTATTTCAGCTTCCTCTCATAAGACTAATCTACTGTTAATCAACTTTTCCAGTGTGGTAAGAACAAGTAAAATATGTGTCCATGACAAATAAGTTCCTTATCCATTTGTATTTAGAAATATCTAGATCTTTAAAATAAAGCAAGTAGTACTTCTTTATAAGAATCTAACATTAAATGTGTCTCTATTTCATTTATTTGCAGTGTAGATTTTTTAAAACAGGGAAATATATAGCTATATTATTTTTAAAAATTGTTATCCATAGTTCAATTTTTATACATTTTTATTATATTTTTTCTAATATTTTGTTTTTATAGGGCTTGTTTTACCTATAACAACATAAAAAAGTACATTAGCTCATCACTCGTATTTCTAAATACAAATGATTATATCTGAAGCATGTGATATGTACAAACTGTAAAATATGTCACATTTTAAACTAGTGTTTAAAAACTTACATTTCATCCTGATAACAATTGAGCTCCATCATTGTAGAGTACAATATAGTTCTACCACATTGTAATATTTTTAATAGAAGCTTCATTACTTAATTTGAAATTTTCTTTTGATGCTTTGCATTGATATCAATACGGTTTTGAAATATCAAATTTTCTCCAACATCAACATCAATATTATATCACACATTTATAATTACATTTCTATCTTTAACTATATCCATTGCTTCATCCACTTTTAATACAAAACAATCTTTTAGTTTTTTTTTCTTTTTTTTTAAAATCAATTGACCTAAGTCTTCAAACTTATGGACAATTGTCTTTCCCCCCACTACATTGACTGACCCCCATTTTATCAGCAAACCAAATCAAACCAGTTTAAGGCACTTTGCATCAAGTACCATTTTGATAATTATAGAAAAGTAAAAATCAAAGGATCTGTATTCAAATTGTTTTCTCTAAAGCCTACTATCTGTATAATCTTGGGCAAGTCATTCTACTTCTCTTAACCTTTGAGTTCCTCATCTGTAAACTGAAGGAATTGGACTAGAGTGTCCTCCCCAAAGTCCCTTCCAGCTCTTGATCTGTAATCCTATATGCTGAGCAGCAGGTAGCGCTATTATTTCTCCCATCAAACGAGGTTCTTTATGCTTGAAGTTCTTTAGGCAACATTTTATAATGTAAGAAATCTTTTGATGTGAGAGTCATTTTTTTTAAAAAAATGGCTTTGCTTATGAAAAGCAACTAATTTTCTCTGGAAAAATCCTATTTCTTGCCAACATATTCAGTGTATACATTTTTAAGATGTTTTGTCATATTAGGTTTCATTCTATCCGAAGCTAGTGAGTTGTACAAAGCATGCACAGAGGTCTTTATTCTCCACTGATAACAATGCTGGTGAAAACTAATGATGAATATAGTATAAAATCATAGTGTTTTTTTCCGTCTGGAAATAGCCTTTTTACTTTGTGTTTCTATATTTCTGGTGCTTAAACTGTCTCTATTGTTCTGTCTTCCTATACGAGTTTCAGCTGCTCCCTTTGTATTTTCCTTCAAATTGATTATGTATTTATTCATTATGAATTGTACTTTTTTGTTATTTTATTCTTCTGAAAATTAAAAAGTGAATGCTAAAAGTTAAATATAATTGTTGCAGTTTTAAAATAACTATATAATCAAGTTGCTACATATATTATGTGTACAATCCATCCTATATATGTGCATACATGTGTGTATATGTATGCATAAGTATATCTACATATGTGTACATATATCTGTATATTAGTAATTCATCTGAAATGTCTCCCAGATATCTACCTATCAGTCTAAATATTTAATAAAACAAAAGAACCAGAGTGCTGGATGTAGCAAACAAATTAAGAATATACACACACAAATGTATATATATATGTTTATTTATTTATCTGGACAGACAGTACGGATGAACAACTAGTATATTTAGCATATGTTGATATACTAGTTATTTTGGTATATGCACACACATATCTGTATATATTCATATATATACATGTATGTGTGCACACATGAGTTTATATTTGTCAATATGTATGAGTATATACATAACTGCATTAACAATGTACTAAATAAAATGGCACTTTTTATATCCACATACATTTTGTTTCATTCCATTTTCACATAAAAATACAGTATGCATCAGGATAACACAACTCAGATGTATTAAAAGCCATTTCTCATTATTTAAATGATCACTACCCTAAGGCAGGTGCTCATCTCTCCTTACCTCGCCCAGTGCATTAATCTGAATGGTCTCTCTACCTTCAAAGTCTTCCCTCCCCCACCCATCTTCTATGGAACTGATGAATTAATATTCCTCAAGCGCAAGTCTGATGATTTCATTTCCTCTGCTCCAGTAGTTCTCTCTTGCCTCTATGATAAAATATAAATTCCCATCTTTAGGATTTAAAACCTTTTACAATGTCAGCCTACCTTTTCAGGCTTGTCACATGTGATCCTCCCTCACTTATGCTAAGATCTATCCAAAATGGCCCACTTGTTCTCCTCTATTCACTATATTACATTTCGAATCTTTGTGTTTTTATTCAGGCTGTCCCTGATATCTAGAATGAATGCCTATTAAGCCCCATCCTCATAGAATACTTAGATCTTTTCACAATGCCTTGCTCAAGTCCTTCTCTCTAATTGAGGCCTATCCTTATCCCATCCGATCCTCAGTAGCTAGTGTCTTCCCCCTTGGCAATTCACTTTACTTATATTTTCTATTGACATACCAGGGCAGATATTAAAAATGAGTGAGTACATAAATATCTTAGAGTGCTTTTTTTAAGAGCTGGAAGAAACATTAGAGGTCATCTAACCCAACCTTCCTTTAACTGATGAGGACCTGAGAACTAGAGAGTTTACCTGACTTGCTAGATCCTCTGAGTCCAGAATCCATGCTTTCCTTTTACGTATTTGCCCCTAAGAACAGGTAAGCTCCTAAAAGGCATTTCTTTTTCATTGTTGTATCACTAGTGGCTAAAACAGTGCTTGGCATATAGTAAGTGTTTAATACTTGTTGAAAATATTAAGTAGGAGTAGGAAAGGAATAAACTAATGTATAGCCTATTTGTTCCACTGATAACTGTGCATTATCAGGAGACCTACAGGATCATATATGCTGTTGGAAGGAGTATCCCCATGATGTGATCACAGTACCATTGAAGTATAAGAGAAGTACATGAATAATGAAAATAGATTAGAGATCATAGGCAATCCCTCCAGTCTCTGTCCAACTGATTTAAGTTACTATTCAGAATAACAAAGGACCCATATTCCATCACAATTAAGAAATTGATCAGTATCAGGAAAGTAAGGATCCAGGAAATGTTTCATACCATGAATGGACCACTAACAAGAGAAGATTATTTATTGAGAGTATTCAGAAAACTCTTTAACCTTCAACTTACAGAGAAGAAAAGAGAAAAAATAACAATTAAGATGGTATGGAGGATAGCTTTTTAGTTTTATTTTTTGAAGAAACATGAAAAGAATTAAATATGTATAGCTCAGCTAAGCAATAATTCAAGGGAGAGACCTTATTATTGTCTGCAAATGTCTTAAGGGTATGAATGCTAGAGAAGTAGAGAAATTAATTCAATGTGTTACAAGGGGGTGGTATGACTATGAGTAAGAGGAAATACAAATAGTGGAGTAGTCTTCTAAGGAGAGGAATATGTGCAACACCCCAAAGACATTAAAAACTTAGCTTTAAAAAATCCAAGTTCTATGCACTTGAGATAATTTGTTCTTGCTACAAAATGGGAGAATGAAATAACATGGTGTTTGCCTTTGATCTGCTTCTTCCTTTGTGTTTCTCAGATCTCACCTTTCTATTTCTGAAGCTTCATGCTCAATATAGTGTCAGAAAGTCTAGGTTCAAACCTTGACTCTGCTACTTATTACCTTATGTGACCTTGGGCAAGCTTTCTTCGGGCCTTGGATTCATCAATTGTAAAATCAGAAGTGGGGGTTCACTTCTAGTTCTAAATTTATGACCCTATACTGATCTGAGGAAGGACTAAAAATAAATTTAAAAGAAAACAACTCTTTGGGTTTATTTCCCAAAAATTCTGATAATAAAAACTAACAAAAATTGATTCTGCATTTTATGGAAAATAATTGTTTTCAGGGACTGATGGCAGAGACAATCAAATATTTAAGGAGCAGGAACTCACATATTTCAGTTGAAATTCACCCTTCCCCGATAGGATTGGGAAAATGAAGTGAGGCTTTTGAAATGCCAGATCATTCCTTACACCTCCACTTTTCAAGATTGCTGTCTGAGTCAAATACAATGTGAATTTAATTTGGATGCCAAGCCGGCAGTGCTTCTTATCCTATAAGATACAGTAATTACCTTATCTCGGGGGTAAATAAATTTAAAGGCCAAGGTGCTTAATAGCCCAATACTGTATTACTTCAGTAATGACTTAACAGAAAGGAACCTTACATTTATTATCTAACCTTTTATTTCAGCCTATTGAAAGGCAGTTTTGGGTTGAGTATGTTGGCTTAGAGAGCTGCTGAATGTCTATGGCTACTTCTTGGAAGCAATGATGAAAAAAAGAAAATTGTAAGGTTTCTCCTTTCTTTTCTTATTTTTTTTTGATGATTTTAGGACACAGAACCTGTACATCCAGCACCTCTGCTTGCTAACTGAGCAGGGCCTATTCCATTCTGTAAAATAAAGAGAATAGTTTGATTCATTTTGTGAACCAATAATCTGTATATGGCCTTTTCCTCTTTCTGCTTATCAGGTCATGTCTCATCCAGGTTTCCAGGCTGATTGAGAAGGAAAAAGCCCTAGAAAATAAACCCGTTAAATAGCTCCTCTCTTCTGATTTTTCCCTACTGCTTTGTAAAACCTACTTGCCAGCTGCAGCTCTGAGTGCCTTAGACAGACTGTGCAGTCTGATCCGGGAGCCCCTTCTTCTCACTTATACTGAACTTTGTGCAGAAGCAAGCCTCAGAGAGGATTTTGATGAAACATAACTGTTCTCTGTTCTCTCTGCTACTAACATGGATGCTAACTAAAAGCACACTTGTTATAGAAAGGGGACTTGGAAGAAACAGGGCCTGAGCCAGCATACTGTTTCAGAGAAACCCACAAGAGGACATTGGGATTAATCAGTATTAATCTGATGAATATCTTCTGGACATTGATAGAGACAGTGTGGTGAAAGGGAGGAGGCTAGCCTGTGTAGGAAGATGGATTTATGTGGGAAACAAGATCTTGCGAAAAGTTGGGGATAATGTTGACAGGCTGAGTAAGTGCCTGTAATGCCAAAGTGGTCTGCTACACTTATTTGTTTTGAAAATTCAGTCATTCAAAGTTTCAGTCTTTCTAAAGTAAATATACAGTTGAATGAAGTTTGAAAGTGTTGTTTAGAAGAAAGAATACTGGACTCAGAAGACCTGAGCTCAAACCTTAGCTTGGTTACTTGGACTAAACATACTTAACCCCAAACATTCTTTCAATAGGTTGAAACAAAAGGTTAGATAGTAAATATAAAGTTGCTGTTGGTGTGTTCTGAGGCAATGCATTTAACTCTCTGGCTCTCAGTTTGCTTTTCTGTAAAATGGGGAGGATGGTGTACTTGACAATCCCTAAGGACTATTGTTTTCAGTTGTGTTGACTCTTTGTGACTCTATTTGGGGTTCTCTTGGCAAAGACACTAGAGTGGTTTTCCATTTCCTTATCCAGCTCATTTTACAGGTGAGCAAACTGAGACGAAAGGGTTAAGTGACTTTCCTGGGGTCACACAGCCAGTAAGTGTCTGAGACCAGATTTGGAACTCAGGTCTTCCTGATTCCAGGCCCTATGTTCTATCCACTGTGCTACCTAGATGCCCTAAAGACTATTCTAGCTCTGAATATAGGATTCTAATAATGAAAAGTAAGCTTCATTTGCTTCTTTCCTTGGTTCAACTGATTGCTTCAAGAGCAGCCTCCCTGTTATTGACAAAGTGTGGATTATTCGTAGAAGTCAGCCGGACCAGTCAACTAGATTTAAGGTTTGTTCTCTCTCTCTCTCTCTGTCTCTGTCTCTCTCTCTCTGTCTCTGTCTCTCTCTCTCTGTTTCTTTTCTCTGTCTCTCTCTCTCTCTCTGTCTCTCTGTCTCTCTGTCTCTCTCTGTCTCTCTCTGTCGCTCTCTGTCTCTCTCTGTCTCTCTCTCTCTCTCTCTCTCTCTCTGTGGTTTTTGTGTGTGAAGCTGATTTTCATGAGACCATCCTTCCTGAGTGCATATTACTTAAGAGTGCTTAGGCTTATCCTCATTAATGATGTAGACTAAAGCAATGGAAACTGTATAATGATAATAATGTACCAAATCCATCCGCACTCAGCAGCAAGCTATTAATTCCACTAAGTGGGACCAGCTGAAGTGGCAACTCCTCACAGTAGCCTTTAATTTCCAGAGACTAAGGGCTGAACTCCAACCAAATTCATCGGAGAATGAGGAAAATTTTATTTATTTCAATTTTTAAACAATGTAATTAAATAGATTCCCCTACCGCGCCCCCCCCCCCCAATTACTTCGCTGTGGCTGGAGCTTTAATGGGGGAAGAAACAAGAGAACACCATCCATAGTCCTGGAATGGGAGATTTAACTTTGATAATTCCTCTCATTTTATAAACTGCTTGTATTTATGTAGTAATGAAAAAATATAAATCCACACATATTTCACTGCAGGGGAAACAAATGAAGCCCAGTCTGAGGAGGCTCATATTTAATCATGAAATGTGCAACATTTGGCTGCAGAGAATTAGCTATTTGTCTTACTAATGCAATGCCTCCAGAGAGCTGAAGGCACAGCGGACAAATGCACTGGTTTGTGCCTGTGCCCTCCAGGGACCTCTGTACAGTTTAAACAGAGAAATGGGAAAGATACAGTACGCTGGTAACTTGCTGACGATTCTGTCATAGCAGTTCCCTATTTACACAATCTTCTTTGCCCTGAAAAGCCCACCTAACATTTCCATTAGAAACCACACACAATTTTGTTCCGTTGGAAATTGAAGAAGGGATGATAAGGTTTCATTGTATGATGATTTGTCATTAGACTCTGGTAGAAAAAAAAAAAGAATCTATCAAAGAGTGCTTTATGTGTACAGAGAACCATACAGGCCTCATTTGCTCTTCTGTTCCATTTTTCCCTTTCCCCCTCTCTCCCATGTTTTACTATCTAGTAGGCATCAATGCTTTTGTATCAATTCTAGACAGTTTTTAGACTCCAAAAAACAGCAAAAGACTGATAGGAAAAGAGACCTGAAAAACAGCTAATTTATGGTTATTTTTACCATAAAAGTAACCATTTCATTTAATTTGGCTTATCTCTCATTATTACACCCTCTATCAAATCAGACCATTTCTATAAATGCCATTAATATTTGGAGCTGTCTAGATAAAGAAGCAGCAGCTATATTCAGCCTTTCATCTGTACATTAGTAAGGCTAGATTACTGCTATTCTAGTCTGTTCAGCCCGTAAAAAAATCATATTCTAATCAAACATCCAAACATTACCAGATGAATTTTGACCAGATTGAGTCTCTGATCCCTGTCATTTAGCTTTTATGGATCTCTGATGGCACTAATGCCTGCAATGTGTTTAATTTTGTTTTAAAATGATGTTCTACAGTTTTCATCTGTTTTTTTTAATTCAAACCTAAGTAAATTTTTGTTTTTGAGCATTATCTGATTATTAAAAATCTTATGACTTTTTACTCTTTTGATTTATTTTTAATCAAAAAAAAGGACTGCTATAGGAAATTCTGCACATGAAGTTGATTTTAAAGTATTCCATCTATAAGGCCATATTCTTGGTAAATTTCTATTTTGAATTGTATTTTAGAAATGGAAGAAACATTAGAGATCATCTAGCCCAATGCTCTAATTTGGCGCATGAGGAAATGGAGGTCTGAAAAATTTAAATAATAGAATCCCAGGATTTCAGAATTGGAAGACATCAGAGGCCATCTAGTCCATGTACTACTACATGAATCCTTTCTATAATATGCCTCTTAAGTCCTGATCTCATTTGTCAGTGGTAGTAGTGATAGGGAGGGGGTGGAATTCATTATTTCTTTAGTCAGCCTATTCCATTTTTGTATATCTCTAATTAGTAGGGACTTCCTTCCCCATTTATCCCTTACATCAGGCTGAAGCCTACCCATCAATGACTTCTATCAACCATTTTTTCTTCTTCTGGGGTGAATTGGAACAAGTCAAATCCCACTGGGCAGCCAGGTGGCACAGTAGATAGAGCAACAGTCCTGGAGTCAGGAAGACTCATTTTCCTGAGTTCAAATCTGGCTTCAGACACTTACTAAATGTGTAACCTAGGCAAGTTACTTAACTCTGTTTCCCTCAGTTTCTCATCCACAAAATAAACTGGGGAAGTAAATGGCAAACCACTCCAGCATCATTGCCAAGAAAACCTGAAATGAGGTCACAAAAAGTTTTGGACATGACTGAAAAAAAAAAAAACAAAACCAACAACCAATGGCTCTTTTGCATGATAGGCTTTTAAATATTTGAAAGTAGGCATCATGTTCCCCTTAAGTCTTTTCTTCTCCAGGCTTTACCTGATTTTTCTATAGTATGATCTCAGGATCCTTTACCATCCTTGATCATTCTCCTATGAACATCATCTACTTTATGAATGTCTTTCCTAAAATTTTAAGCCCTAAAATGAATAAGATTTTTGAAAAGTGAGCTGGCCTGTATAATGTGTAGTAGGACATTTACCTTGAATATAATAGTTCTCTTGATGTGACTTGAGATCATGCTGGCTTTTTTTTACTGCTAGGTATCTCATTCTGTCCACTCATACTGAACTTGCAGTCTATCTTGGTCAAAAAGATAGCAGGGGAATCCCAAATGCTCAGCTAACATTTTCTGGTCTAAGTTCATACAGAGTCATCAGGGTCAGAACCTAGGACTTCTTATCTTCAGGAAAGTGCTATCTATACTACTTCTGTGATTTAATCAGAATCAATGTAATAATCATTGCAATAGTTCTTTGAAAGTTAGTGCTCCATGTGGATGGTTTATTCCTGCCTCAGGAACTTCCTAGGCTCAAGATCATAGCACTTATCTCACAGAATTATCATGAAGAATAAACAAGATTGTGAATAAAGTGCTCTATGAAGGCTGGTTATTGCTTCTATTTTTAAGTACTCTTATGTATTATCTATCATCAAAATGCCTATATTAGATGCGATGCTTAGGTCTTGATGATACATGCTCAAAAACCTTTAACATTTATAATTCATTTCTAATGATGATAAAAATAGGGAGTGGAGAACATCTGGGAATTTTGACAGCTAACTACAATGTTGATGAAAAATAATATAATTTTGATACTTTTAGTGTACTACTGAGTTATTCAAATTTATATGACACTTTTTTTCTGATAAAATATTTCAGACAAAGTGAAGTTATAGGCTTCAGTTCAAGTCCAGCATTGGATAGCTAAGTGGCACAATGAATAAAGTGCCAGGCCTAGAGCCTGGAAGACTCAACTTTAAGAGTTCAAATGTGGCCTTAGACACATATTAGCTGTGTGAGTCTGGCAAGTCACTTATCTCTGTTTGTCTCAGTTTCCTCATATGTAAAATGAGCTGGAGAAGGAAACACCAAACCACTATGGCATCTTTGCCAAGAAACCCATAAATGGGGTCGTGAAGAGTTGGACATGACTGAAATGACTGAACAACAAGTCCAGCATTATGGATCACCATGTCTAGTGTGATAGAAGAAATAAAGAAAAAAATCCTTTAGAATAGTGCTATGCAGGAAATGGCAGAAAGGGGACGGGGAAAAAGGGGCACTATCCTTTGAAAAGAATAGCATTTCTCTTGTCATCTTTTGTTAATACCCTCCCCATTATAATTAATTTTCTTCTTTCAAGTATAATGATAGGGCCCAACTGAGTCAATCACCCCACTCTACTTAAAGTAATTAACAAGATGGCTTTTGTCAGATAAAAACATTTCTATCAAATCAATCAAGCAATTGGTCAATAAACACTTTTATACCATGTCAAACCCAGTACATCTTTCATAAAAGAGTAAGCTACCTCAGAATGAAATATTACCCAAGTGTCTGGCAGCTTTAAGGAGAGAGTAGTTCCAGTCAAATACCTGAAAGGGAATTTCTTACAGAGATAGTGGTGGTAAGTATCTGTTTCTTTTCCCTTCCCCACATTGACCAGAGGAGGATTCTATGAATTTTGAAGGAGTAGAAGTTTTAAACTTCTTTTCAGTATCCAACCAACATCCATAAAATAGCTGATGGTTGTAACTGCATGAGAAGCCAAGAACAAACTACCATCATCAAGGAAAAACAAATTTATTATTCTATAAGAAATCCAGCAGAAAGCTATATCACACCCCAAGGGAACTTCTTGAGGACCTCATCAAGTGGAGAAAAGGACCTTGAGGAAAAGGACTTTCAGGAGCTATAAGTTACCACCATTGTCCCCCCAATCCCCTGCCCCTTCTCATATTTTCTAAGCATCAGTCTACTTCTCTTTGAATTCTGCATATACTTCTAGGAAAGTGTGCCCCTAGTGGTTTGGGATGTTTTATACCAATTTTTCTTACTTTATTATGTTAGTGAAGACCCAATTCTAAAAGCTATTTATATTTTATTAGCTAATTTGTATTAAATGATATTCATTGGAGGTGGGAGGAAATCATACCAATGAAGGCTTGTGAACTATAACACTAGAAAGATACCCATATTCCCTAAAGATTTACCCTTACAACACAGAGGAGAGATATATTAGCTGTCCTTTAGGGATCTAATTTGCCAGTGGGACTAGGGATTGGTAGAATAAGCACAGAGAAGATGATACAAAAGTTAATTTAATACTTCCTTCTTTAGTTAAAAAATTTGTTTATGTTCCTATTACATCACAATAATTTCCAAAAGTACTCTATCCTTAGAAGTAAGCTTTCTCTTATAATAGGGAAAATATTAAATATAACCAAAAAACACATTGCCTGTATGTAGTAGTGTATCTGTAAGGCAAGTGAAGTGTCACATTATCAATAGTGACCATGAATATGCCTGTACAGTTCTGTATCACAGAATATAAGAGACTCTCCATATAGAAGGCAGAAGAAGTAAAAATTTATTCAGACACCAGAGGATCAAATTTCAAAACCAATAACTCCAATTCGACATAGCAGCAATTGTATCCCAAAACCAGTAAGTTCACTTTATCATAACAGCAAGAAACTTAAAATGCAATATCACAGCAGGGAGTCATGGAATCCCATAACCTTCCCCTCTGCTGGAGCCTTCTCTTAAACACTCACAAATCCTAGCTGTCTGCTTGCCTGTGAACTCTCCTCCCTCAGTTCTGAGACACAGATTAATGACTACCCTCAGAGTATATATACCCTTTATAGAGTCCTAGGGCTTCACAACCCTCATGACCTAATTAGCAAAGTGATGTGGGCCTTCCAACAAACAAGCCTCCCCAATCAAGCTTTCCTGAACTAGCTCCACCTGAGACCCATTAATAGGATTAATGGGTGGGGAAGATCTTTAATCACATTAACACCACAGATAGTGACAATAGTCTTCTGCTTCTCCAAAAAGAAGGGAAATGCATTTCTACTTCTTACATCTGAGACAATGGATAGTCATCACATTCACATAGAATTCTATTTCATTTTGTTGCTCTTTAAATTATATTACATATCTCATATATTTTCTATATTTCTGCTTTCCTTATTTTGCATCAGTTTTTACAAATTTTTCTGATCTTTCTCTGAATTCCCCACATCAGTCACTTCTCATGATTAGATAAAATATTATACTTATATGATATATTAACTTACACTATTCCACAATTATTGGATCTTCATTCTCTCCCTCCCTGCCCCACCCCAGTTCCCCAGTTCCTTGTTACCACAAAAGTGTTCATAGGAATATTTTAGTATTTACATAACTTTCTCTCCCATCTCTCTCCCATCTCTCTCTCTCTCTCTCTCTCTCTCTCTCTCTCTCTCTCTCTCTCTCTCCCTCCCTCCTTCCCTCTCTCCCTCCCTCCCCTCCCCTGTCCCTCCCTCTCTCTCTCTCTCACCCTTTCTCCCTCCCTCCCTCCCCCCTACCATTTCTCTCTCTCTCTCTCTCTCTCTCTCTCTCTCTCTCTCTCTCTCTCTCTCTCCCTCTCCCTCTCTCTCTCTCTCTCTCTCTCTGTATCCATCAGTGAGATCTATGGATCATATAATATGGGCTTTTTGGTCATTATATTTGGAAAATATACTTCCAAATTGTCTTCCACAGTGCTTGGACAAATTTGTAGTTCCACCAAAAAATACTACTGTACCTGTCTTTTCATAATACCTCCAACTTGAATTATTTACCTCTTTTTGTCATAATTATTAATGTTTTGGTTGTGTAGGGAAACCAAATAGTTCATACAGTTTGAATTTATTTTCTATTTGGGATTTGGAATGCTTTCTCATGCGGCTGAGAATAATTTGCAATTCTTCTGAGAAATGATCCCTCATCTTATAAGTCACTGATCAGGTTTTCTGTCAACCAATTAATCAATCAATTGATCAATCTGTCTCTCTGTATGTCATCTAGACCTGTCTCAATCTGTCATAGATAAATCATGTATTAGTTCTATGTAAACACATGTAGGATAGTGTATGAAATATTTAATTAAAAGATTTTTTACCAGTTAAGTATCCCTTTTATCTTGGTTCTGTTGATTCTGGTAGGCTAAATGCTTTTCAGTTTTACCTGATTAAAACTGTCTACTTTATCTTTTGTGATTTCTTCTTTTCCTACTTTAATTAAGAGTTATTTACTGAGACGTAGTAGTGAAAAGTGACTCTTCCCCATCTTTCTGATTCAATTATTTATACTTCAGAGGAATACTTTGGATCAAAATATTGTGGCATATTGTCTAATTGTCATTCCTTTCCTTGTTGTCATGTTAATTGTTTTGTTATTTGTTCTTTAACTGACTCATTAATCAGACAGTTATAAAACATCCACTTAGACTTGTATCTTTTACTGATGTTCCATGTACTAATTACTAATTTACTATATTTTGTCAATAAAGAATATGATTGGTATTTCTGCATTTTTGCACTTATTTAATTTTTGTGCATTAACATATGATCAATTTTCATAAAAGTACTGTATCATGGTGAGAAATATTTTATATACAATATCCCCATTTAAAAGATTCCTGTCTTTCAAATATAATCTCTCTGTTTATTTAGATTTATATAATCCATTTGTAACTCCATATTTAACAAGCTCTGAGATATAGTCATTAATGTCTCTGAAAATTATCATGGGAGTTAGTGGCAATGATGGTAGAGTAAGAGAAAGCAGTATAGCACAGTTCTATCATGTAGCTGCTTCAACAAACATCAAGAAAGATCAGCAGACCAAAGAGTGATCCAAGGAGAAACCAAAATAGGTCATTTTCCTAGCACAAAACTGAAGATTCAGCCCATTGGCAAATAACCAGATCAAGGATTATAACCACAGAAATAACTGAAACGAGGTATAGGCCTGCAGTTCTGTTGCTCTGACCTTTGAGTAGTTTTGTGTTTTCAGCCACCGGCCTGATGAGGAAAGCATTGATCAGAAATTGCCCTTGATCAGACTAATTAGAGCTTGCTGCAAGTTCTAAGTCCTTGATATAAGACATCTTTGAGATCCTTGAAGAGAAACACCTTGCATATGGAGAATACAGCAGCAGAATCCAAAATGGAATTATAATCCTTCAGAAATCTCCAATATTTATTTCCTTTTTAGAAATTATTATGGTTCTTCCAATGGGATCGAAATAGAAACTTCATTCAAAAAAGCTCTAGCAGCTGCAAGAATTTAAAAGAACTTTTAAATAGTTATGGTAATATTAAATTCTGAGGACAATAAGAGTTAGAAACAAAGAGTTCCCATTGCAAGGAATATTTAAGTCCAAGATGATCAGATCACATTATGTGCATAGTTAAATTTTGTTGTATTTTATTGTAAAATATGAAACAAAATTTAGTAAAATTATGCTTGTTAGTGGAAAAATATTAAAAATTGATGAGTGAGTAGTAGCTTGGTAAATGTAGTTAGGTGGTGTAGTAGATAGAGTGCTGGACCTGGAGACCTGGAGTCAGGAAGCCCTGAGTTCAAATCTGACCTCAGACATTAATTGCTATGTGACCCCAGGCAAGTCATTTAAGCCTGTTTGCCTCAGTTTCCTCATCTAAAAAAATGAGAAATAGACTCAATGAAAAATAGAGCATTGGTGCTGAGCAAACCGCTTCTTGCTTATTCACTTCTTTGTAAGAAAAAAAAATGACAGCATATGAGGGGAATCTACCAGAGAAGAATGTATGAGAATTGAGTGGAGTAAAATAATTAATGATATAACTCTAAATGTTCATGGGCTGAACACATCATCAAATAATAGAGAAAAGAAGAGTGGATTAGAAAATTGAATCTAATACTATGTTAACACATCATCAAATAATAGAGAAAAGAAGAGTGGATTAGAAAATTGAATCTAATACTATGTTATTGTAGCAACAATCTACTAGCAGCTACTGTGGCTGTGTAAAACCAACAACAACTAGCACAGAGAGGGCTGCTAACACAGGTTCTTTGATCTGCTTTTCTAAGGAAAGCAACTTTAAGGGGTTAACAATCTCAGTTTAATTAAACATACATGTCATTCACTTAGTTCTGGGGGAAAAGATCAGCCTCCTGAGTTTCAAGGCAAATACAAACAGAAATTACAAACATCAACAGACAGACCTTGTCTGATTCAAATCACAATTCATAGTTACCAGAGAAACACCAATATCTGTCTGCGTTATCAAAGCCAGGGGGCAGTTACTACGGCTTTCCCAGAGTCTCAACATTCCTTCCATGAGTGAGCCCCAGAAGTCAAACACCAATTATATCCTGTTCAGAACCCTCCTCACCCAGGCTGAGTGTGTGAAAGTTCCCCATCCCCAATATCACATCATATACAAGTCAGTGACTCCTGATTGCTCCAGTGCTGAGAAATAGCTGAGAAATATTCCAAAACAAAGACAGCAAAAGGTTTCCCACCGATTCAGACAAAGGGGAGACTTGATAGTCTTAGCATCCCAAAAGGGAAGAAGAGGGAAAAGTCTGATTGCCTTAACAGTTGTTTACAAGAAACACTTGAAATACAAAGATCCAGAGTTAAAATAACTCTGGAAACTCTGGAAAAAAATCTCTAATATATTAGCTGAACTTTAAAAAAGTGAGAGTAAGAATTATTTTGAGTGAATATTATTTTGTCTATTATAAATACCCAAACTAACTACAAAGGGCACATGAAGAAACATGTTGTCTTCATCCAGAGAAAGAAATGATAAAAGTTTGTACAGAACAATTTTACATATATATTCATTTATGCCTAATGGTAGCCTAATGGTAGGCTGGGGGTGGGTGGAAGAAGGAAAACAAAAAGAAATTTACATGATTATTTTGTTGTATATTTGAAAGAAATAGCAAGTTGTACATAGTAGATTTGCGGTGTCATGCAAAATCATCTTTTTATTTTACTATGTTATGGAAATGCTTGTTTTATTCCATAAATTAAAAATAAAATTTAAAAAAGTGGGAGTAGCAATCATGTCAGAAAAGCCAAACATTACACATGCACCCACACACACACACACATACACACGCACATACACACACACACACACACATACATACATAAAAGTATAAAAGTTACCTTTGTTGGGTTAGTGTACTTCTTGATGACTGACTGAATCAATTATTCAGCACTCAGAGTATATGAATAAGCCTGAGGTGTGTACATAAAATGAAGAGCTAATATAGAACTAGTGAGAGATTTGACTGAAAAAAATATATATATACATACATATATGTATGTATGCATGTGTCTATATATATGTATATACACACATGCATATATATTTGATTAAAAGAGTTTAGCAGGGAAACCACATTATGCTGAGAATTACCATAGGCAGTGAATAGTATCAATACTTAGCAGGTATGCACCAAATAGCATAGCATCTAAATATTTAAAGGAAAAGTTAAATTAGTTTCAGACAGATCTAGATAATAAAACTCTAATATTTAGGGATGCCCAGTGCATCTCATTAAAATCTAAACAAGTCTAACAAAAACAATCAAGAAAGAAGTTAGAATTTTAGAAAAAAATAGAATTTTAGAAAAGTTAGATATGACATCTCTGAAAATTACTGAATATGAACATATATATATGTATATATAGATATATACATACATTTCAATTATGAATGGAATCTTTAATTTTTTTTTTGCAGGTGGGAATGCAGGGCAATTGGGGCTAAGTGATTTGCTCAAGGTCACACAGCTAGTAAGTCTGTCAAGTGTCTAAGGTCGGATTTGAACTCAGGTCCTCCTGACTTCAGGGCTGCTGCTCTACTCACTGTGCCACCTAGCTGCCCAAAAGGATCCACTTTATACTTCTACATAGTAGCTGCTAGGTCCTGTGTAATCCTTATTGTAGCTTCATGACATTTTAATTATTTTCTTGTTGTTTCTAATATTTTCTCCCTAACCTAGGAGCTTTAAAACTTGGCTGTGATATTCCTGTAAGTTTTCCTTTTAGGTGGTGATGAATAGATTTTTTCTTTTTTGGTTTTTGGTTTTTGGCAGGGCAATTGGCGTTAAGTGACTTGCCCAAGGTCATACAGCTAGTAAGTGTGTCAAGTGTCTGAGGCCAGATTTGAACTCAGGTCCTCCTGACTCCAGGGCTGGTGCTCTACTCACTGTACCACTTAGCTGCCCCTATGAATGGAATCTTTACAAAAAGTGACACATATCAAGGTAAAAAATTCTCACAAATGCAGAAAAGCAAAAATTTTAGGCATATACCTTACAACCACAATCGACTAAAATTATATACAATAAAGGGTCAATGAATAAAGGATTAACAATTAAGGGGAGACTAAAGAACTTAATTTTTTTCAGGGGCCACATTTTTAAATGTTTTTTACATATTTTATTATTTAATATTTTTAGTTTTCAGCATTGGTTTCCACAAAATTTTGAGTTACAAATTTTCTCCCCATTTCTATCCACCGCCCCACTCCAAGATGGCATATATTCTGATTGCCCCATTCCCCAGTCAGCCTTCCCTTCTATCACCCCACTCCACCCCCATTCCCTTTTCCCTTTACTTTCTTGTAGGGCAAGATAAATTTCTACACCGCATTACCTGTATATCTTATTTCTCAATTCAATGCAAAAACAACTTTTTTTTTTCAGCATCTGCTTTTAGAACTTTGAGTTCCAGATTCTCTCCCCTCTTCCCTCCACACCCACCCTCCCTAAGAAGGCAAGCAATTCAAAATATGCCACACATATAATCAATATGGAAAACACTTCCACGATAGCCATGTTGTGAAAAACTAACTATATTCCCCTCCATCCTATCTTGTTCCCCTTTATTCAACTTTCTCCCTTGACCCTGTCCCTTTTCAAAAGCGTTCAAAAGCTTTTGATTACCTCCTCCCCCATCTGTGCTCCCTTCTATCATCCCCCCTTTTTATCTCTTTCCTCCTTCTTTCCTGTGGGGTAAGATACCCAATAGAATATGTATGGTATTCCCTCCTCAGGCCAAATCCAATAAGAGCAAGATTCACTCATTCCCCCTCACCTGACTTCTCTTCCCTTCCTACAGAACTGCTTTTTCTTGCCACTCTTATGTGAGATCATTTACCCCCTTCTGTGTTTCCCTTTCTCCATCTCTCAAGGCATTCCTCTCTCATCCCTTAATTTTATTTTATTTTTTAGATATCAGTCCTTCATATTCAGCTCACCCTGTGCCCTCTGTCTATATATATATATATATATATATATATATATATATATATATATGTGTGTGTGTGTGTGTGTGTGTGTGTGTGTGTGTGTGTGTATTCCCTTCAAGTACCCTAATACTGAGAAAGGTCTAATGAATTACACACATCATCTTTCCATCTTTTTGATGTAGACTCTATGATTTTGTTGACTTCTTCTGGCTGTATGTTTTGAATTTCTTCATCACCAAAAACAGATTCTATAGTCTGAGTCCTTCTTTTTCACTGCCTGTTCATGCTCCCAGCCAACTACTTGACCTTTGATATTTTTGTCAGGGTATGACTGCTTCTAGAGTAGAGAGTACTTTGTCCCAAGGAATGTAAACAAAACAGTTCAACTTTAGTAAGTCCCTTATGATTCGTCTTTCTTGTTTTACCTTTTCATGTTTCTCTTGATTCTTGTGTTTGAAAGTCAAATTTTCTATTCAGTTCTGATATTTTCACTGAGAAAGCTTGAAAGTCCTCTGTTTTATTGAAAATCCATATTTTGCCTTGGAGCATGATACTCAGTTTTTCTGGGTAGGTGATTCTTGGTTTTAATCCTAGCTCCTTTGACCTCTGGAATATCATATTCCAAGCCCTTGGATCCCTTGATGTAGAAGCTGCTAGATCTTGTGTGATCCTGATTGTGTTTCCACAATACTCAAATTGTTTCTTTCTGGCTGCTTGCAGTTATTTTCTCCTTGACCTGGAGACTCCGGAATTTGGCGATGATATTCCTAGGACTTTTCTTTTTGGGATCTTTTTCAATGGGCGATTGATAGATTCTTTCAATTTCTATTTTACCCTCTGTATCTAGAATAGCAAGGCAGTTTTCTTTGGTAATTTCTTGAAAGATGATATCTAGGCTTTTTTTTTTTTGATCATGGCTTTCAGGTAGTCCACTAATTTTTAAATTATCTTTTCTGGATCAACTCTCCAGGTCAGGGGTTTTTCCGATGAGATACTTCACGTTGTCTTCCATTTTTTCATTCCTTTGGTTCTGTTTTATAATTTCTTGATTCCTCATAAAGTCACTAGCTTCCACTGGCTCTGCTCTATTTTTAAGGTAGTATTTTCTTCAGTGGTTTTTTGGACCTCCTTTTCCATTTGGCTAATTCTGCCTTTTAAGATATTCTTGTCCTCATTGACTTTTTGAAGCTCTTTTGCCATTTGGGTAAGTCTGTTTTTTAAGGTGTTATTTTCTTCAGTATTTTTTTGGGTCTCCTTTAGTAAGTCATTCACTTGTTTTTCATGATTTTCTTGCATCATTCTCTTTTCTCTTTCCAATTTTTCCTCTGTTTCTCTTACTTGCTTTTCCAAATCCTTTTTGAGCTCTTCCATGGCCTGAGACCAATTCATATTTTTCTTGGAGGTTTTTGATGTAGGCTCTATGACTTTGTTGACTTCTTCTGGCTGTATGTTTTGATCTTCTTTGTCACCCAAAACAGATTCTGTAGTCTGAGTCCTTTTTTTTCACTGCCTGTTCATGCTCCCAGCCAACTACTTGACCTTTGATGTTTTTGTCAGGGTATGACTGCTTGTAGAGTAGAGAGTACTTTGTCCCAAGCTTTAGGGTCCAAATACTGCTGTTTTCAGAGCTACTTCTACTCCACTGGCACTGCAAGCTCTGTCACAGCAGCCCTCCTCCTCCCCCAAGAACCACCAACTAGGACCGCAACCCAGATCCAGGCAGGGCAAAGTGAGACAACCTGCCTCAGTGCCAGCAAAGCACTCCTTGCACTCTGGCTCTGATCTGTCACTTGCTTCCTCCCACCATGTGAGCCAGGGACTCTGGACGCAGCCACAGTTGGAGCTCTGGGAGCTGCTGCAGGAGCTTCCTGCTGCTGCTGCCACCACCTCCGTGCCACCTCTGCCACCCCCAGGGTGGGGGCTGGACCAATCTCACCTGGATCCAGCAGTTTTCCCACTAACCTGCTCCATTGTCTTTGGCTTTTGTGGGTTGAGAAATCTGGTAACTGCCACAGCTGAATGATTCATGGCCCTCAGGCTTGCTTTGCCCGACTACCAGTCTGGTTGGTTCTGGCATAACCTATGCTCGGCTGTGCTCCACTCCCAGCACCAAGTGATAGACCCTTCCCAGCCACCATCCAGGTTATCCTGGACTGGAGACCTGCTTCCCTCTGCTATTTCATGGGCTCTGCAGCTCTAGAATTTGTTCAGAGCCATTTTTTACAGGTGTTTGGAGTGATTTGGGGGAGCGCTTAAGTGGGTCCCTGCTTTCTAGCCACCATCTTGGCTCTACCCCCTACAGAACTGAATATTAAAGAATTGTTGAGCCAAAGAACAAATTATAGAAAAATGGATCATTTAAATAAAGATAATAATTATAAGGGGAAATACCAATAATTTTGGTGAACAGCCAAAGTATGTTTTTAGAAAAAATTATGTCTATATACCTCCATTAACAAAGGAAAGAACAGATCAATAAATTGCATATCCACCTTTAAAAAATACAATAACAATGTATAAAAAATCCCTTAAACACCAAATAGAACTGGTGGAATATCAGAGAATAAGATTAAAAAATTGGAAGTAAAAAGAATTAATAAATAAATCCGGGAGGTATTTCAAACAAATAAGTTATACAAGCCTTTAGCAAATTTGGTTTAAAGAAATATGAAGTGGAAACTAAAATTATGAATATCAAAAATGAAAATGGAGAATTTGCAATGGAAGAAGAAATAATATTTTGCCCAAATATATGTTTCCTCAAACACCAGCAATTTAAATGAAATAGTAGAATATTTACAAAAATATAAAATCCTCAGCAGAACAACAAAGAGATAATTTAAACAGCCTAAATTCATAAAAAGAAATTGAACAAGTCATTAATGAACTCCCAAGGTGGAGAAAGGAAGAGGAACTGGGACCAGGATCGAATAATTCAAAGGACAATTAATTTTGGTACTATGTAAACTCTTTGCAAAAATAAGAAAATAAGGAATTTTACTATATTCTTTCTATGATATGATCTTTCCAAATATGGTCTTGATAATTAAACTATGTAGAGTCAAAACAGAAAGAAAACCATGAACCTCTGTGCCTAATGAATATTCATGTAAAGTTACTGTTTTAGCAACAGTTACCATAACATAAGGCAGCTAGGTAGCCCATTAAACAGAATGCCGGAATTGGATTTCTGGAGACCTGAGTTTAAATCTGCTCTCAGACACTTACTAACTAAAAACACCTACTTCCCAGGGCTGTTCACAGGATAAAATAGGATAATATTTGTAAAAATGGTTTACAAACTTTAGAACATATAACCACTAGCTGTTCTTGTCATTGTTGAAAGATCTTACACAATGGCCTAGCTAGATCTATAACAAGGATAGGAGTTAGTTCAATATTAGAAAGTAGGTACATTTGGTCCTGTCAGTCTATCTTCTCCTTTAAGGTGCCCATAGGGCTGATAGCCTTTCTTGATCTCTTGACCTCTCTCTTTCTTCCTCACCTCAATCCTACTTTCTCTTTCTCTTTTTGCCTTTTGTCGCTATGATACTGATTCTTTCCGGATCAATTCTTGGTGTTCCCATGTCTTTCCTCTCTCCTGCCAGACCTTTTAAAACTCTCCCTGGTTCTGTACTAGCTCTTCATTTTATATATGCGCCTCAGATTTATTCATACACTCTGAGTGCTAAATGATTAATTCAGTCAGATATCAAGTACTCTCACCCAACAAAGGTAACTTTTAGGTGCAGTCAGCCAATCAATAGATTTCAATTTTCACATATTCTTATCATTTTAAGCCCCTTTGCTCTGCTGTTTTTACCATGGGCATAAAACAATACCTACCTTACAAGGTAGTGAACATCAAAAATATAATATTTCTGAAGTGCTTAGCAGTGCTTGGCACATAGTAGTCATCATATAAAGGTTTATTTTTTCCCTACCTTCCTCTACTTTAGCTTACTTTCTCATAGCTGGTCATACCTATTGAAAACTAAAGTAATCCTCTGCTCACTTTGAGGTTGAGTGGGAGTACATCTCCACTTCTACTGTATTTCTTGCCTTCCCTCTCCCAACTGGGATATCTTTTTGTTCCTTATCTTGCTTTGGAGAATTTTTGATCATGTATTCTGTTTTGTGTACTCTGTTGTTTATCTTTGTAATTTCTCTTTGAGAGTTCTGATTTCCAACCTAATTTCCATTTAAATATCATTTTTGGAAAATTGTCTTTTTATTTTGAACAATTCAGGAATTTTCTCCCATTGAATGTCTCTAGAAAATGCAGAGAATTCTCTTTCATTGGGGATTTTTGTTCATTTTTATTAAAATTATAATACATATTAATATATTGTGACTCTTTAAAATACTCATTATCTCTTCTGCCTTTTTTAGTCTCATTGTTGCTTTGTCAGCCAGGGAGCTAGGTTTATAACCCAACTTTCTTTTTTTTCTATATTCGCATGTCTACATAATCAACTCTTGTTTTTGAATTTTTTTGTCTTTTACTTATATTCCTACCTGTCTGTCTAGTTTTCTCTTTGCCCATACTTCCATTCCATTGTTAGGGAAGGCACCTTTTTCCTTTGTGCTACTCCCAGAGTCCTGGCATTATCAGCCTCCTCACTTTAATGAATATGAGTTTCTAGCAAATTCCATAACCACACAAAACTCCAAGGAAAGAGATTGTTATTTCTCTTTCTCTTGGGTATAGAATCCCCTGAGTCTCTTGTTGACTCTGCACTATCATGACTTCCCCTCCTCACCTTCGCAGTATAAACTCTCATTTCCTTGAGTGGCTCAACAGAATCAGTGTGTCCACATTTTGTGCAGGGAATGGTGGTGTTTTGAACTGAGTAACACGGAGGTACTGATTAGGTGGTTGTGCCTAGCCTGAGATGCAGAGTGGCTAGGAACTTTAAGTGTTTCATTTATTGATTCACTTCCATTTAAAAAAAATATCTTGTAAAGTATTTCTGTCTTGTTGATTCAGCCTCCAGCACTATATATTTGGTGAATATGTTATCCCTTTGAGATTGTTAGGTTGGCAAGTTTTATGGAATTTGCAAAAGAGAAAAAAATTATGGCTCAATAATTCAAGAAACTTGTAATCAGATAGGAATGGCATGACTATGAGTGCAGGAATTTAGAAAAATAATTGTGCCCTTTTAGATATATGCAAGGTTTTTATAATAGGAAGGACATGAATGGATATTGAAGTTGACCATTACACTATCAAATACTAATGGTGACATACATTGATTGATATGTATGGGATAAAGCCTTAGAATGTTAGGTCACATAATATCTTACTTAAGAAAAATCAGCAGTAAACTCAGACAACTCGTGAAATAAAAAGGGGGTAGTTTTGAAATAACCATCCAGTAGAAAGAAAAAAAAAGTTGTTTTCTTATCCTCAATATCTAGTACACTGGCTAGCACGTAGTAGGTACTTAATAAATGCCTGTCGACATTTCTTTGTAGGAATTTAAAATTCATGGTTGGGCAAAGAGTGGGCGTATATAAATAGTAGCAATTAACATCATTATAGTGTTTTAGGATTATAAGGTGCTTTCTTCAAAATAGCTCTGTAAGGTAGTTATTACAAATGTTATTATCCCCATTTTCTACATGAACACGGAAATACAGCAACACAAGTTAATCAATTGTCCCATGAAGTGATGTTACTTGTTGCCTTTGGCACATGATAAGACCAACTCCTTTAGAGTATTTATAGATAAGGAAACGGAGATTCAGGGAAGTTAAATAAATTAGCTTTTATTACATAGCTACTAAATGCAGAAGTAGGATTATATGAAGGTTCTTCTAATCCTGAATCGATGTTTTTTTCTGCTGCACTACACTATTGAAATGAATATAGTTAATATTTTATTTTGGAGGGAAGTAGCCTCTGTCATCTCCCTTACACAGCTGTTGCAAAGTATTGAATAGTTAAGTACTTTGTATCCACTGCCAAGGAAAGAGAACTTGGAATTTAGTGATATCAACTTTTCATTAGAAAATGGGATAGCCTGCCAAAATACAATGAACAAGGTTGGTGAACCACTTGAATTCTCTGTCACAGTACTTTGAATCCTTTCTGCCTTTCAAAATCAACATGTTGAAATGAAATGTATCATCAGACTTGCCTGGAAAATATTTATGTTAGGTATTCTGTCAGTAAGTACTGATCTCCTTTTCTACTGTCTTGTGTTTTTTAGAGGGCAAAAAATTTTATTCAGGAGGCTTTGGGTGAAATTTTTGTCCATTTATGTAGTAACCTTTCTTGGCTGGTTCTTTCCATATGTTTCAAATGTTTAATATAAACATATATTATGATTCTCTGAGATGGCTGCTTCTCATCTGGGGTGATTCTCCAAGTAGTTGTGGCTATAGTTGAATAAAAAGACAGGTTCTAGCTTCTTTAAAACTCCTAGAAATTCTACCTGTTTATCTAGGATAGTAAAGAAAGAAAACATAAGGACCAATGCCAGTTAATGGCGGGTGTCAAGGAAAGACAATTAGCAAATTTTTCTACTTTCCTTCTGTTTACACTTCAGCTCTGAAAGTTAATTGTTTAAGTGAATTCTTATTCATTGATTGGCAATTTGAGCAGAGGCAAATACATCTAATTTCTTCCATGAAGTTTCTCCAAGTGCTCCAGGACAAAACAATGGCTCACTCCACTGAAGCCTCTTAAAAGTTTATGATTTGGTTCCAAACCTTTCATTTTAGTATCTAAGTGTGCACTGTTTGAATGTTTGGCTTGTATGACTGTTTCGCTCCACCCAAATACACTTTAAAATCTCTGAGTTGAAGAATATGTTTATTTCTCCTTTCATATCTCTTACAACATCTGACAAGATATGATATAGAAATATAAATTTAGAGAGAGAGGAAGGACCTATAAGTTCATCTAGTACAGCCCCATCATTTTTAGATGAGGAAAATGAAGAATGACAGATATTAAATGACCTGAAAAAAGTCACATATGTAGTAAATAGTGGAGCTGGCTTTCAAACCTAAATGTTATGATCCAGCGTTCTACACTCTGTCCATTGTGCCTTAGTGGCACATACTCACGGTCTAGTAGAATACCAAGTCTACACTTTATAAGATAGAGTACTCTAAATTCTACTCTAAAACATAGCAGTAGAGAAGTAGAAAGTAGAAAGCAAGACTAGTAATCCTACTTCCAGTCTGGACTTTGTGGACATTATCACATGGAGCAATTCTTGCGGAGAAAGGCTCTGCCATTCCTTTTATCACGACTACTACCATTTGCTGATCAACTGGCAAGAGGACCTAAAGTAAGCATCATGGTTCATGGAGGAAAAGACAGGCAGTGGCATATTCCAGTTAGGTCCAATCACATTGACCCCCACCTCCTTGCAGATTCTAGTAGACGAGAGAAGAATAACACCCCCTCTGCTCCTTCCATTGGTATTGCTTCTAGCCTGTCCCTTAAGCTATATCTAGGAAAGCCACCCTTAAGGAGATGTGACCCGGAAACTTTCTCTACTAGTGTTGTAGCTCTCATCTTTTCTTTTTTTATCATTTTTATTTAATATTCTAGTTTTCACCACTCATTTCCACAAGATTTTGAGTTACAAATTTTCTCCCCATTTCTGCCCTCCCCCATTCCAAGATGGGATATATTCTGATTGCCTCGATCCCCAGTCAGCCCTCCCTTCTGTCACCCCACTCACCCCCATCCCCTTTCCCCTTACTTTTCTGTAGGGCAGGATAGACTTCTATGCCCCATTCCCTATATATCCTGTTTCCCAGCTGCATGCAAAACCAACTTTTTTTGAGCATCTGCTTTTAAAACTTTGAGTTCCGAATTCTCTCCCCTCTTCCTTTCCCACCCTCCCTAGGAAGGCAAGCAAATCAACATAGGTCACATATGTATCATTACGTAAAACACTTCCGCAATACTCATGTTGTGAAAGGCTAACTGTATTTCCTTCCATCCTATCCTGTCTCCCTTTATTCAGTTTTCTCCTTTGACCCTGTCCCTTTTCAAAAGTATTTGCTTTTGATTACCTCCTCCCCCTATCTGCCCCCCCTACTATCATCCCCCTTTTTTTTATCCCCTTCCACTTACTTTCCTGTGGAGTAAGATACCCAATTGAGTGTGTATGTTATTCCCTCCTCAAGTTGAATCTCATGAGAGCAAGATTCACCCATTCCCCCTAGCCTGCCCCCTTTTTTCTTCCAACAGAACTGCTTTTTCTTGCCACTTTCATGTGGGATAATTTACCCCATTCTGTCTCTCTCTTTTTCCCTTTCTCAATATATTCCTCTCTCATCCCTTAATTTTATTTTTTAGATATCATCCCTTCATATTCAACTCACCCTGTGACCTCTGTCTATATATATGTATATTCTCTTCAACTACCCTACTACTGAGAAAGGTCTCATGAATTACACACATCACCTTTCCATGTAGGACTGTAAACAAGACAGTTCAACTTTAGTAAGTCCCTTACGAATGTTCTTTCTTGTTTGCTGTTTCATGCTTCTTTTGATTCTTGTGTTTGAAAGTCAAATATTCTATTCAGTTCTGATCTTTTCACTGAGAAAGCTTGAAAGTCCTCTATTTTATTGAAAATCCGTATTTTGCCTTGTAGCATGATACTCAGTTTTTCTGGGTAGGTGATTCTTGGTTTTAATCCTAGCTCCATTGACCTCTGGAATATCATATTCCAAGCCCTTGGATCCCTTGATGTAGAAGCTGCTAGATATCATGTTATCCTTATTGTGTTTTCAGAGTATTCAAATTGTTTCTTTATGGCTGCTTGCAGTATTTTTTCCTTGACCTAGGAACTCTGGAATTTGGCTACAATATTCCTAGGAGTTTTCCTTTTGAGATCTTTTTCAAGAGGTGATTGGTGGATTCTTTCAATTTCTATTTAACCCTTGGTTCTAGAATAGCAAAGCAGTTTTCTTTGATAATTTCTTGAAAGATGAGATCTAGGCTTTTGTTTTGATCATGGCTTTCAGGTAGTCCAATAATTTTTAAATTACCTCTCCTGGATCTATTCCCCAAGTCAGTGGTTTTTCCAATCAGATAGTTCACGTTGTCTTCCATTTTTTTCATTCCTTTGATTCTGTTTTATAATATCTTGATTTCTCATAAAGTCAATAACTTCTACTTGCTCCAGTTTAAGGTGATATTTTCTTCAGTAGTCTTTTGGACCTCCTTTTCCATTTAGCTAATTCTGCCTTTCAAGGCATTCTTTTCCTCATTGGCTTTTTGGAGCTCTTTTGTCATTTGAGTTAGTCTATTTTTTAAGGTGGTATTTCCTTCCATATTTTTTGGGTCTCCTTTAGCAAGTCATTGACTTGCTTTTCATAGTTTTCTTGCATCACTCTCATTTCTCTTCCCAATTTTTCCTCTACTTCTCTTACTTGCTTTTCCAGATCCTTTTTGAGTTCTTCCATGGCCCGAGACCAGTTCATGTTTTTCTTGGAGGCTTTTGATGTAGGCTCTTTGACTTTGTTGACTTCTTCTGGCTGCGTGTTTTGATCTTCTTTGTCACCAAAAAAAGGAATCTGGAGTTTGAGTTTGAGTCTGAGTTCGTTTTCACTGCCTATTCATGTTCCCAGCCAACTACTTGACCCTTGAGCTTTTTCTCAGCGTATGACTGCTTGTAGATTAGACAGTACTTGGTCCCAAGTTTTAGGGTCCAAGCACTAATGTTTTCAGAGCTACTTCTACTCCATAGTCACAGCAGGCTCTGTCACAGTAGCACTCCTCCTACTCCAAGAACCACCAACCAGGATGGAAATATAGATCCAAGCAGGGCACAGCAAGAGAGTCTGCCTCTGTGCCTACAGAGTGCTCCTTGCACTCCTACTCTGATCTGCTGCTAGATTCCTCCCATTTTGTGAGCCAGGGACTCAGGAAATAGCCTCAGGAGCTTCCTGCTACTGCCACTGCCACTGCTGCACCACCTCCACCACCCCCAGGGATGGGGCCAGACCACTCTCCCCTCGATCCCACAGTTTTCCACTAACCTGATCTTTGTTGTTTGTGGGTTGAGAAGTCTGGTAACTGCCACAGCTCAATGATTCATGGCCCTAAGGCCTGTTCTGGCCAGCTGACTCCCGGTATGGTCTGTCCTGGCATGGCCCACGCTGGGCTGCACTCCACTCCCAGCACTGTGTGATAGACCCTTCCCAGAGGCCATCCAGGCTCTACTGGGCAGAAGACCTGTTTCCTTCTGCTATTTTGTGTGTTCCACAGCTCTAGAATTTGTTCAGAGCCATTTTTAGAGGTGTTTGGAGGGATTTGGGGGAGAGCTTAAGCAAGTCCCTGCTTTCTAGCCGCCATCTTGGCTCCACCTCCAGCTCTCATCTTTTCAGTAGCCACTGGGGAGAAAAATGTCCTTGCCACCCAATTTCCTTAGCACTTGAGCATTGAATCAACATAAGAAACCGAGAGGGTTTTATAATGAAACATGACAAAATGATGCATTAATTACTGCTTTGTCATGATATTCTTAAGAACATTAATTGTTGTTTGCCTTTCTTTTACCTCTACTACAATGCCTGGCACATGGTAGGTGTTTAATAAATGCTTATTGACTGAATCATAAAGACTGAGGTGTCTTTCCATTTGATTAGAAGCTAAAATGGCATGTATGTGTCACATAAATTGTCAGCTCCTTCCTTGGTTTTCTATACATATCCCCAATGCTTACCACAGAATCTTGCACATAATAAGAACTTAATAAATATTTGTTTATTCATTCATTCATCTTTACAATCATGTGATTCTATGATTAGAGGAACCATTTTGCTTTATCATTTTATTGATCTTTCTCTCCCATAAAATGAAGGGAGGGGAAGGTGGTCACCTTTATTGGACAAAAATTTATTTATCTACTCTAAGGAAATAGAATGGGATTTTTTGCTGCCAGTTTACTTCACCCCCCATGACATATGTGACATAAGCACTAGAGCACTGATATTGACACTTGTTCCTCAAACCAGTCCTCCTCCTCATGATGCAGAAAAAGAGCTAGAGAAAATAAGGAATCTCTGTATTGGGTACCATGTGATAATTTCCTTTAAGTTCTTCAGCACTTTTTCCCCTTGTCTTCTAATTTGATCTCATCTACATCCATCACCTTCCCGATTGCATGATGTAGAGAAACACCTGGAGAAGAGTTAAAATTAAAACAGTGAGGGGAATTAAAAAAAAAAACAATACTTTAACTATGCTCCAGACTAATTTCTTTTTCAGTAATGAATCCCCTTCTCACTCAAACTACTGACATACTGCTCATTGTACAGATGGATCCAGGACAGCAAACACAAAGCTCTGTTTCTCTGGCAGGAGACAAGACAGGTGTTTGATTTGTGTATTTGCTTAAGCCAAATAACAGGCAGAGATCTTTTTTTAAAAAAATTTTTTTTTCCTCCTATGCTCTTTGAAAAGGAGAAGAGGAAAACATTTGATTTTACAAAGAAGGAGAGGTCCACCCACTGTTGACAAATTTACTTGTCCTCTCACCCCTCCTATTTCCACAATCTCTGAAGTGTTAGTTGGAAGGACAGATATTTAACAATCTGGGAAGTGTCCCAAACTGCTTCCAAAATAAAAGAAAAAAATGGATGAGCAAGACATATTGCATTGGTAGCATTAATAAGCAAGCTACTCTCTCAAGTTTTTGGCATAATACTGTCTGAAGCATAGAAAGACTGTAGTAGGGTTTTCTAGTGCTACCCACGAGAGAAGGTTTCTTTTCTGTATTGCTTCTGAGGCCTTATTCCATGCTTATTCAGTGACTGGCCTGCCACGTGAGTCACCTTGGTCTTTTTACATTTGCTTAGCAAGCAAGAAAATATAGCAAAAATGAAAGTTGGAAGTATCTATTTGAAAATGCAGTTCTGTTTTCTGGACAGAGATTGAATGTCCTCAAATAAGACTGCATTTTCATCCCACCTTTTCAATTCTTTGACTCAATAGGATTAATCTAACAGTAAGCACATTTTATGGATTTTTCCCCAGTCCTAAAGATAATGTACATCTTGCACTTTTTTTGTTTAAACCAGTAAAGGTGATGCATAGACAGAATCCCAGTAGGACTGGCAAGGATCGCCAAACTCGTTGAACAGATAAGGCAACAGAGGACTGAAGTCCCAAGCCTTCAAAACACGACTAAAAGAGCCAAAGAACTAGAGACCCACCTTCTGAAATCCAAATGCAAGTGACTACCATTTTATTATTTTAATCAGGAAAACCTTCATAGAGGATTTGGAATCAAGAGAAGAAGTACTGAAACATGTATTGTCAAAATAGAGGGAAAGGGCTTTTTAGGCAAAGAAAAAAAGATGTTCAGGAAGGCTTAAAAGAAAAGAAGATCAAAATATATGCAAAGAATAGTCATCTGGTTTATAGACTCTCAGAGCTAGAGAGACCCTAAGAAACCACCTGTTTGAGTCCATTGTCTTTAGGCACATAAATATAGAAACTAGTGAGTTCATATAGAACCATAAAGATAAAAAGGAGTTTAAGTTAATCTAGTCTAATTTGTATGATGGAACTGAGGCAGAACCAGTATATTCTGTTATCTTCCTGAAGATCCTGGAACAGAGATCCCACAATGTCTCACCTCACAATGTTCAAGACATTCTTTCTTCTGTCCAGTCTGAGTCCTTGTGATAATTTTCATCCCATTGTCTTTTCTGATTTTAGCAGAAATAAAAAACAATTAATCAGCATTTCTCTCTAAATGGCCTTCCTGTGCTTGAAAATGGTCATTGACTAGCCTGTTAGTTTTTGCTTTTCTGGGTTCAACAAATATTATTCTAGTCCAGCGGTTCTGAAACTGGGCCTGTCAATTGAAAATATAGATAGATAGAAATAGAAATAATAGATAATTATTATTACATAATTAATTTCCTTTGTGATCTAATGTATTTTCATTTTATGAATTTAGAAGTATTATGAGGAGTCATCTATAGGTTTCACCAGACTGCCAAGGCTTCCATAACACACAAAAAGGATAAGAACCCCAGGTCTAGTCTTACCTTTTCCCTTAGGACTTACTTTTGATCCTTTAAATTGTCCATTACATGACTCAAAATGACAGAGGAAACAAAACTAAATGTAAAGACACATGATAGGTGTGAATAAGCCTAAGCAAATAGCTATTAATGACTTCTATTGTGTAAAATATCCTGAAGGACATCATCAAAGATGAAGATGACCAGAACAGGAGATGAACTGATCATGTAGCAAGAGTGAGGGAGGATGTTACATAGGTGACAATAGTACATCAAAACACTCTGAAGTAGCTGTCAAAGATGTCAGTGAAATCCTTTGCTCATGGGAAAAAAATTGCATAGGGACTTCTTGTGCCAAGATGGTGGAATGAAGAAGGAACCCTCTGAAACCTCCCAAAATTCTCCTCCCAACAACTAGAAAACTACCACAGAATTTATCTAGGAGCAGGGAAGCAGCTTACCAGCCCAGCAGGAAAGGTCTGTTTGACTGGGGTGGGAGGGTTGTGAGGTCCAAGCGTGGGAACAACAGTCAGCCTCAAAGCAGGGGACCTGCAGCAAGGCTCCAAGATGGCTAGGGCATAACTATATTTGAGATCATCTGGGTTCTGACACTTTATAGAATTTCTGAATTAATAGATACCTCAGTGGCTAGCTAATCTAGATGCCTTGAGAATATAACAAAAACATGTAAGTCCCACCAGAAGCAGATGCTTGAGCCTTTCTCTATCACAGATAGAAGTAAACTCTCCTCTTACTAATCTCCCAGGCCAGGTTTTCTCCCACCTCTTTCCCTCCAGTTCATCCTGCAAACCCCAAAATAAACCAACCTTCCTAAGCTGTCATTACCATGATGGGTTCAGAGATTTAGAACTGGAAGGAACCTCTTAGGTCATCAGTTCCAACTGGCATATTATTCAGGTAAGAAACCAAAGTCTGGACAAGTTAAATGACTCATTAAAAATCATGCCCTAGCCCTGTTTAAAAATGTGACATTGTTCCCTACCTAACTATTTAGCACTGGATTATAGACTATTTTTATTCATCTCATTATTGGTACCATTATCTTGTCTCTACTAACTAGAATCTTAACTTCTTGAAATAAATGATTATTTTCTATTTCTGTATCCCCAATAGTCCTGGACACATAACAAATATCTTAATATCTAGTTGTTGATTTAGCTCACATAAACAGCCCTGCACAAGATTCTTAAGGAAGAAACTGAGAGCTAGTGGCAAGGCTATTCTTAAGAACATCTAGGACACCTTCATTTCAGCAGAACTTCTATTATACTAGGAATCCTTGAAACAGTCCTTTCCCTCCTTCCCTTTGCCTGTTTTGTACCTTTCATCTTTTGGGAGACAACAGACTGACACTATCAAGCAAGAAGTAAAGAAGGGGAGAAAAGTAGGCTATTTGTATTGAAAAGAGCCTACTTAGATGGGACAGAGGCACTAAGTGTGCTGGCATCTTTTCTCTCATTAAATATAAACCAAACAAAAAGTTAAGCCTGAAGACTTTTTACCATTAGCCTTAAAAATGCCACAACACATTTCACTGATTCACCAATTTTTAAGTGATCTATTGAGCTCAAAGTTGTTTGGCACCTATCAGAAAGCCTGCTTGGGGATGCGGGGAGGAGGGGTAGTGAGAAGGATGAGGAGGAGAAGGACAGGAAGAGAAGGAAAGAAAGCAAAACTGGGTGGCCTTTCAGCCACTCCACCCTGTGGCTTGGCAAAGGGACCAAAGTAAGAGTGGGGCGGGTGGAAAACAGTGATGCTTGTGCCTCCTCTGAACCTTGACCCACAGTTGCCAAGATAAAAATGCCCACATCAGTTGGCCAGAGGAAACAATCCCTCCCGACTCTTAAGCACCCAAGGAGGATGTGACAGCACTGTCTGAAATATTGGAAGCACCACTGCTGGGGACATGCAGTTGGTGAACAGCCCTTCCCAAAGCTCCACCCTGCAGAGACCTGGGTTCAGCCAATGAGAGCTTGTGTGCCTGGGATAATGAGATGCCATAACCACAACTGGACCCATCAGAAGCCAGGAGCTACCACAAGGAGAGGATGGGAGGGGAAGGGAGGAAGCAGAAGGGAAGATGGAAAGAGGAAAATATCAAACAAGTTTTTCACCTTGGGAAGCAAGGGATGTTTCCATATGAACATTACTATGGGTGCTTAGAAAATGCTGTTGCACAGATGAACTTTAAAAATAAGTAAGGAATGTAAATTTGTGATTTTCACACTGGGTGGCTGACCAGGTGCCCACCTTAGAGAGAACCCTGATTACAAGTGCCATTTTAACAACCAGTTCACTGAACTCAACATAAAATTAGGTATCAGTTCTGCAAAACCAGGGCAAACTGGCTGAATCCCACCTCTGAACTTACTCATCAAAATTGCCTCCAAGAGAGAATATCGTGCACACTCAGTTTGATATAGAAATCTATCTTACCCTAAAGAAAGTACAAAGGGCCAGGGATAATAGAAGGGGGAGGGAGGGGACTGAAAAAAGGAAGGCTATATTAAGGAAGGCAATGATAAGAAATAAAACACTTTTAAAGAGGGAAAGGATGTAGGGGAGTAAGTGTGAGAGAGGGATAAACAAAGGGAAAATAGCATGGAAGGAAATACATAGTTACTTATCATAAGTATAAATGGGAATGGGAGGAACTTACCCATAAAATGGAAGTGGGTAGGAGAATGGATTAAAAACCAGAATCCTACAATATATTATTTACAAGAAACATATTTGAGGTGGAGAGATACACACAGGGTAAAGGTAAGGGGCTCAAACAGAATATTATACTTCAGTTCAGAGGTTCCTAAACTTATTTTGCCTACCACCCCATTTCAAAAAATTACTCAGTGCCCCCCTGAAATCTACTTTCTTCAAACTTTTAATGGTTTTTTTAAAAAAAAATTGTGTCACTTAAAAAAATATAAAATATATTTTTAAAAATGACATATCTTAAATTTAATAATCTATTGTAAATTTGTGTTTTTTCCTGCATTGAAATTTTGATGATGCAATATCACATCATGTAACTGTATAGTATTATATTGTATGCAAGTTACTATATGCATATATTCCTGTTGATGAATGCTGGACTTCCTGACAATGCATAACACACTTGCCTGCCAACACTTGCTTGTTAAGACCTGTCAGCAGACTTAAGCACTGATCAGTTATAACTTCCATTTTGTGTGTTTATTTGGAAAATAATGTAATCTCTATGACTTTAATTCTGTTACACAACAGATGAAACATGTACAAATGATTTTTCAAAATTTTCTTTTCTTCTCTTCTTTTCTTATACTTCCACAACTCACTTATTTTTATTCAGTGGCCCCCAATTGCACCCAAGGCTACTACTGCCTCCCTCCAATCATTCCAGCACCCAAGGGGGTGGTATCACCCACTTTGGGAACCTCTGCTTCAGGGGAAACAAAGAAAGCAGGGGTAGCAATGATGATCTCAGACAAAGCAAAAGCAAAAATAGATGCAATTAAAAGAGATAAAGAAGGAAAATACTTGCTGAAAGGTACTACAGACAATGAAGTCACATCAATACTAAACATATATGCACAGAATGGTATAACATCTAAATTTTTTAAGGGAACTTTGAATGAGTTACAGGAGGAAATATATAATAAAACTATAATAGTAGAGGACCTCAACTTTCCTCCCTCAGAACTAGATAAATCTAACCAAAATTTAAACAAGAAAGAAATTAAGGAGGTGAATAAAATTTCCAGGAAAGTTAGATATGATAGATCTCTAGAGAAAATTGAATAGGACTAGGAAGAAATATACCTCTTCCTCTACAGTACATGGTACCTACACAAAAATTGATGATGTATTAGGAGAGAAAAGCCTTATAACCAAATGCAGAAAAGCAGAAATAGCAAACACATCCATTTCAGATTGTAAGGCAGTAAAAACTACATTCAATAATGGACAATGGAAAGAGAGATTAAAAATTAATTGGAAATAAATAATCCTAAAAAACAAGTGAGTCAAAGAGGAAATCATGGAAACAATCAATAATTACATTAAAGAGAATGACAACAATGAGACAGCATACCAAAACTTATGGGATGTAGCAAAAACAACACAAGGGAATATTTATATCTCAGTTACTTATATCAGTAAAATAGGGAAAAAAGCAGAACAATGAATTGGGCATGCCACAATGACAACAACCAAAAAAAAACCCAACCCTAGAAAATAATGAATTAAAAAACCCCAATTAAAAACCAAATTGGAAATCCTGAAATTAAAAGGAGAAATTAATAAAATTAAAAGAAAACCATTGAACTGATACATAAAACTAGAAGCTAGTTTTATGAAAAAAATAAACTATTGGTTAATTTGATTTAAAAAGGAAAGAAGAAAAGCAAATTACGAGTATCAAAAATGCGAAGGGTGAATTGAACACCAATGAAGGGGAAATTTAAGCAATAATTAGGAGCTTTTTTGTGCAACTGTATGCCAATAAATCTGATAATCTAAGTGAAATGGATGAATATTTACAAAAAATATAAGTTGTCCAGATTAACAGAAGAGGAAAGAAAATACTTAAATGACCCCATTTCAGAAAAGAAATTGAACAAGCCATCAATGAACTTCCTAAGAAAAAATCCGCTGGACTAAATATATTCACAAGTGAATTCTATCAGCCATTTAAAGGACAATTAATCCTAATACTATATGAACTAGTTGGAAAAATATGTGAAGGAGGAGTCCTACCAAATTCCTTTTATAATACAAATATGGTGCTGATGCCCAAACAGGGAAGAGCCAAAACAAAGAAGAATATAGACCAATTTCCCTTATGAATATTGATATGAAATTTTTAAATAAAATATTAGCAAAGAGATAACAGCAATATATCACAAGGATTATATGTTATGACCAGGGGGATTTATACCAAGAATGTAAGGCTGGTTCAATATTAGGAAAATTATCAGCACAACTGACTATATCAATAATAAAACTATATTGGGAATCAAGATGGACTCTTAGCACTTATTCAACCAAGTTCCCTTGAAGAGTTTGTCCTTTGTTTCCATGATTAAATTCGGAGTCCTTGATGACCTCCCTGCCCCAAGGGAAAACCTAGTTTACATGGGTTTGAGTGACATTTTTGTGACATCAGAGGCTTTTAGACCATGTGGGTTTAAGTCACATTTTGTGATGATTTTAGGTCATGTGGGTGAGTCACATGTGGGACTCACATTTGACCCTGAACAAGATATATAAACGCAGAGGTTGGCTTTCTTTTTCAAAGCTCTGAGCTGCAGCAGGAGTGGTGTGTGACTCTAGGCCAGCTGTTGTTATTAGCTCTCCAGCTTTGATATTGATGCGTCTCTGGTAATTGTATATTGTGATTCTGTCAGACAGAAATCTCTCTGTTGATTCATGTTTATTTGCTCTGTTTATATTTGCTCTGAAGCTCAGGGTGCTGGCTTTTCACCCTGAGCTGAGTGAATGATATTTGTATGTTGGATTCAAGTAAGATTGTTAACCCCTTAACGTTGTTTACCTTAGTAAAGCAGATCAAAAGAACCTGGGCTTGCAGCATTCTTGTTGTCGGGCTTGTGTTGGTTTTTCACCCCCACAGCAGCTGCTAGCTGAATTGTTGCAACAAAAACCAACAAAAACCATATGATTATCTCAATAGATGCAGAAAAAGCTTTTTACAAAATACTGCATCCATTCCTATTAAAAACACCAGGGACACCAAACACAACAGAGAAGGTTAGTGGGAAAAGCTGCTGGGGACAGGGTGATAGAGTTCATGATTCAGCCACTGCCCCGGGGGCAGTGGAGGTGGGACAGCTATAGAACTACAGCTGCAGTTGTTTCCGGCCCCAGGCCCACCAGGTGGGAAGAATTAAGTGGCAGATCAGAGCAGGAGTGCAGAGCCTCTTGAAGATCTGAGTCCAGTCCAGGTTGGGGGTTCTTGGGGAAGGAGGAGTGCTGGTGTGGCAGAGCTGGCTGTAATAGCTCTGAAAACAACAGCACATACCCTCAAGCTTGGAACAAAGTACTCATTGCTCAGCAAGTAGTCATAACCTGCTGAAAAACTCAAAGGTCAAGGAAGTTGGCTGGGAACATGGCCAGGCAGCAAAAATTCACCCGGATTCAGTCTCAGACTTTGCAACCTTTCACTGGTGACAAAGAAGACCAAAACATACAGCCAGAAGAAGTCAACAAAGTCAAAGAGCCTGCAACAAAAGCCTCCAAGAGGAACATGAACTGGTCTCAGGCCATGGAAGAGCTCAAAAAGGATTTGGAAAAGCAAATGAGAGAAGTAGAGGAAAAATTGGGAAGAGAAATGAGAAGGATGAGAGAAAACCATGAAAAACAAGTCAATGACTTGCTAAAGGAGACTCCCCAAAATACTGAAAAATATACTGAAGAAAACAACACCTTAAAAAATAGACTAACTCAAATGGCAAAAGAGCTACAAAAAGCCAAAGAGGAGAAGAATGCCTTGAAAGGCAGAATTAGCCAAATGGAAAAGGAGGTCCAAAAGACCACTGAAGAAAATACTACCTTAAAAATTAGATTGGAGCAAGTGGAAGCTAGTGACTTGATGAGAAATCAAGATGTTATAAAACAGAACCAAAGGAATGAAAAAGTGGAAGACAATGTGACCTATCTCAGTGGAAAAACCACTGACCTAGAGAATAGATCCAGGAGAGATAATTTAAAAATTATTGGACTACCTGAAAGCCATGATCAAAAAAAGAGCCTAGATATCATCTTTCAAGAAATTATCAAGGAGAACTGCCCTGATATTCTAGAGCCAGAGGGCAAAATAGAAATTGAAAGAATCCACCAATCGCCTCTTCAAATAGATCCCAAAAAGAAATCTCCTAGGAATATTGTCGCCAAATTCCAGATCTCCCAGATCAAGGAGAAAATACTGCAAGCAGCCAGAAAGAAACAATTTGAGTATTGTGGAAACACAGTCAGAATAACCCAAGATCTAGCAGCTTCTACATTAAGAGATCAAAGGGCTTGGAATACAATATTCTGGAGGTCAATGGAGTTAGGATTAAAACTAAGAATCACCTACCCAGCAAAACTGAGTATCATGCTCCAAGGCAAAATATGGATTTTCAATAAAATAGAGGACTTTCAAGCTTTATCAGTGAAAAGACCAGAGCTGAATAGAAAATTTGACTTTGAAACACAAGAATCAAGAGAAGCATGAAAAGGTAATCAAGAAAAAGAACAAGAGAAAGAAATGGCAAGGGACTTACTAAAGTTGAACTGTTTTGTTTACATTCCTACATGGAAAGATGATGTGTATGATTCATGAGACCTCAGTATTAGGGTAGCTGAAGGGATGTTTGTGTGTGTGTGTGTATATATATATATATGTATATGTATATATATATATATATATATATACATATATATGTATGTATGTTTGTATGTATATATATGTGTGTACGTATATATATATGTATGTGTGTGTGTGTGTGTGTGTGTGTGTGTGTATTATATATACAGAGAGAGAGAGGGCACAGGGTGAGTTGAAGATGAAGGGATGATATCTAAAAGAAATAAAATAAAATTAAGGGATGAGAGAGAAATATATTGAGAGAGGGAGAAAGGAAGAGATAGAATGGGATAAATTATCTCACATAGAAGTGGCAAGAGGAAGCAGTTCTGGGGGAGGAGGGGAGAGGGCAGGTGAGAGGGGAATGAGTGAATCTTGCTCTCATCAGATTTGGCCTGAGGAGGGAATACCATACACACTCAATTGGGTATCTTACCCCACATGAAAGAAGGAGGAAGAAGATAAAAAGCGGGCATAATAGAAGGCAGGGCAGATGGGGGAGGCGGTAATCAAAAACAAACACTTTCTAAAAGGGACAGGGTAAAGGGAGAAAATTGTATAAAGGGGGATAGGCTAGGAAGGAGCAAAATATAGTTAGTCCTTCACAACATGAGTATTGTGGATGGGTTTTACATAATGATACGCATGTGGCCTATGTTGAGTTGCTTGCCTTCTTAGGGAGGGTGGGTGGGAAGGGAAGAGGGGAGAGAATTTGGAACTCAAAGTTTTAAAAACAGATGTTCAAAAACAAAAAAAAAAGGTTTTGCATGCAACTAGAAAATAAGATACACAGGCAATGGAGTGTAGAAATTTATCTTGCCCTCCAAGAAAGGAAGGGAAAAGGGGATGGTAGGGGAGTGGGGTGGCAGAAGGGAGGGCTGACTGGGGAACAGGGCAACCAGAATATACGCCATCTTGGAGTGGGTGGGAGGTTAGAAAGGGGGAGAAAATTTGTAATCAAACTCTGGTGAAAATCAATGCTGAAAACTAAATATATTAAATAAATTAAATAAACTGAAAAGAAAACACCAGGGAACATAGGAATAAATGGAGCTTACCTCAAAATGATAAGTAATATTTATCTAAAACCATCAACAAGCATTATCTGCAATGGGGATAAGCAATAAACCTTTTCAATACATCCAGGGATGAAGTAAGGATGTCCATTATAATGTCTATTATTTAGTATTGTACTAGAAATGTTAGCTATAGCAATATGAGAAGAAAAAGAAATTAAAGGATTTAGAATAGACAGTGGGGAAATAAAACTATCACTCTTTGCAGGTGATATGATGTTCCACTTAGAAAATCCTGGAGAATCAGCCAAAAAAAAACTTGCTTGAAATTATTAAGAACTTTAACAAAGCTACATGATCCAAAATAAGTCCAAATAAATCATCACCAGCATGTCTATATATCACAATCAAAGCTCGTCAGGAAGACATTGAAATAGAAATTCCATCTAACATAACTGTAGTAGGCAATATAAAATACCTAGGAGTCTGCCTGACAAGACAAACCCAGGGCCTATATGAACACAACTGTTAAACACCTTTCATACAAATAAAATCATATCTAAACAATTGGAAAAAATATTAATTGCTGATGAGTAGTCCAAGCAAATATAATAAAAATGATAGTTCTACCTAAATTAATCTACTTATTCAGTGCCATACCAAACTATCAAAAATTATTTTGTAGAGCTAGAAAAATAATAGCCAAATTCGTCTGAAAGAACCGAAGCTCAAACATGTCAAGGGAATCAATGAAAAAAATGTGAAAGAAAATGGTCTAGCTGTACCAGATCTCAAACTATGTTATTAAGTGATAATTATTAAAACAATCTGGTACTGGCTAAGAAATAGAGTGGTAGACCAGTGGATTAGATTAGGTACAAATTACATTATAGTAAATGGCCATAGTAATGTAGCACGTGATAAACCCAAAGCTCCAAGTGTTTGGAAGAAAAACTCATTGTTTGATAAAAACTTTTGGGAAAACTGGAAAACAGTATGGCAGAAACTAGGTATAGACCAACATCTGACACCATATATCAAAATGAGGTCAAAATGGGTACAATATTTACACTAAAGAGATAATACCATAAGCAAATTAAGAGAGCATGAAATAGTTTGTGTCAGACTCATGGATACGGGAAGAATTTAGGACCAAACAAGATATAGAGAGCATTATAAGAAGTAAAATCGATAATTTTGGCTATGTACAATTAAAATGATTTTACACAAACAAAACCAGTGCAACCAAAATTGTATGGAAGCAGAAAATTGGAAAAAAGTTTGCAACAAGTATCTCTGATAAAGGCCTCATTTCTCAAATATACAGAAAATTGAGTCAAATTTGTAAAAAACAAAACAAAATAAAAAAAGTCATTCCACAGTTGATAAATGGTCAAAGGATATGAAGAGGCAGCTTTCAGACAAAGAAATCCAAGCTATCTATAATCATATGAAAAACATTTTCTAAATCACTGTTGATCAGAGAAGTACAAATTAAAACAATTCTGAGTTACCACCTCACACCTATCAGAGTGGCTATTAAGACAAAAAAGGAAAATGTTGGATGTTGGAGGAGATGTGGGGAAACTGGGACACTAATGCACTATTGGTGGACTTGTGAACTGATCCACCCATTCTGGAAAAGAATATATATGAAACTATGCCCAAAGGGGTATAAAAATGTGCATACTCTTTAATCCAGCAGTATCACTGCTCTGTCTAAATCCCAGACACCCAAAATAAAAGGAAAAAAAAGACCTATTCATATAAAAATATTTATAGGATCTCTTTTTGTGGCAGCTAAAAATTGGAAATAAAAATGATGCCCATCAATTGAGGAATGGCTAAACAAGTTGTGGTATATGAATGTAATGGAATATTATTGTACTATATAAAATGACAAGCGTGATGATTTCAGAAAAAGTCTGGAAAGAATTGCATGAACTGATGCATCATGAAATGAACAGAATTAGGGGAATGTTGTACACAGTAACAGCAATATTGTTTGATGAAGAATTGTGAATGACTTAGCTATTCTCAACAATACAATGATTTAAGGGCTATCCAAAATACAGCCCACGGGCTGCATGCTGCCTACAGTGTGATTTTATGTGACCCACCTGTGGGTTTAATTTTCATGAGTGAAAAAATAAAATAATAATTTGCATGGAATGTGTATTAGATTTTTTAATTCCATCACTAATAAATAATCTCTTTGATGTTAATTTTCTTTGGTGTTTTTAAGCAGTGTTACAGATGGAACATAGCTCATGGAATTTTCAATTGATCTATGGGATGCTTTCTGTCTGCACGATGCAGACTAGTCAGTATCCACCTATCTTTATACTGTTGTGTTGTCGCTTTGTTGTTTTGTGTTTGCTTTCATGCTTCGTGCCTTTGCCTGTCATATCGATGATGTACATTCCCCCACTTTCTATTGGTGTATTGCATTTTTTATTCTGGATGTGGCCCTTGAATAGTTATTTTATTTTAATTTAGCCCTAAGATAACCTAAGTTTGGACAATCCTGATCTAAGACAATCCCGAAGGACTAATGATGAAGTGTACTATTTGCCTCCAGAGAAAGAACTGATATTGATCAAATTCACACTGAAGCATGCTATGCTTCACTTTCTTTCTTTCATCTTTTTTCTTTTATTCAAGTCTGCTTGTACAAAATGACTAATATTGAAATGTTTTACATAATTGTAAAAAAAATGTATAGGATAAACAGTCATAGATGGTTTGGGAGCCACACCAATGGGTGCATGCATTAATCTATCCACATCTCATATCAACAAATATGAACTACTTATTCCCAATGCTACACAAGCTGCTCCAAAATATAAAGTAAGCAACCATTTTGTTCAAGATATTGCACTAGATGCTAGGAATACAAAGATGGGAAAAACATGCAGTCCCTGACCTCAACTTGCTCAGAGTCTAATGGGGTAATCCTCATGCACAAATAACTTCAATACATAGAAGGATGTGATAAGAGTAGAAGGGAAATTCAAAGTGAGAAATTTGAAGAGCTAGAGATCTCTTTCAAATGGAAGAATTGGGGAAGGCTTAAAGAAAATGATGGGTGGCAAAGATGGTGGCTAGAAAGCAGGGACTTGCTTAAGCTCTCCCCCAAATCCCTCCAAACACCTCTAAAAATGGCTCTGCGCAAATTCTAGAGCTGCAGAACTCACAAAAATAGCAGAGGGAAGCAGGTCTCCAGCCCAGGAGAGTCTGGATGGTTGCTGGGAAGAGTCTATTGCATGGTGCTGGAAGCAGAGCACAGCCCAGCATGGGCCATGCTAGGACAGACCAGACTGGGAATTGGCGCAGAGCAGGCCTTAGGGCCATGAATCATTGAGCTGTGGCGGTTACAAGACTTCTCAACCCACAAATGCCAAAGACCACGGAGCAGGTTAGAGGGAAAACTGCTAGAATGGGTTAGAAAATGGTCTGGCCCCAGGCCTGGGGGTAGCTGAGGTGGTGTGGTGTTGGTGACAGCAGCAGCAGGGAGCTCCTGTGGCTCCTTTCAGAGCTCCAGCATCAGCTGCTTCCTGAGTCCCTGGCTCACATGGTGGGAGGAATCAAGCAGCAGACCAGAGTGGGAGTGCAGGGCTTGTTTTGCCCTGCTTGGATCTGGGTCACAATCCTGGTTGGCAGTTCTTGGGGGAGGAGGAGTGCTGTTGTGGCAGAGCTTGTGGTGAAAGTGGAGTAGAAGTAGCACTGAAAGCAGCAGCGCAGCCCCTAAAGCTTAGGATAAAATACTCTCTACTCTACAAGCAGTCATACCCTGACAAAAAGCTCAAAAGTCAAGTAGTTGGCTGGGAACATTGCCAGGCAACATAAAAGGGCTCAGACTCAGACTCAGACTCTAGAATCTTTCTTTTTGGTGACAAAGAAAATCAAAACATACAGCCAGAAGAAATCAACAAAGTCAAAGAGCCTACATCAAAAGCCTCCAAGAAAAATATGAATTGGTTTCAGGCCATGGAAGAGCTCAAAAAGGATTTGGAAAAGCAAGTAAGAGAAGTAGAGGAAAAATTGGGAAGAGAAATGAGAGTGATTTGAGAAAACCATGAAAAACAAGTCAATGACTTGCTAAAGGAGACCCAAAAAATATTGAAGAAAATAACACCTTAAAAATAGACTAACCCAAATGTGAAAAGAACTCCAAAAAGCAAATGAGTAGAAGAATGCCTTGAAAGGCAGAAGTAGCTAAATGGAAAAGGAGGTCCAAAACACCACTGAAGAAAATACCACCTTAAAAATCAGATTGGAGCAAGTGGAAGTTTGTGACTTTATGAGAAATCAAGATATTATAAAACAGAATCAAAGGAATGAAAAAAATGGAAGACAATGTGAACTATCTCATTGGAAAAACCACTGACCTGGAGAATAGATCCAGGATAGATAATTTAAAAATTATTGGACTACCTGAAAGCCATGATCAAAAAAAGAGTCTAGATCTCATCTTTCAAGAAATTATCAAGGAGAACTGCCCTGATATTCTAGAGCCAGAGGGTAAAATGGAAATTGAAAGAATCCACCAATCACCTCTTGAAAAAGATCTCAAAAAGAAAACTCCTAGGAATATTGTAGCCAAATTCCAGAGTTCCTAGGTCAAGGAAAAAGTGCTGCAAACAGCCAGAAAGAAACAATTTGAATATTGTGAAAACACAGTCAGGATAACACAAGATCTAGCAGCTTCTACACTGAGGGATTGAAGGGCTTGGAATATGACAATCCAGAGGTCAATGGAGCTAGGATTAAAACCAAGAATCACCTACCCAGCAAAACTGAGCATCATGCTCCAAGGCAAAATATGGATTTTCAAGAAAATAGAGGACTTTCAAGCTTTCTCAGTGAAAAGACCAGAGCTGAATAGAAAATCTGACTTTCAAACACAAGAATCAAGAGAAGCATAAAAAGGTAAACAAGAAAGAGAAATCATAAGGGAATTACTAAAGTTGATCTGTTTTGTTTACATTCCTACATGGAAAGATGATGTGTATGATTCATGAGACCTTTCTCAGTATTAGGGTACTTGAAGGGAATATACATATATACATACATACATACATACATACATACATACATATATATATATATATATATATACGGAGGTCACAGGGTGAGCTGAATATGAAGGGATGATATCTAAAAAATAAAATAAAATTAAGGGATGAGAGTGGAATCTCTTGAGAGATGGAGAAGGGGAGAGATAGAATGGGCTAAATTATCTCACATAAAAGTGGCAAGAAAAAGCTGTTCTGTAGGAAAGGAAGAGTGGGCAGGTGAGGGGAATGAGTGAATCTTGCTCTCATGGGATTTGACTTGAGGGGAGAATAATATACACACTCAATTGGGTATCTTACCCCACAAGAAAGAAGGAGGAAAGAGATAAAAAAAAGGGGGAATGATAGAAGGGAGGGCAGATGGGGGAGGAGGTAATCAAAAACAAACACTTTTGAAAAGGGACAGGGTCAAAGAAGAAAACTGAATAAAGGGGGACAGGATAGGTTGGAGGGAAATATATTTAGTCTTTCACAACATGAGTATTGTGGAAGTGTTTTACATAATGACATATGTGTGGCCTATGCTGAATTGCTAGCCTTCTTAGGGAGGGTGGGTGGGAAGGGAAGAGAGGAGAGAATTTGGAACTTGAACTTTTAAAATCAGATACTCAAAAGAAAAAAGTTTTTTTGCATGGAACTGATAAATAAGATTTATAGGGAATGGGGCATAGAAATCTATCCTGCCCTACAAGAAACTAAAGGGAAAGGGGATGGTGGGGAGTGGGGTAAGAAAAAGGAGGGCTGAAAGGGGAATGGGGCAATCAGAATATATGCCATCTTGGAGTGGGTGGGAAGGTAGAAATGGGTAAAAAAATTGTAAGTCAAAATCTTGTGGAAATCAATGTTGAAAACTAAAATGTTTAATAAATAAATTTAAAAAAAAGAAAATGAAGGTGGCACCTGAATCAGGCCTCAATGGAAAAGAATTTCAAATAATATAGAAGGGTGGAAAAATAGGGAGTCCATTCCTGGAATGGGTTTTGTCAGGAGCAAAAGCATGCAGATAAGACATGGTAGGCCTCGAACAGTGGATGCTTAAATTCATTTTGCTTAAAATGTTTATTATGTAGGAGGGAGTCCTCTAATCAACTTGATTGGGTATTTATTGCAAGCAGGTACCTGATATAGAGCTAGATATGTGTCCTGTTTCTTTGCTGAAGGATAGGCACCCCAGCTTTTTAATTGTTTTATCTTTTTAAATTAATTTTTATTGAGATTTATAGCCCATAGTTCCAAATTGCTCTCCAGCATGACTGAATCAGTTCACAATTCCACCAGCAGTGTAACAGTGTTCCAATTTTCCCACATTCTCTCTAGCATTTATCATTTTCCTGTTTTGTTATTTTAGCCAATCTGACAGGAGAGATGTGGTACCTAAGAGTTGTTTTGATTTGCATTTCTCTAATCAGTAGTGATTTAGAGTATTTTTTCATATTTTTTCATATGCCTATAGGTATCTTTAATTTCTTCCTCTGAAAACTGCCTGCTCATATTCTTTTACCATTTCTCATTGGGGAATGACTTGTATTCCTATAAATTTGGCTCAGTTCCCTGTATATTTTAGAGATTAGGCCTTTATCAGAGATACTAGTTGTAAAGATTTTCTCCCAATTTTCTGCTTCCCTCCTAATCTTTGTTGCATTGGTTTTTTTATACAAAAACTTTTCAATTTAACATAATCAAAATCATTCATTTTGCATTTTGTAATGCTCTCTATCTCTTGTTGTATCATGAATTACTTGCTTTTCCATAAGTCTGATAGGTAAACTATTGCTTGCTCTCCCAAATTGCTTATAGTATCAGCCTTTATTCCTAAATCATGAACCCATTTTGACTTTATTTTGGTATATGGTACAAGATATTGGTCTATCCCCAGTTTCTGCCATACTATTTTCCAATTTTCCCAGAAGTTTTTGTGGAATAGTGAATTCTTAGCCCAGAAGCTGGATTCTTTGGGTTTATCAAAGAGTAGATTGCTATAGTCGTTCACTACTGAGTCTTGTGTACCTAACCTATTCCAGTGATCCATGACTCTGTTTCTTAGCCAGTACTAGGTGGTTCTGATGACTGCTGCTCTATAGTACAGTTTAATATCTGGTATGGCTAGGCCACCTTCCCTAGCATTTCTTTTCATTAATTCCCTAGATGTTCTAGCACTCTTGTTCTTCCAGATGAATTTTGTTATTATTTCATCCAGCTCTGTAAAATAAATGTTAGGTATTTCATGGGTATGGCTCTGAATAAATAAATTAATTTAGGTAAAATTGTCATTTTTATTATATTAGCTTGGCCTAACTATGAGCAACTGATATTTTTCCATTTATTTAGATCTGACTTTATTTGTGTGAAAAGTGTTTTATAATTCTGTTCATATAGGCCCTGGGTTTGTCTTGGCAGATAGACTCCCAAATATTTTGTAGTGTCTACAGTAACTTTAAATGGAATTTCTCATTCTATCTCTTGCTGTTGGGCTTTGTTAGTAATGTATAGGAATGCTGAGGATTTATGTGGGTTTATTTTATATCCTGCAACTTTGCTAAATTTGTTTATTATTTCAAGTAGATTCTTACTTGGTTCTCTAGGATTCTCTAAGTAAATCATCATATCATCTGCAAAAAGTGATAATTCAGTTTCTTCTTTGCCTATTCTAATTCCTTCAATTTCTTTTTCTTCTCTTATTGCTACAGCTAACATTTCTAGTACCAAATTCAATAATTGGGATGATAATGGACATCCTCTTTTCACCCCTGATCTTATTAGGAATGCATCTAGCTTATCCCCATTACAAATAAAGCTTGTTGATGGTTTTAGGTAGATGCTATTTATAACCACCATAGCTTTTTTATGGAGGCCACTGTGACCTTCACTTAATGGTACCTAGTGATTGGAACTACCTTAAAGATGACTGAAAGTTGTCATATGGACTTACATGCTTGAATGTAGCCTACAACTGGAGTGTCTATACCTCCCAATTCTTAGTTACTTTCCTCTTCTTTTCTACGTATTTTTCTGAGCACATCAGTGGCTAACAGTATTGAAAAGTGGATGTCTCAGTCGTGAAATTATTTCATATTATTTTTGTGTTTAAAGTTTTCTGAGTTCAAGAGTTAACCACTAGCCAGCTAGAGGGAGAATAGCATTGGATCATAGATTTAGAGCCTGAAGGGATCTTGTTGATCCTCAAAGAAGACCTTTAGATCTTCTTAACAATATGCTCTTGGGGAAGGAGAGAACCAATAGTAAAACTGCCTGGAAACTGGGGGACTCAATACATGTAATGGGAGGCCATTAGCTATGACCTTAGCCAAATTCCCATGATAATTGCTATGAGGAGCTCAAACAACATAAATCTGAAGTGAATGGTAAAGCAGTTCCACAAGGCTATTCAAGGGTAATACAATGATTAGTAGGGGCTGTTTGAGTGCTTTTTAAAAGTGTTCCTATGAGTTCCATGCTTATTATACAGCTTCTATGTTGGAAAAAAAATTTTAAAAATGCCTCATGTCCGATAATCATATCATAAGATGAGTGCCTTTATCAGAAGGAATCTAGTTGCCTATTTTGAAGAAATGTTAGAAATGAGGCATACCTAAGCTTATTTTTAGAGATTTCCCCAGTGTTTCACTCAGGGGAGGGATGGACAAAGCCAGATAGAGAATGCTAAGGATTAAGCCCCCAGCATTAAACCTATGTCTATGTCAGGACATAATATCTGTCTGTATGCATGCATGTATACATAATACTTTTATCAGAAGCTCCTTTTGGGACTCCTCATTTTTCTGAGTCATTCTCTGGTCCCTATAAAAAAAATGCAACTTGGAACAGAGTGCCTCCATTCTTTTTCAACTTTTTGTTGTATATGCAAGTCCTACAGCCCTTTCCTCATGAAGAAAGGTTCTCTTCAGGTATCTTTAGGAAAGTTTCCTTTGTAAAGGAGAGTTTATCCACTTCAGTCGACTCAAGGCAAACCTATCTTTACTTCCTTGGGACTCTCATTTGCATCACTGAGTTCTAGAGGTAAGGAAGCTGTCTTACTGTCTTTCCTTCCTTACTGTCTGTCTCCTCACTTATCTTTCCATCTTCCATATTCCTTTAAGGAAGTTTGATGGGCTTCATCAAATTACCCTGAAACTGCTTCAGAAGGATTTCCAGAAAGATGGAAATAGGGACAGAACTGCTTTCTCTCTAAGGTAGTTCTGCCTTGACAGAAGTGATCTGTGTACCTGATCATTATGTTTAATGACATTTGTCCACTTCCCAATACAGAACCAAGTTGATTCCTAGGTTAGCACTTTGTTTAGCACAATGAATAACACCCATTCACATGATGAGAATTGAATAAAAATTCAGAGAAAGTCTTTCAAAAAGCATAGCATCTGGTAATAGTTGCAAAAGAGAATATGCTAGCTATTTCTGTTTGAAGCAAAAAAAAAAACCACATACACATATATAACAAAACTATCTGCAGCTGCCTTGCTGGGCTGAAATTGCTTGGGCTCTAATGATCCCCATGCCTCCAGGCATTTGATAGATCCCCACCTGGGGTGGGGAAGCCATTTTCTCATGTGGTTTAGTTTTTCATGGTTAGGTTCATTATGGGGCCTGTGTGCCTTCCTCTGAAACATCTGCTATCAGCTACAGTCACACAGGACTCTAGATGGTATGGGCCATTAGTTTTTCTGAAGAAGTCCATGTGAACTTTGAAAAGCGACTTAAGTGTACCTGTAATCTATGCTGTGTGATTTCAATTAGAGGTAAAAGGAGAAAATTCACTTTGGATAGTCAAATACAAGCCTGGCATGGATTTACCTGTACCAACAAGATAATCATCAGGGATAAGTAAATGCTCTTCTTTTCACCAGTTCAGTTTGTTATCATTACTTCTGTGATGAGTAACCCAGAAGCAGACTGAATGGAAGGACACAGGGAAAACCATGGCTTGACTTGACCCATGGTTCATACATTGAAGTCAAGGTCAGCAAAGGGTCAGGCAAACACAGGCATGGATACGAAGCCAGGCAAACACATTTTGGGTGTTCTCTCTGATGCACTGAGCTCTTACTTTTTATGCTGTAGTAAATGTAAGTTCTCAACCTTTACAATACCATTTGAACTAGAGAAACTGGTGCCTAGGACACAAACATTAGTTTATTAGGTAATTTTATCATAGCCCACAGGTGAGATGTAAGGAAGGGAGGAAGGCAAGTCACAGAAGGGGAATGGAATACAGCTTTAGGTACATGTTGACAAGATGGAGAGAGATATACAGAGTTTGTGGCACTATATGAATGCACAGAATGGCTGGCATGAAGGTAACCAGGAAGTGTAGGCATATGCTGAAACAAAAGAGGGGCCTTGGCAAAGAAAATTTGGCAGAGTTGACCCTGATGTTGAAGTCTGCACTTAAAGAGTATGGTATGTGTCAGTGATAACTATTCTCTAACTTTAGATTTTCCTATTTCCACTCCTCAAGACCTTCAGTCTCTTCCTCAGAGAGATTCTGATTTGGAGTTTTTTCCACTCTGTGTGGCAGTAGGATATCACCAAACCTAGTTTGAATCATAGAACCTCTTTCATGTTGTATATTGAGCTCAATCAATATCCATGGCAAAATGGTATAAGAAATAATTTGGGGGTAAGAGGACTTAGTTTCAACTATGGACCAAGTACCGGGAATACAAAGAAAGGCAGAAAAAAGCAATTACTCAAGGAATGAATCTACTTCTAGGTAACCCAGTGTAAGTTATAAGGGGAGAGATAATATATAAATTATTAGGTATATGGAACATATACATATATACATACACACACACACACACACACACACACACACACACACACACACATATATATATATATATATATATATATATATATATATGAGATGAAGATAGTTATCAGCTGAGAGAATGATAAATGGCCTCCTGCAGAAGGTAGAATTTTTCAGAGAGGCTAAAGTGATAAAGCAGGGCATTCTTGGCATGGAGAAAACCTGTACAAAGGATCAGAGATGAGAAAGAGTGTGTCATGCTTGAGGAATTGCCAGTAGGTCAGTGTAGCTGAATCACAGAGATTTAAGGAATGAGAAGTTTAGAAATGTAGAAAAAGTCCAGGTAACCAAAATGCCATTTAAATGGCAGTCAGAGGACTTTAAACTGGACCCCATTGAGGAGTAGAATGATATGGTCAAACATATGCTCAAGAAAAATCATTATGGCAGCAGAATGGAGGATAGTTGGAGTGATGAGAGACTTGAGGCAGGAAGAAGAGTTAGAAGGCTCTTGCAATAGTTTCAGCATAATGTGATGAGGAAAGGTACAAATAATAAGATTAAGCAATGGCTTGGATACACGAAATGTATAAGCAAAGGGTCAAAGATGATCAATGTTGGTGAAAAACCAGCATTGCAGACAAGAGTGACTCGGACAATGATGGTACCATCGAGGTAATATGGAAGTTCAGTAGACCGAAAAGTCATAATTTCTATTTTGGGTATGTTGAGTTTTGAGATGCTTATGAGACATCAGTTTGAGGTGTCCAAGAGACTTCTGGAATTTCACAACTATAGCTTAACAGAGATTCAGAATGCATATAGAAATCTTAGCATCATCTGTATAGAGATGACAGGTGAACCAAAGGGATCTGATAAGTGAGATAGACTAGAATAAAAAAAAGAAAGGGACCCAAGACAGAGTTTTGGGGGACACCCACTTTTAAAAAGCATGATATTGATGAGATCCAGCACAGCAGCCTGAGAAAGATAAATCAAGTCAGCAAACATTTATTAAATGTCCACTATGTGCCAGGCACTGTGCTAAGTTCTAAGGATACAAAAAAGAAAAAAAAACAAATGAAATAAACAAAAGATGACTAGTCCCTACTCTCAAGGACCTTAAAGTCTTTATAGGGAAGACATACAAAAACATATGTACAAATGAGATGTCATATCATATTATCTACCTATCATAATTTTGAGTAACAAAATCCAAGCATTTGGAAAGCAAAATTCGCCCCCTACCAACATTTCTATTTTATTTTTTCTAAACAGAACTGTATTTTGTGCATGAAATACATAGAAGGCAGTTGTCCCCAAATGGAATGGAATCCTTCAAGAATTAATGAATTCATTCTGTCACCAAAAGTCTTCAATTAAGTTGACTTACAAGGCAAATGGTAGAAAGGATTCATGATTCAAGTACAGTTGAACTAGAAGATCTCTGAGATACTTTACACTTCTTAGATCCCATGAAATTCCCTGATTTCAAAATTCCATTCTCCTATTTCAATTAACTAATCACACTGAAAGATTTGCCAGATGAATTGGCAGTACCAAGTATGAATATGATGGTGGTAGTGGGACATACAGTAGAGTTCATAAATTTCACCAATTTTTGTAAATTTTCTGAAATTTAGAATATGAGCCACATGAATGTGTTAAACACATAGCATGGAAAAGGAAAGATTAGGTTGTCATGAAACTGTACAAGATTTATACCATAAATATATAGACATAAATTTTTGTAACTGAAATAGAATGGCAGACCTTGAGAGGTCATTCAATCCATTCCCTGTTTAAGTAGGACAAAAATGAAATTAACAATAACTGTCCCACACAGAAGAAAACCTATCCTGTATATAAAAATCTTCCCAGAACTGACTATTTTGGTTTGACTCAGAAATCCACTGAAATATTAATCTCACTACTTAGAGAATTTTCCTTAAATTAAATTGTTATGGAATCAGGGATATAGAAAAAAGAATCTTGGGAGCTATCTAGTCCAATTCCCTATTTTAATAGATAAGGAAACTGAGAACCAAAGAAATCTGGTGATTTTTTTTCCCCAAAGTCACACAGGTAGTAAATGGCAGAACTGGGATTCAAATTCAAGTCCTCTGACTCTAACATTACCTCTAACTCCACTAAACCATATTACCTACTGTATGTGAAATTTAAAACTATCCTTACATGAGAAATGGAGTGTAAGGACCTATCATTTTCTAGGTAGGATTCTTTTATTTCTCTTTTATTAAACCACAACTTCCTGAAGTGTGATGTCGTCATCTCTTGGAGGCCAACACCTGAGTTCTCAAAGGCTTCTCCAATAGGGCACAGACTTTGAAGGGTCCAACTGAGATCTTCATATATGCACCTGGAGATAGATTGTATGGGTGTCATTTGAACATCAGTTTATCCCATTTTAAAGAGGTTCCTTAACTGAGAATTGAGTACCAGATGATAATTGTTTTCACCTCTAGCAATTCATGGAATTGGCAATGTAGTACAATAGAGGTAATACTGAATTTAGTCAGAGAAACTAAATTCATATCTAACTTTTGCCACTCTCCACTCATGTGACTGGGAAAATCATTTATCCTTTCAGAGCCTTAGTTTCCTCATCCATAATCAGACAAGATAGCATTCATAATCCAGGTCTAAATCTATAATCATAGATATAATCATTGATTGCAATGTGGTATGTGGGAGGGTAGTAGGCTGGTGAGGAAAGTTCTTGGACCTCATCATTTTGTAGATAGTGCCTCTCTTTCCTAAGCATTCTTCATGGGTAGGACTTTCTACTGAAGTTCCTGAGGTTGGACGCTTGGGTGTGGCCCGATTTTCCTTTCAAGTCACTGGTAAAAACAAACAATGGGAAGAAGTGACCATGGCCTCACAGCTCTACCCAAGCAAAGCTATTAAAATTGACACCAAGTAAGATCAGGTCCTTTTTTCATCCTGACTCTGGAGAGGTCATGAAATATGAAGTGATAATTCTCTTTCATTCATCTCAAACTGTTAGCCAGAATCTTCCTTGGCAAGTTTCTGTCTACCTTTCTCTGTCTATATCTGTATGTTCCCTTTCAACCTCCCTCCCCCTCATCCAGAAACATTCTGTCCTTACTGTTTTTGCTTTTCTATGTTTGAGTGGCTAACTAAATTTATCTTAGAAAACTGACTTCAAAACAAAAGGCAAATAGAAAGAAAAATATTTTTAAAAAAACAAAGATTGGAGAATTAGTACATCTCTTGCTCCAAAGGAGAAATTGGAAAGGAAAAAAGACAGGGAAGTCAGATATAAGGGTAGGTACACTCCATTTGGCTCCTCTGTCTTGAGTAGCAGAAATTTTTTTTTTGACTGAAAGAAGGGTCTACATATCTCCTTGAATCAAAGGCATTGTTTTAGAGACTAGGTCACCTTGAGAAATTTATATAAAACAGAGAAGCTATTTCAGAATCTCAAGAAGACATCAAGTCTCTATTTGTTGGATTCATAATTAAGAAGAAAAGCTCAGAAAAGGCCATGATTGATGCTAAATATATGGACTAATTAACTCATATTTTATATTTTCTCTGCTGCAAATTTCCATTTTAGTAATGTGCTAAGCGTCCAGTAGATATCATGGTTTGCTGAAAAGATGTGGTTGATGATTATCAGGCAAGAATGACCATTTACTGTCTGGTGGTGGGAGCAAGAGGTCTGTTCAAGAGAATGCTGTTCCAGCTCATTCAGAACCACTTTGTGGATGAGCACAATGCCAAGATTTAGGACTCATACAAAAAGCTTGTGGTCATTGATGGGGAGAAATACCTGTTTGATATTCTGGAAAAGGCAGGCAGGAAGAATGCAGTGCCCTGAGAAATCTGTATGTATGGCCTTGTGAGTACTTTCTCCAAATGTTTGCCATCAACAATACCAAGTCCTTGAAGGATGTTCATCAAGAGAGATCAAATTAATTGAATGAAGGACTTGGACAATGTGCCCATGCTCTTCGTAGGAAATATATCTGGCCTTCTAGTCAAGGTAATGGGGAGAGATAGATGCAAGAGCTGACCTATACTCTCTAGAGTATACCCTTCAGGGGTGGGAAACTTGCAGCCTCCAGACCACAGGTTCCCCACCCCTGCCCTACCTTGAGAAGTCCAGAAATTTGCCAAGATGCACCAATGGAAAATGCCTGGTGTGGGATATCTCTCAGAATAAGCTGAATCCCTGGGGTAAGGACTGCTTGAATAGAAAATGTATTGTCTCTCGTAAGAAAGGTTGAAGTTGATGTTTTTAAGATACAGGACTTCTGAGCAAAATAGTGAAAAGGTCAGATATATACATCCCTTCAAGTAGTAGTATTCAGTATGGATGGAAGAAAAATCAGCTCATAATAATCCAGGAGAGATGCAATAAAGGTCTATTCACTAGGATGATGTCAATATGAGTTGAGAGAAGGGGAGAGAAGCAAGTTATTTTTAGAGGTAGAATTGATGGGATCTTCACTTTAAAGGAAAAAAAAATATCTAATCACTTTCAGGTTTACCATTCATGGATCCCAGACTTAGAGCTAAAAGGGACTTTAGAGGTCATGAAATACAACCTTTTCACTTTAAAAATGAGGAAATGGAGACCCAGAAAGGTAAAATGATTTTCCTATGGTCACACAGAAAGTAAGAAGCAGAATTATGATTTGATATTGGTTCTTTAGCAAAAGTGAAGTGTGTGGGAGCTAGCTTCAATTGGCTCAAAGCTGAAGAGAGCTGATTGTTAAATTGTCAGTGTTAGCATTTAAAGAAATTGGCAAGTGCTACAAATCAGGTATTTATTATTTTATTGAATCAAATTTAAGGAAGTGGTTGAGAAAATGTTAATCGAGGAGACTAAATCTAAAAATCTCTCATCCACTTTTCTCCCCTTTGAAGAGCTGGTTGTTAAACATTTTCCATTATACCCCTCATCTTCTGATTTTGTCTAGGGTGCTTTCTGCCGAACTATGCTGGGTCCCAGTGATCACTTGACAACCAATTAAATTTAGTTTTAAACAAGAAGAAAGAATTTGAGTTTAAGAAAATGGTGGTACCACTCACAGAAAAGAAGGAATGTTTGGAGGCAGATATAGGCATAGGAATGATAGGTCAATTTTTGGACATATTGAATTTGAAGTGACAGCAAAACATCCATGCAGATAGATTAAACATAGTATATGAGGAAATATAATTTTAAGGAGAGAAAAGAACTGGATTTGTAGGTTTGGAAGATATCTCCAAGAGGCAGTGGTTGAAGCTCTGAGTATAGGTCATATTTATAAAGAAAGACTTATAGAAGGAAAAGAAATAAGAACAGTTAGCAAGCTTCCTATGTGCCAGGCAATGGGCTGGGTGATGCAATATGGACAGAACCTTACAGGTTACATACAAATAGTGAACAAGCATAATAAGTGAATGAAGAACAGTGAGGAAGCTGTCACTTATCATAGATCAACCAGAACACAAAAGTCTTGCAGAAAAAAGACAGGAGAGAGTGTCAAAGGAAGTGGGGATGATGAAAAGTTTCAGAGGTTTCAGAAAGATCAGAATGGTTATAGATTGGAAAGAGCCCATTAGAGAAATTTCAGATCTGTCACATTCCGCTTGATTTGCCCTAACCTATTGAGATGCAACGTGGAACACTCTTTATACCTCTTCCCTGTGGATTGGGAAGAGAGTTGCCTTCTAAGCTTCTGTTAAAACTGATATAAGCCAGCTACAATGCATCACCCCAATGAGGAAGGGCTGCTTACCTCGTATGTGAGTTTTTGGCAAGGCAGATAAGCTAAAATCTACTAAGCTTAGAATATCCACAATACCTGAACTTTTTTGATTCATGTTATTACATGAATCCCCACCTGTTAGTTATTAATATGAACATCATCTTTCAACAATACACATACCACTAGTAGGGTCATGGGAATATCACTCATTAGTGTGAATTGGTTTAATCTTATGGCTTGCTTTCTAATAGCTAGAGAAGAGGATAAGCATACATAGAATATTTTATTAGAAGAGAAGAAAAGGAAATGATTTTGGATTTTGCCTTGTTAAAATTCACCACCACTAGGCACAAATAGGTAAAAATACCCAAGCCACACTAGGTGTACTAAGGAAAATGGCCACTCCCCAGGCAACACCAGAAGCAGGCCTTGGAGATGGCTGTAGCAGCAGCAACTTTGGAAGGTCTCAGCCCACAGACTAAGTGGGTGAGAAAACTGGTCAGAAAGAGATAATGCTGGACTCCCTGCTGGTGCTGGGTTCAGGGCCCTTTTTTATATTCCATATGTAGTTTGGTGTCGCAGTCCCAGAGCAAAGAGGAGTGCTAGAATTTGCAGTCATAGGGCCACAGGGACCCTGGTCACAACTTCTGAGTGGAAAAAAGTATTTGTGATCACTTACACTGGAGCAGGGATCCTGGTCTCAGTTCTAAGGCAGAAAGGAACAATAGCACTTGCATCTGCAAGACAGCAGGTAACCTGGTCACAGTTCCAGGGCCAATAGGAGCACCACCATTTGTAGTCACAGGGGAACAAGGTTATTTCTTGGACAAAGACCAGGTCACAGGCCATGGGAGCAGGGACCACTTTTCCTTATATTGTACCCCCTCAGAAGCACTGAAAACATACAGACCCTCAGAACTAGTTTTGAAAATAGCAGCATGCAAAACCTGAAGCTTGGGAAAGTACCCCCTCCACCCTTGGAGCAAAACCCAAATTTAACATAAAGTTAGACATCAAGAAATAGAGTGGGAAAATGAGCAAATAACAAAAAAGATAACCTGAACATAAAGAGTTACTATGATGACACAAAAGATCAACATACAAACTCAGAAGAAGACAATGATGTTAAAAACAACTGCAAACAAAGCCTCAAAGAAAAATTGTGAACTGGACATAAGGTAAAAAAAAATTCTGAAAGAGCTCAAAAAAGATTTAAAAACTAATAAGAGAGACAGAGACAAATTTGGGGAAAGAAATGAGAATGATGCAAGAAAATTATGAAAAGAGAGTCAACATCTTGGTAAAAAGAGGCACAAAAATACTGAAGGTAATAAGACCTTTAAAAAGAGAATTAGTGAAATGGTAAAAGAGGCACAAAAATCCACTGAAGAACAGAACTTCTTAAAAAGTAAAATTGGCCAAATGGAAAAGGAGGTACAAAAGTTTACTGAAGGAAATAATTCCTTAAAAATAAGAATTTGACAAATGAAAGCTAATACCTCCATGAGACACCAAGAAGCAAAAAAAAAAATTAAAAATAAATTAAAAATAGAAGGAAATAATATATCTTATTGGACAAACAACTGATTTGGAAAATATATCAAGGAGAAACAATTTAAGAATTTTTGGACTACCTGAATACCATGATTAAAAAAAGGGGGCCTAGATATAATATTTCAAGAAATTGTCAGAGAAAACTGCCCTGATATCCAAGAACCAGAGGGTAAAATAAAAATTGAAAGAATCCACTGATCAATTCCTGAAAGATATCCCAAAATGAAAACCCTCCATATTATAGCCAAATCCCAGAGCTCCCAGGTCAAGGAGAAAATATTGCAAGTAGCCAGGAAAAAACAACAGCAGCAACACCAAAAACAAACAAACAAAACAAAAAATTCATATATTGTGGAGCCACAGTTAGGATCACACAAGATTCAGCAGCCGCTACATCAAAGGATTGGAGGGCTTGGAATATGATATTCTGAAGGGCAAAGGAACTAGGACTATAACCAAAAGTCAACTACTCAGCAAAACAGAACATAATCCTTCAGGGAAAAACAGACTATTTAATGAGATTGAGGACTTTTGTAACAACAATGTTGCTAGCAGCTACTGTGGAGGTGAAAGACCAACAACAAGAGCACACAGGAGGGCTGCTAGAATAGGTTCTTTGATCTGCTTTTCTAAGGAAAGAAACTTTAAGGGGGTAACAATCTCACTTTAATTAAAAATACATATGTCATAAACTCAGTTCAGGGGAAAAGGTCAGCACCTTGAACTTCAGGGAAAACACAAACAGAAATTACAAGCAGAAATTATATAAACAGAGCAAATAATAGACAGAAATCAACAGACAGGCCTCTAGCTGTCTGACCAGGACATTACATACATAGTTACCAGAGAGAGAGGCACCAACATCTGGGTTTTAAAAGCCAGGGGTGGGGCTCCTATAGCTACCTAGAGTCTCAGCTGGCTAAATCACCAACACTCTTCCAATAAGTGTACCCCCAAAAGCAAAATGCCAGCCTCAGAGCTCATATATCCTGTTTAGGGCCCTGAAGGCTGAGTACTTACTTAGCAAAAGGGGTATAGGAGAGATCTTTAATCACTACTGCCACATTATATATATTGTTTCCAATTAATGACTTGATTTAAACAAAGACAAGACTCAAAGACACCTGATTGCCTCAGTGCTGAGAAACACTCCAAAACAAAAGACAAGAGGTTCCACTTTACCTGCCTGATTCAAACAAAGGCAAGACTCATTAAAGGCACTTGATTGCCTTAGCATTCCAAAAGAGAAAAATGTAAAAAAAGTCCCACCTTGCTTAAGATTACAACTTTCAAGCATTCCTGTTAAAAACAAAACAAAACACCAGAGCTGAGTAAAAAATTTGACTTTCAAATACAAAGTTCAAGAGAAGCATAAAAAAAATAATTAGGAAAGAGACATCATAAGCGATTCAATAAGGTTGAACTATTTATATTATTCTATGGAAAAATGATACTTGTAAATCATGTCAAAATATTTTGGAGATACCCTGTTTCCCAGAGCTAAGGCCTAACAAGCAGGCTGTGCCTTGAGCTTGGCATAACAACAATCCTTTGCACTCAGGATGATATCACCCTCTGACAAAGTGTATTGCTTGGACCAGGACCAGGTGTTCACTGAAGGGTTTAACTGCCTCTATTTCCCAGGGTCATCCATCACATGTTCACAATCACTGACAGGTGCTATACTCCTGTTCCTGTTACAGACCTGTGGTTCTGTACCTGGCAGTGTGGTAACAACCCCCAAGACAATGACTCTTCCCATGGATCCCAAGAATGCCTGTATTGTCCTAAGAAATGCTAACCTTGAGAACTACCTCAAGGTGTCAGAATGATTGTATTGTGGGTCAACCCCTTTCATGTACATGAATAGCTCCAATCTTAGTGGCCTTAAGGCCTCCCTCTTGGGGTGGGAGGGGCTTCCGTATGCATATGTCATTTTCCTCACTCCGAAATTAATTAAACTTTATAAGTTTTATATTCTATAAACACACCAATAAAATGGAGAAATACCAGATAAACAAATTGGGGATGCAATTAAAAAATACCAACCTAGAATATGAACAAATTATAAGTTCACAATTAGATACTAAAATGGAAAATCAGAAAGTCAAAAGAGCAATTAAAAAAATTTAAAGTAAGAAAACCATTGAACTAATAAATGAAACTAGGAGCTGGTTTCATGAAATAAAAAGAATCAAATAGATCAATAATTGATTTTTAAAAATAAGGGAGAAAAATTAATGTTATTAAAAATGAAGAGTGAATTCAACACCAGTGAATATGAAAGTGAAGTAATTATTAGGGGCTATTTTGCCCAATTAAATGCCAATAAAACTAATGTCTAAGTGAAATTGCTGAATATTTATGAAAATACAAATTATTGAAAAAGGAACTGAAGTTCCTTATTGAAAAAGGAAAGGGTTAAATGCTAGTCCTATTCCAAAGTGCATCTTTTAAACCTGTCTCTCTTTGATCAGTGAAGTGACCCCTTTTCTCTTAGATAGCTCTGAAGGGAGAAGTTTTCCCCTTCCCCTTTTTTCTGTCTGTCTCCCCACCTCCAGAATTTGGCCAGAGTCCAAGGAAGGAGAGAGAGAGAGAGAGAGAGAGAGAGAGAGAGAGAGAGCGTGCAAGAGAGAGAGTTTTTGCCAATAACCTTTCTTTAAGAGACCATCAATCTTTCTAGCCCAGGTACAATTTTTTTCTTTTCTGGCTGGCTACATTTTGAATCTTACAAGGTGGCAGACTCAGAGATTTTTAGACAGACACAGAGCAGACATACAAACAGAAAGCACAGATAGTGTAACTTCTCCTGGTCTTCCAGATTTTACAGAGACCAGGTGCTATTACAGCTTAGTAGTCCTGGTCGATGGGAGTTGGGACTGAATGCCAGTAAGCCTAAGGAAATCCCCCCTGATAGCCACCTTCATCTCAGTAGAGTCCCACTGAAGGATGAGGAGAAAAACAATACAAAATTCTCAGATTGTCCTCTGTCTAGAGGGAATTTGCTGCCTGGAGGGCCTTGAGCACTAAGGCCCAAGCCAGCCAGCCAAGACTTCCTAGGTGCTTCCCAGCTAAGAGAAGGAGAAAAGATAGGCTTACCTTTGGATTAGAGAGGGTCCGAATCAGAGACTCTGCTCCACCTGGATCAAAAGGTTGGAGTCAGAGACTCTGGCCCACCCAGGGATGCCAAAAGTTGTTGAGGTTTAGTCTCTGACCACCCAGGGCCAGAAACTGTTGCTGTTTCATGATATATTGTGGTGGAAGCATCTCAAAGAACTCAGAGTCAGACCACCTTTAGTCCAAGTATAGGCATGTATTGAGATTTATGCCTCTCATGAAGCAGACTAAGTTCTAAGAGGAACCGGGAGCTTCAGAGAAAGCAAGATAGATTTTTATAGGGTAAAGATGCTGAATGCACAATCAAAATTTAAATAGAATATATGAATATGATTAATATTAAAAAAGGCAGGAGGAGTATGTTAAGGGATTGGGTAATGGAGGAGGGGTCTTAGCCTCAATGGACCTGTGCAGGCATTATCGTAGGGTGGGTCCCTTCTACAATTTGGTGGTCAAGATATTCTGGTCATGCTGCCCTCCAATTGGCTAGCTTTTGTGGTCCTGTCTGGTCAAAATAGATAGTTAGGTATTGTGGTCTTCTCTTGGGCTAGGTGGATGATATGATTATAGTTTGAGTACAAGATCACACGTGTTCAAATATGTGAAATGGGTCTGGGGGCAGTGGCTAGGTTCCCATCACATGACCAGGCCTGCTATTTCTGTGGGAACTAAAAGTTCAGGGACATACCTGTTGTTCCAGTGATCAGTGAGGCATATGTGAAGAGTTAGGACATTGTGTGTGTGTGTGTGTGTGTGTGTAGTGAGTGGCTAGGTACAGTGGGACCTATAATGAGGTTAGAATATTGGGCCTGGGTGCACTCTATTAGGACTCCATCAACCTCAAACCTCTTAGATTGCCTAATATTAATGAGAGTATGTGAGAAAATAGGCAAACTAACGCTGTGTTGGTGGACTAATCCAAGTATTCCATAGAGCTATTTGAAATTATGCCTAAAGGGCTATAAAACTGTGCGTACCTTTTGGCCCAGCAAAACATCTACTCAGTCTGTATCCCAAAGAGACAAATTCTAAAGAGAAAAAGGAATTTTCTGTACAATAAATATTTATAGCAGCTCTTTTTGTGGTGGCAAATTGAGGGGATGCCCCTCAATTGGAGAATGGCTGAACTAGTTGTGGTATGCTGTGGCTAAACCAGATGTGATGGAATATTGTTGTTCTATAAGAAATTACCAGCAGGAAGCTTTTAGAAAAAAAACTGGGAAGTCTTACATGAACTGATGCAAAGTAAAGTGGGCAGAACCAGGAGAGTAGTATACACATTAACAGCAATGTTGCACAATGATCAACTGTGAATGCCAGCAATTCTCAGCAATATAATGATCTGAGATAATTCAGAAGGACTCATGATAAAAAAGTGGAATCTATCTCCAGAGAAATAATTGATGAAGTCTGAATGCAGATTGAAGTATAATTGTTTTAAACTTTATTTTTCTTTTACTTGGTCTGTGTTTTCTTTCACAATATGACAATTATATATTTTGCATGCTTGCACATGTATAACCAGCATAAAATTGTTTGCCTTCTTAATGAGGTGGGAGAATAGGGAGGATGGAAGAGAATTTGGACCGCAAAATTTAAAAAAAAATGAATGTTAAAAATTTTATATGTAATTGAAAAGAATAAGAGAGAAAACCAAAACAACAAAAAAACAGTTCTAAGTGAGATATCTCAGCAGGGCAATCCATTATTGAAGTTACTTGTTCTCACTTTTGTGAGTAGTAAGCACCATTTTGATTGAACATCCCAATGGGGAATGAAGCAACTGTATAGATAGTGACCTACCTGAATGGTTTGCTAGCATTTTGTTCCTTATGAGACTTGGTAGTCCTCTTCTCAGCAGTATGTAATCTCATAGAGGGCAGGAATTGCTTTCTTTTTTATCTTTATGTTCTCAATGGTCAATACAGGGTCTATCATATAAAACAGGCATATAACTAATGGTTAAATAATAAATGTTTCACTCTACTTCCATTCATTAACAGGATTAGTCATTGAACTTTATAGGTGGGGGAGTAATTAGTGTTTTAGTGTCCTTTCCCATAGCTTTTATATTAAATCAAAAAAAGTCACTGAAACATACTCATGACCTCATTTTACTAGACAGCTAAAGAACTATTACATGCTTTTCGCTAACTATAGAACACAGCAAAACACACATACACATACACACACAAATAAATGTGTGAAGAAGTATTGAGATTGCAGATTGGTATTGGCTAGTTGTAATGCAGCAAAATAAAATTTGTGGTCAATGTGCCTAGAGGGAGCTTTTTAAACAAAGTATTTCTCTTTTTGCCTTGCTGTTTTGTGTTAACTAAAGTATTAAGGATTTGCTCCCAATCCCAAAAGAATGAAGTACTCAATCTGGGCATAATATGGTTTATTGACACTAAAAAGTCTACGAAAAGCAACCACTAAATGCATTTCCCCTCTTTTCCTTGCTTGGTGTTAAAATTTGTGCTGATTTCACTATACATGGTAAATGGGGTATGGAAAACAAATGGAACAGATTAGGTGGAGTGACATTCTTTCCTTGTTGTTTTCCCATCCAACTTCTACCCTCACTTAAAGAAAATGTAAGAAAAAAGGAAATTGAATCATTGGGGAACATTGTTGAAATGTCAGTGATGCTGTCTCACTTATTTATTTGGGGAAAAATCATTACTTCCATTCTTATTGATATAATACATCCCAATCAATGTTTTCCCCTGTGCCATTGTTGATGTAAATGTTTATTTGCTTGGTCTCTGTATAGGTATTATGCACTTCCACCCCCTTTTTAAACAGCTTCAGGACAAGTGAAATCCCAATTGTTCCTATGGGGAAGTACTTTAGAGCTGTCTCTAAAGGGTCTTGTATTTTCCCTTGAGATAGCTAAAAGCCAGACTTTATATTAATTCATTAGACCTGGTCCTATCCTGGTTATACTTAAAATATATTTCCCAGAAGAGGACACTGATGAGCTAAGTTTTTCAGTAAGAAGTTTAAAGCTAAAACATTGAATGAATTAAAGAGCTGGCAGTAGAGAAGTAGAAATCTTAAAGATGCTAGGGTCATGGAATCACACTCTCAAAGTCAAGTAGGACATCAGATTTCACTCAGTCCAACATGTTACTGACCAGTAATACCCTCTATAATATTCCAGACAGAAAATTTGGGCATCTGATCTTCACTGGAAGATCTCTAGTGATAATTAACTTGCTATATCCTTAGGCAGTACATTTAACTTCTGCTCATTTCTAATTCTTTGTGTAGGAGGAGGGTGATGAGGGGAGAAGATGAGACAATTAAGGCAACTAGTTGATGGCATAATGGATAGAGCATTGAGCTAGTAGTCATGCGAATCCAAGTTCAAATCCTGCCTCAGTCACTTACTAGCTTTGTAACCTTGGACAAGTCACTTAAGTACTCCTACCCTGTCATCTGTAAAATGAGGCTGATAATAGCACCTACATACAACACAGGGTTATGAGGGTCAATTGAGATAATACGTATAAAGCACCTTGCAAATTCTACACACACACACACACACACACACACACACACAAACATAAATGTCAGCACCCTGGACTAAAAACCAAGTTACCCTACCTTAGTGTAGTAGTGAATTCCAGAACCAGATAAGGTTCACTATTGGGAAAGAAATGAAATATACATGGAGCATCCAGAAGTTAAGAAAAGGGATTGTCCTTACCTTTAGTATGGAAAGGGCACTCAATAAAGAGAGAGTCTTGATTAAGTTGAGCACACTTTCTCTGCCTCTGTGTTGCCCATGATGCCCTGTGGTCAGAAGCCTGTAGAAACAGTTTCAGTTCTTCAAGCCCATGGTCCTGTCTCTATTCAGATAAAGAAAAGTTATGTCAATGCCAGAGACTTAGTCCCCTAAGTCACTCATGGCTCAAAGACAGTTTCAATGTATTTTTAAGGGGGAAAACAAATAACCAAAACAATTTACTTAGCCATTGTAAGATGAGCCTTACAAAAAAAATCAACCTAATGTGGTAGGGCTCCAGGAAATATTTCTTTTTTTGGAGTTTATTTGGTATTTTATTTTCCCTACTTGCATGTTAAAAACAAATATTAACATTCATTTTTTAAAACTTTGAGTTCCTAATTCTCTCCCTTCCTCCTTTCCCACCTTCCTCATTGAGAAGACAAGCAATTCAATATAGGTTATACATGTGTAGTTACGTAAAACATTTGCATAATAATCATATTGTGAAAGACTAACTATATTTCCCTCCATCCTATCCCACCCCCATTTTTCTATTTTCTCCTTTGACCCTGTCCCTTTTCAAAAAGTGTTTGCTTCTGACTACCCCCTCCCCAAATCTGCCCTCCCTTCTATGATCCCCCCTTTTATTCCCTTCCCCCTACTTTCCTGTAGGGTAAGATGCTCAATTGAGTGTGTATGTTATTCCCTCCTTAAGCCAAATCTGATGAGGATAAGGTTGACTCCTTGCCTTTCACGTCCCCTCTCTTCCCCTCCACTGTAAGAGCTTTTTCTTGCCCCCTTTGTGTGAGATAATTTATCCTATTCTATCTCTCCCTTTGTCCTTCACCCAATATATTCCTCTCTCACCCCTTAATTTTATCCCAGGAAATATTTCTATCTCATCTAGTGAAGATGTTAGGTAGTTCTCCAATGATGTTTCTTTCAGAAAATATATGATTTCTCATCCAGTACCACTCTTATCCATGACCTCTGACAGAATTACCACATACAGGTTTTTCAAGATGCTGAAGGCCTTCCACATATTCTCTTTATATTACGCAGATATTAGTGTAAAAGTGGAATTTGTATCAATTATCCTATCATTTCTCTATATGCCCATTGCTTTTCCCCTTGAGTCATATAAATATTTATAATGACTCTTTTTTTCCTTTTGTTTTCCCAATTACATGCAAAGGTAGTTTTCAACATTCATTCTTTTAAAAAAATTGAGTTCCAAATTCCTTCCTTCCTTCTCTGCCCTCCCCCCTCATTGAGAAAGCAAGCCATTTGATATAGGTAATACTGGTGCAGTCATCTAAAACATATTTCCATTTTGGTCATGTGAAAGGAAACACTGACCAAAAAAAAACCAAGAAAAATGAAAAAGTTAAAAGATCTGCATTTACAGCCTACCAGTTCTTCCTCTGGAGAGGGATAGCATTTTTCATCAGAAGTCCTTCAGAATTGTCTTGGATCATTATATTGCTGAGAATAGCCAAGTCATTCACAGCTGGTCATGTTACAATATTGCTGTAGCTATATATACTACTCTCCTGGTTCTGCTCACTTCACTTTGTATCAGTTCGTGTAAGGCTTCCCAGGTTTTTCTGAAAGCTTCTTGCTGGTAATTTCTTCCTTCCTTCCTTCCTTCCTTCCTTCCTTCCTTCCTTCCTTCCTTCCTTCCTTCCTTCCTTCCTTCTTCTACTTCTTCTTCTTCTTCTTCTTCTTCTTCTTCTTCTTCTTCTTCTTCTTCTTCTTCTTCTTCTTCTTCTTCTTCTTCTTCTTCTTCTTCTTCTTCTTCTTCTTCTTCTTCTTCTCTCTCTCTCTCTCTCTCTCTCTCTCTCTCTCTCTCTCTCTCTCTCTCTCTCTCTTGTGATTTCTTATAGCACAATAGTATTTCTCATCATAATAATATACCACAACTAGTTGAGGAAACTGAGAGGTATCCCCTCAATTTCCATTTTTTTGATATCACAAAAAGTGGTGCTATAAACATATTTGTACATAAAGTTCCTTTTACTTTTTAAATATCTATCTCTCTCTCTCTCTCTCTCTCTCTCTCTCTCTCTCTCTCTATCTATATATATATATATATATATATATATATATATATATATATATATATATCTTTGGGATACAGACCAAGTAGTTGTATCATTGGGCCAAAAGGCATACACAAGTTTATAGCCCTTTGGGTATAGTTTGAAATTGCTCTCTAGAATATTGGAATAGTTCACAACTCTACCAACAATGCTTTAGCATCCCAATTTTCTCCTGCAGAATTTATCATTGTCCTTTTTTTGTTACATTAGCCAATCTGATAGATTAGAGGTGGTACCTTATAGTTGTTTTAATTTGCATACATAATTAATAGTGATTGAGAGCATTTTTTTTCATATGACTATAGATAGCTTTGATTTCTTTATCTGAAAATTGCCTGCTCATATCCTTTAATCAATTGGGAAATGACTTGTATTCTTAAAAAAATTGACTCAGTTCTTCATATTTTTGATAAATGAGGGCTTTATCAGAGAAATTTGCTGAATTTCTTTCACAGTTATGATTACTGTCTATTTCTCTCTATCCTATTTCCCACTATTTATCCTTCTCTCTGGCTCTGGCTCTGTCTCTCTCTCTCTCTCTCTCTCTCTCTCTCTCTCTCTTCACACTTTCCCTCCTTAAAAGTGTTTTGCTTCTGACCACGACGTCCCAAAATCTGACCTCCCTTCATAAACCCTGCCTTTATTCACTTCCCATCCGATTTCCCGTAGGGTAAGATAAATTTATATACCTAACTGAATGTATATTTTATTCCCTCTTTGAGCCAGTTCTAATGAGAGTAAGGTTCAAGTGCTGCCCCACCCCTCTCATCTTCCCCTCCATTGTAATAACTCTGTCACCCCTATTTTATGTGAGATAATTGACCCCATTCTATCTCTCTTCTCCTTTCTCCTAGTGCATCCCTCTTTCTCACACCTTAATTTTATTTTTTAGGTGTTATCCCGTCATATTCAACTCACATGAATGTCTTCCATATGCATAAACTCCTGCTAACTGCCTTAATATTAATCAAGTTATTAGGAATTGCATGTATCTTCTCATTTAAGAATGTAAAAAAAATTAAGCTTATTGAATCTCTTATGATTTCTCTTACCTGTTTACCTTTTTGTTCCATTCTTGAAACTTGTATTTGAAGTCAAATTTTCTCTTCAGTTCTAGTTTTTTCATTAGGTATGCTTGAATGACCTCAATTTCATTAAAAGATATTTGTCCCCCTGAAGGATTGTACTTGATTTTGTTGAGTAGGTGATTTTTAGTCCAAGCCTTCCAGTCCTTTGCTGTAGAAGCTATTAAATCTTGTGTAATGCTGACTACGGCTCTACAATATTTGAATTTTTTTCTGGCTGTTTGCAATATTTTCCCTTGATCTGGGAGCTCTGGAATTTGGCTATAATATTCTTAGGAGGATTAATTTTGGAATTTCTTTTTGGTGTTGATCAATGTATTGTTTCAATTTTTATTTTACCCTCTGGTTCTAGAACACCAGGGAAGTTTTCCTTGAAAATTTCTTGAAATATGATATCTAGGCTCTTTCTTATCATGGATTTCAGGTAGTCAAATAATTCTTAAATTATCTCTCTTTAATCTGCTTTCCACATCACTTATTTTTCCAATGAGATAGTTCACATTTTCCTCTATTTTTCATTCTTTTCATTTTGTTTTATTATTTCTTGATATCATTCCTTTCACTTGCCCAATTCTTATTTTTTAAGGAATTACTTTCTTCAGTGATAATTTGCATCTCATTTTCCATTTGACAAATTCCGTTTTTTAAGGAGCTCTTCTCTTCAGTGGATTTTGGTGTTTCTTTTACCATTTGGCCTATTCTTTTTTAAGGGGTTATTTTCTTCAGTATTTTTTGGGCCTCCTTTACAAAGTTGTTGACTTTTTTTTCATGATTTTCTTGCGTCACTCTCATTTCTTTTCCCAAGTTTTCCTCTACCTTTTTTATTTGATTTTAATCTCCTTTTTGAGCTCTTCCAGGAATTCTTTTTGGGCCTGAGACCAATTAACACTTTTCTTTGAAGCTTTGAGTATTGCTTTTTTGGTTTTGTTGTCATCTACTGAATTTATATTTTGAGGCTTTCTGTTACCACAGCAACTTTCTATGGTCAGGTTCTTTTTTTGATCACTTTTCCAGTCTAATTCTTAACTTTTAACTTTATGTTAGATTTGGGCTTTGCTCCTGTGGTGGAGGGGGCATTGTTCCAAGCTTCAGGTCTTTCTTGTTGCTTTTTTTTCAGAGCTAGTTCTGGAGAGGTCTATAAGTTCTCATTTCTTTCAAGGGTATAGAATCTGAGAAACATGGTCACTACTCTCCTGGCTTGTGCTCTAGTCTGTGAGTGAGAACAAGTACTCTTTTCTGCTTTAGAACTTTGACCAGGGTCCCTACTTCTTATGGCATCCCTGTGCTAATGCTCCTTCTTGCCCTGCTACTTGTACCTGCAACAACATATGGACAATGCAACAGAGTGCTGCCCCCAAAGCCAGCAAAGTGTCCCCTGTTATCTCTTGACCAGTTTTCTGACCCCCTTACCATCTATTGTCTGACAGCTTTGGAAGCAGTTGTCAATTTATATACTTTGGGTTGTATTTCACTCTCATTCCAATGAGACAGACCTTTCATGATGTCCTTGTAAGTTATCTTGGGCAGGAAATTTGTTTCACATCATGCTTTTGTTGGTTCTTCCTCTACAGATTACATTTTGTGATGTTTGGAGGAGAATTTGATAGAACTCATGGAGGTCCCTGCCTTTATTTCACCATCTTGATTCCACTTTCCTCTCCTCTCTCCATGACTTCATGTGGGCTAATAACAACTCTTACACCTCTGTGTAATCCTCTGTTTGTAATGTATTCTAACCAGTTCATGTCCTACATGTACCTCTTCCCTGCTTTTTGAATGAGGTTCAATTTCAGTTCTTCAGATACTATATTATTTGGTTATAGAATAATACTTGTAGAATATCAGTCTAAGAAAGTTTGGCTTTTGTTTCAGGGAGCATCTTGGGACCATTATAAGAATTGTGTACTTTGCCAACAGTGATCCAGCCCATTCTCTTTATTTGTTCAAATCTGGGCTTCTTTGATTGTTACAGTATTTGTCATTGTGTGTGTGTGTGTGTGTGTGTGTGTGTGCGTGCACACACACACACACACTGAGCAGCTCCAAAGCCAATCTAGACTTTCTAGCTGTATATCATATTGTAGAGTAGTGTCTTCAAACTCAGATATTAAACCATATTTAAAGATCCCTGAAGTTTACATGTTGACTTAGAAAACCACATATTAATATTAGCTATGTTTGATTGTATTTTATTTTGTTAAATATTTTCCAAATACCTTTTTAATCTGGTTTTGATACCTCTGGTGTAGACAATAAGAATCTTTATTGCTTTCTCCTAAATTATAGGCCAAATTGCTTGTGATTATTATGATTCTCAGTCCATTAACCCTTTAAAAAAGAAATGATGTTGTTTTGGTTTAATTTTTTCTTGATTAACTCATGCTGGCTCACACTATTTTTTTTTCCTTTTCAATGGTTTATCCATATCTTTGACATTCAAATTCAATTATAAATTATTGAAGGCCTACTTTATGTACTATATTATGGACAAAGGAGATATGAAAAAGTATAAATGACAGAAACTTATTATCTCCCAGGTAGGTATAATTTGTGCACTCAAATGGTTCTGTGACCAACTTGAATCAAGGGTTCTCTCTTTCGATGCAGATCACCAACTAATCCATGCTTGGTCATCCTGCATTACTCTTATCCATGTTCTCTCACAAGTTCATCACAAATAGTCCAACCAATATACAAGACTCTTCCCCTTCCTTTCTTTTGACTTCACAAGGATAAGTGTAGAGCACTTTGATTGTCTACTAATCATCTCTCATTTTTACAATGTGATGCCAAACTGTGAAATCATGTATGCAAGTAAGTAAATATACACTAAAATAAATACTACTAGAATTTTTCCAAGAACTTAAGTTAAGTTTGTTGTACTAACAGAAAACTATCTTCCCTCTTATTGATCAGAATTTAGGCTTAAATAGTTAGCTTTCTTGATGGGTGTTCTAGCTTAATAGATAAGTCAAACACTCTTTAGATTATACTTAAGAAGTGCTTGAAACAATTACAAGTAAGGCTTAAAGATATGGTGTGAATTGAACTGTATTAAAAAGACATTGGTGCAGGCTGATTTTAAAATACTTTTGCAATTGGCGATACAGCCATAGCAGGCCATGAAGCAGCTACTCAGTCAACTGTTACTCTGAACAATCTTTGACTCTGAATTATGGGGTGGGAGGGGGAGGATATGTTAGGACTCATGGATTCCAATGAACAAACAAATTGCAAGTGTGCTGGGTAGTGGGGATTACATCTATGTGTAATGAGTGACTCAATATGTTTGAGGCAGGAAAGGTTTTAATATCCAGGATAAAATGATGGGGAAAATATATTGGCAGTATAGTTGTGATTATTAAAGAATAATCTTGTCCAAAGCACTACTAGGGACCCTGGGAAGTAGGAGACACATGTGACATCAATCAGCCAATTAATCAACAAATATTTATTTATTAGGAATTTACTGTGTCCTAGGTACTATATTAGATGCTGAGTCTACAAAAACAAATACAAACATGTCTGCAGATTTTATATTCTATATGGGGAAGCAATATGTACACATAAAAATCAATGAATACAAAATACATGAAAAGTACTCACAGAATAGTAAATGATGTGCTTTATATTTGAAAAAAGCCATGCAAAGCTAATTCTCAGTAAAAACTAACTTAAGCAGAAAACCAAAAACTCACAGCATGAATATATATGTAACCCAAACCCAAGTAAGTGCTAAGGTATCCTTGGCCCAGCTCCCACCCTCCCTGACACCAAGTCAGAGCTTGATAGACCATATATCTCCTGAAGCACTCTAGGGGTACCCTTGAGGGACCAGAGACGATCTTCCAATGCTGTAGGTTTGTGCTCCCATTAGTGTACTTCCTTGTAGGTTATCAGTTGGGAATCAGTTACTCAAGGCAAGTCCACAAGTATTTATTAAGCATTTGCCATGTGCCAGAATTGATACTAAGTGCTAGGAACACAAATACAAAGAGAAAGACAGGGCTGGTTCTAAAGGAGTTTATGTTCTAATAAAAGAATGCTGAGGATGGCAGCTGGAAAGCAGGGACTTGCTTGAGCTCCCTGCCAGGTCCCTCCAAAAACCTATAAAAATGGCTCTGAACAAGTTCTAGAACTGCAGAACCCACAAAATAGCAGAGGGAAGCAGGGCTCCAGCGCAGGGCAGCCTGGATGGTCTCTGGGTAAGTTCTATCACACACGGAGGTGGGAGTGGAGCGGAGCAGAGCCCAGCATGGGCAGCGGCAGGACCAACCAGACCCCAGACCGGGAGCTGGACGGAGTGGGACCTAGCACCCTGAATCAGTGAGCTAAGGCAGTTACCAGACTTCTCAACCCACAAACAGAAAAGACAACAGAGAAGGTTAGTGGGAAAAGCTTCCGGGACAGAGTGATAGGAGTTAGGCAGTTTGGCCACCACCCCTGAGGACAGTGGAGGTGAGGCAGCTACAGAACTACAGCTGCAGTTGCTTCAGGCACCAGGCCCACCTGGTGGGAGGAATTAAGTGGCAGATCAGAGCAGGAGTGCAGAGCCTGCTTAAGATCTGAGTCCAATCCGGGTTGGCAGTCCTTGAGGAAAGAGGAGTGCTGGTGTGGCAGAGCTGGCTGTATAGAAATAGCTCTGAAAACAACAGTGCATCCCCTCAAGCTTGGAACAAAGTACTCTTTACTCTACAAGGAGTCATACCCTGCTGAAAAACTCAAGTCAAGTAAGTTGGCTGGGAACAAGGCCAGGCAGTGAAAATGGACTCAGATTCAGTCTCAGACTTTGGAATCTTTCTTTGGTGACAAAGAAGACCAAAACGTACAGCCAGAAGAAGTCAACAAAGTCAAAGAGCCTACATCAAAAACCTCCAAGAGAAACATGAACTGGTCTCAGGCCATGGAAGAGCTCAAAAAGGATTTGGAAAAACAATTTAGAGAAGTAGAGGAAAAATTGGGAAGAGAAATGAGAAGGATGTGAGAAAACCATGAAAAACAAGTCAATGACTTGCTAAAGGAGACCCAAAAATATATGGAAAAAATAGTGAAGGAAACAACACCTTAAAAAACAGACTAACTCAAATGGCAAAAGAGCTCCAAAAAGCCAATGAGGAGAAGAATGCCTTGAAAGGCAGAATTGCCCAAATAGAAAAGGAGGTCCAAAAGACTACTGAAGAAAATAGCACCTTAAAAATTAGATTGGAGCAAGTGGAAGCTAGTGACTTTATGAGAAATCAAGATATTATAAAACAAAACCAAAGGAATGAAAAAATGGAAGCAATGTGAAATATCTCATTGGAAAAACCACTGACCTGGAAAATAGATCCAGGAGAGACAATTTAAAAATTATTGGACTACCTGAAAGCTATGATCAAAAAAGAACCTAGACATCATCTTTCAAGAAATTATCAAGGAGAACTGCCCTGATATTCTAGAGCCACAGGGCAAAATAGAAATTGAAACAATCCACAGATCACCTCCTCAAATAGATCCCCAAAAGAAAACTCCTAGGAATATTGTCACCAAATTCCAGATCTCCCAGACCAAGGAGAAAATACTGCAAGCAGCCAGAAAGAAACAATTTGAGTATTGTGGAAACATAACAAAGACAACTCAAGATCTAGCAGCTTCTATATTAAGGGACTGAAGGGCTTGGAATACAATATTCCGGAGGTCAATGGAGCTAGGATTAAAACCAAGAATCACCTATCCAGCAAAACTGAGTATCATGATCCAAGGCAAAATATGGATTTTCAAGAAAATAGAGGACTTTCAAGCTTTCTCAGTGAAAAAACCAGAGCTGAATAGAAAATTTGACTTTCAAACAAAAGAATCAAGAGAAGCATGAAAAGGTAAACAAGAAAGAGAAATCATAAGGGACTTACTAAAGTTGAACTGTTTTGTTCACATTCCTATATGGAAAGATGTTGTGTATAATTTATGAGACCTCAGTATAAGGGTAGCTGAAGGTAATATGCATATATATATATACACATATATGTGTGTATGTATATATATTCATATGTATATGTATATGTTTGTATGTATATATGTGTGTGTATATTTATATATACACACATACAGAGGTTGCAGGGTGAGTTGAATATGAATGGATGATATCTAAAAAAATAAAATCAAATTAAGGGATGGGAGAGGAATATATTGAGAGAGTGAGAAAGGGAGAGATAGAATGAGGTAAATTATCTCACATAAAAGTGGCAAAAAAAAGTAGTTCTGTAGGAAGGGAAGAGGGGGCAGGTGAGGGGGAATGAGTGAATCTTGCTCTCATCGGATTTGACCTGAGGAGGGAATACCATACACACTCAATTGGGTATTTTACCCCACAGGAAAGAAGGAGGAAGAAGATTAAAGAAAGGTGGGATGATAGAAGGGAGGGCAGACAGGGGAAGGAGGTAATCAAAAACAAAAACTTTTGAAAAGGGACAGGGTCAAGAGAGAAAATTCAGTAAAAGGGGATAGGTTAGGAAGAAGCAAAATATAGTCTTTCACAGCATGAGTATTGTGGAAGGGTTTTACATAATGATACGCATGTGGCCTATGTTGAATTGCTTGCCTTCTTAGAGAGGGTGGGTGGGGAGGGAAGAGGGGAGACAATTTGGAAATCGAAGTTTTAAAAACAGACATTCAGAAACAAAAAATTAAAGTTTTTGCATGCAACTAGGAAATAAGATACACAGGCAATGGGGCGTAGAAATTTATCTTGCCCTACAAGAAAGAAGGGAAAAGGGGATCGGAGGGGAGTGGGGTGACAGAAGGGAGGGCTGACTGGGGAATGGGGCAACCAGAATATATGCCATCTTGAAGTGGGCAGGAGGGTAGATATGGGGAGAAAATTTGTAATTCAAACTCTTGTGAAAATCAATGCTGAAAACTAAATATATTAAATAAATTAATAAAAAAAAGAATGCTGAAAAGGATGGGGGGTTATGGAGACAGATGAAGGTTACCATGTTTAAATTACTTCAAGATCTTTTCCCATGCTTTCTGTATGTGTTTTGTGTATCCATGATCTTGGTTAAAGTCTATGTGTATTCGTGTATATAAAGACAAAACTATTTGTAATGTTATATAACTATCCCAGCCCTTTTGGGAAATGATTCATAAATCATTGGTTAAACAAGGAGAAGTACATAGTGACATTCAAAATCCCTGGAATCTTTGGTTCTAACTTCAGTTAAGCAATAATAAACAAAACCCAGTTCAAACAGGAACAAATCCTGATTTTTCTGTCTTTTTGGCTTTTCACCTCATCAAAGTCAATGTAGAAATATCCTCTAGTGAAGAGGTGTTGAATTGCTGTCAGCAAAACTCCCTAGAGGAGCCTAAACCAGATTAAAATGTAATTGAGGAATGTTTAACAAAAGAAAAATAATACAATATAGATGATGTTAATTTGAGGTTTTCTGAGTCAATATGCCACAGAGGATCCATTTCTCTTAGAGTTTTAAACCATTGATGTTAAACATCTCACTGGTTTGTTCATTCTTATTCTAAGGCAACTAAGTTCACATTATCATTATTAACCCCCATGATATTGAGGAAGTGAGGTTTGGGAAGGGAGATAGGTAGGAGTAGAGGCAGACTGCTTCTCCCCTTGTGATAACTGAATAAATATAAAGGCAGGTTAAAATGAATACCAAAGGGGTTAAATAGAAGTCAACAAAATGCAACATATAGAGTGATAATTTGTTTAGAGTAATAGGAAAGGGTCAGTTTTAAGGGATTCTATTTTATACTAATAATAATGGAGTTGGGGAGAGGGATTTATTTGCTGATTGCATACATGTGTATATACATAAATGTGTATAATTATAGCTTACACTTGTATTGTGACTTATGACCTGTAAGTGGTTGGCCTTATAACTCCATGAGGTAGGTGATCTTTAGGGATTCTCATTTAGCAACTGAAACCTGGAGTAGGTCACATATCTACTGTTCTGATATGCTTCACTGGGATATTTTGTGTCATTTTGAGTCTTTTAGCATTGCTAACATGTATAGGTTTCCAGTGTATGTGTGTATGTGTGTGTGTGTATGTATGCATGACTGTGGGGGAGTGGTATTTCTATTCAGGTGACAAGAGCTCTGTATACAAATTATTATTCTCCTATAGGGGACAGAGGTTTACAAAAAGGCACACATCAGCCTTGGTTTGAGTCCTGCCTATGACATTTATAACCTCTGAAATTATAGGTAAATCACTTAAACTCTATGGACCTCAGAGTCATCATATATAAAATGATGAAAATAATAACTACCTCATAAAGTTGTGAAGAAGAAATGGGCATAAGGTCTGCAAAATATTTAAAATTCTGTTTTCATGTCAGCTATCATTCTATTGCTGAAAAGCTCTAAGTGGCTTTTTGTTTCATTTTCTACTTTGTTGTGGTTTAATGAATTACATGATACTATAGTATGGATATGGATATCTAGCTAACTACAAGAGACTGGTGCAACATTTTTCCTTTAACCTTTTTTAGCCCTAAAAGTAAGAAGTAACCATTGAGATTGCTGCCAAGAAATTCTAAACTTAGTCCCTTGTGAATACCATTAAGAGAAATCAGCAAGAATCTAAAAAAAATGATAAGAATTTGACCTCACAAAAAATGTTGTAAGGATGCAAATTCAAAACCTTTCTCTAACGAGAAATCAAAACTAGTAAATTAAATAAAAGCTTTATTTTAATAAAATCTATTTTTCTGTTTTATAATCAATATAAATTAAAGTTTATAATTGTAAGGAATTTATTTATTTTTACTGTCAGGTCTTTTTTAATATTTAATTTATTTATTTTCAGTTTGCAAAATTCATTTCAATAAGTTTTAAGTTGTCTCTCCCTCCCTCCTCTTTCCCTAAGATGGCTTGTAATTCAATACATGCTCTACACATACATTCCTATTAAACACATTCACCTTAGTCATGTTGCATTGAAGAATTATAATATGATTTAAGATCTGGTATGGCTAGACCACCTTCCCTAGCATTTCTTTTCATTAATTCCCTTGGCATGCTGGACCTTTTGTTCTCCAAGATGAATTTTGGTATTTTTTTTCAAGCTCTATAAAATGATTTTTGGTAGTTCAATTGGTATGGCCATGAATAAGTAAATTAATTTAGATAGAATTGTCATTTTTATTATATTAGCTCAGCCTACTCATGAGCAACTTATGCTTTTCCAATTATTTAGGTCTGTCTTTATTTGTGTGAAAAGTATTTTGTAATTGTGTTCATATAGTCCCTGGGTTTGTTTTGGCAGGTAGATTCCCAAATATTTTATAAGGTCTACAGTAACTTTAACGGAATTTCTCTTTCTATCTCTTGCTGTTGGGTTTTGTTAGTAATACACAGAAAGGCAGATGATTCATGTGGGTTTATTTTATATCCTGCAACATTGCTAAAGTTTTTTATTTCAAGTAGTTTTTTATTTGATTCTCTAGGATTCTCTAGGTATATCATCATCTTGTCTGCAAAGAGTAATAACTTAGTTTCTTCTCTGACTATTCTAATTCTTTCAATTTCTTTTTCTTCTTTTATCCCTAAAGCTAACATATTGAATAACAGTGGTGATAATAGAGATCCTTGTTTTACTCCCAATCTTATTGGAAATGCATCTAGCTTATCCACATTAGATACAATGGTTGCTGATGGTTTTAGGTAGATGCTACTTATCATTTTCAGTAAGGATCCATTTATTCCTATACTCCCCAATGTTTTCAATAGAAATGGGTGTTATATTTTGTCAAAAACATTTTTCTTCATCGATTGAGATAATCACATGGTTTCTGTTGGTTTTGTTATTGATATGATCAATTATGCTGATAGTTTTCCTAATATTGAACCAGCCTTGCATTCTTGGTACAAATCCTACCTGATCAAAGTGTATTATTCTCATGATAAATTGCTGTAGTCTTTTTGCTAATATTTTAATTAAAAATTTTGCATCTATATTAATTAGGGAAATTGGTCTATAATTTTCTTTCTCTGGTTTGGCTCTTCCTGGTTTAGGTATCAGTACCATTTTTATATCATAAATAGAATTTGGTATGACTCCTTCACCAATTTTTTTTTCAAATAGTCTACATAGTATTGGAACTAATTGGTCTTTAAATGTTTGATAGAATTTGCTTGTAAATCTATCCAGCCCTGGAGACTTTTTTCCTGGGGAGTTCATTGATGGCTTGTTCAATTTCTTTTTCTGAGATAGGGTTATTTAATTATTTTACTCCCTCTTCTGTTAATCTTGCAGTTTATATTTTTGTAAATAATCATCCATTTCACCAAGATTGTCCAATGATTGGGCAAAACAATTCCTAACTATTGTTTTAATTTCCTCTTCATTGGAGGTGAATCCAACCTTTTCATTTTGATACTGGTAATTTTGTTTTCTTCTTTATTTTTTACATCAAATTAGCCAAAGATTTATCAATTTTATTTTTTTTTCATAAAACCAGCCCTTAGTTTTATTTATTAGTTCAATACTCTTCTTGATTTCAATTTTATTAATGTCTCCTTTGGTTTTCAGTATTTCTAATTTGGTATTTAATTGGGAATTTTCAATTTGTTCTTTTTCTAGCTTTTTTAGTTGCATGCCTAATTCATTGATCTCCTCTTTCTCTATTTTATTCATCTGAGCATTCAGAGATATAAAACTTCCCCTAAGAACTGCTTTTGTTGCATCCCATAAGTTTTGGTATGTTGCCTCATTATTGTCTTTCCCTTGGATGAAGTTATTGATTTTTTCTATTATTTGTTGTTTGACCCACTCATTCTTTAGGATTAGATTATTGAGTTTCCAATTGATTTTTAGTCTGTCTTTCCATGGCCCTTTATTACATATAATTTTTATTCCTCCATGATCTGAAAAGGATACATTTAATATTCCTGCTTTTCTGCACTGGATTGTGGGGTTTTTATGCCCTAGTACATAGTCAATATTTGTGTATGTGCCATGTACTGCTGAGAAAAATATATATTCCTTTTTATCCCCATTCAGTTTTCTCCACAAGTCTATCATGTCTACCTTCTCTAAGATTCAATTCACCTCCTTAACTTCTTTCTTGTTTATTTTGAGGTTATATTTGTCAAATTTAGAAGGGGGGAAGTAGAGGTCCCCCACTGGTATATTTTTGTTGTCTATTTCTTCCTGTAACTCCCTTAATTCTCTAAGAATTTAGATGCTATACCACTTGGCACATATATGTTTAGTAATGATATTGCTTCATTGTCTGTGGTACCTTTTAGCAGGATATAGTTTCCTTCCTTATATCTTTAATTAGATCTATCTTTGCCTTTGCTTTCTCTGAGATTAGGATTGCTACCCCTGTTTTTTTGTTACTTCAGCTGAAGGATAATATATTCTATGCTAGCCTTTTACCTTTACACTGTGTTTTCCCCCTGTTTTGAATGTGTTTCTTGTAAACAACATAATGTAGGATTATGTTTTTTAATCCATTCTGCTATCTGCCATTCTGCTATCTGGCTCTGTTTTATGGGACAGTTCATCCCATTCACATTCACAGTTATCATTACTATCTTTGTCTTTCTCTCCATTCTATTAAGGAATTTATTTATACATAAAAGCTAATCCAAATTCCATATAACATCCAAAATATGTACAATATACTAAATTTATACATTAGAAATTATATTTGTATATCAATATAGAGATTATACATTTATATAATGAGATCATAGACTCCTTAACCAATAAAATTAATGTATTGTCACATATACATAGGCCTATATAGATGTTCCTTCTTCAGTCTCTCTATTACTCTTTCTCCCTTTTTTTGTCTCTGTGTATGTATGTGTGCATATATGTGTGTATTGGGCAAACTTTGCAAGTGGAAAATAATTTGAACCCAGAAAAAAAAGGAGTGTCAATTACTTTGAGAAAACCTCAGAGGACTTATAATAACCCAAAGATTCTCCCAGGGACCATCTTTAATACCAATATTTTTCCAGCTTTTATAAAATAGGACAGTAAAATTAAAAGTAATAGAATTGGTAGAAGAATTATGGACTCATTTTCAGTCTTCATAAATCTCTGAGATGTTCTGTCTCTGGATTAAATATGGATTTGCCTTTCTAAGTTATGAACTGGGAGAAATGATTGACAGTCAACTCCATAACTTTAAGCTGAGAAGCCTGGATATTGGGTAGAGTGACCATTGATAAAGGTGTGGACTATGCAAATTTGATGGGTTGAAATTGCATTTCTACAATCTTCATAGGTTTTGAAAGTACTTTGCAAGGCAAATCAAAAGAAGGGCTGAAACCCACATCCCCTGTGGTATTCCATTGAGCCTGTATATTAAATATTGAAGTGGAAGGTTTCAGGAAGCACTTTGTTGGAAGCATGAAAAAGTGTATTTAATTAAATGAAGTAATCTCTATTTAGATGAAAATAAATCATTTTGGTGCTGACTGTTTTTAATGATTGGGGCTGTCATTCAAAAAGAGGACAGGAAGCTGATAAAGTACTTAGAACTCCATTTACTAGGCTATTATAATGTAGCACTAATGGGATATTCCATGCCAGGAAAATGCTGTTATTTAATAATAAAGCATCCTGCACCACTCACAGTAATTAATACAGCTCATTGTATGAAGAATTGAAACAGGAGAAGAGAAACCACAGAGGCTTCTTCTCAAAGATTAAAAGCATTTCTCTTTTATATTGGAATGGTCATTTCATCCACTTTTGTTTAAATACTGAAAAGTGATTTTAAAAATGTAGAAACAATTTGCATTGAACAGACATCTTTCTTTTGAATGTGAACATCATTCTATTTGAACCCTCAAAAGAGAGAGGAAATAGGAGATAGTTTATCAAATATTAAAAGAAGACACTCAAATCCTAAAACTTTCTTGTTTAAAAACTCTTCAATAGCACAAATACCATTTTATTAATGTTTGTTTCAATCATAGCACCTAGTACAATGGTTTCTTCACTGTTGTATGCCCCAGGAGCATTTGTTGAATGAATGAATGAATGAATGAATGAATGAATGAATGAACAATCTGAAAGGGAAACCTAGAAGCCATTTTGTCTCCTGCTTCCTCAGACTCAATAATAAAGTGGAGAAGATGGTCTCTTCCTTGTTCCCTTTGCAATTTTTAAATTGTTGTTTAGGGAGAGTTTATTTTTATACATGCTATCAACCTCTGCTACCTTCTCCAAATGCCTGTCAGCTCCTATGGTCCAAGATGTTTTCCTAGATGATTAGCCAACCTAACTTAAAGGTCTGCTTTCCCATCCCAGTCCCTTGCCATTATTCTCAGTTATTTCAACTTCCATGTTAATGACCCAGGCTTCACTGTTCCTTATAGCTAATAGCTTTCATTTCTATTTTTCTCTTGGCAGCTAAATGGCACTGTAGCTAGAACATCGGACTTGGAGTCAGGAAGACCTGAGTTCAAATCTGACTTCAGACACTTCCTAGCTGTGTGACTCTGGGCAAACCACTTAACCACATTTGCCTTAGTTTCCTCAACTGTAATATGAAAATAATAATAATATCTAACTCATAGGGTTGTTGTGACGTAGAACACCTCGCACAGTGTCTGCCATACTTATATATGTCTTATATAAATGGTACAACATTTATATAGCTAATATATAAATGCTTATTCCCTCCTCCCACGCACTACAACTTAGGTAATCCACTGACGGGGCTAGACCTTGGAATGTATCCTCAGAATTGCTCCACCTCCAAGATTTTTAATGGACAATATTTTTTCTCTAACCATCTCCTTACCTTCTATTTCTTTCATTTTCACATACTTTCTGTATGCTCCCCATGATTTTCTTTTCCGTTATACCTAGATGGCATTGAATTGTATTATCTCTAAATTTTTCAGTCTTTTAAGTGAGATCCATCACCATGAAGTGAGTTCAATCTAACAATCTACTTACAAAAATCCAAATGGACAGAAATTTATGTTGTTCTAAGATGTGCAGTCAAAGTTATATGTGCCTATGGACAGAAACTACAGAGGTGTCCCTAGAATTGAATTTTGAAAAATGGAGCCAAGGTTGCTTTTGGGAATTTATGCAGTGGTTTTTTTTTTAACAATTCTAAGCAATTACCTGAAAGAAAAAAAAAAACTGACCTTTTCATCATTAATATTCAAAAGACTGTAGTAGTCGTCTTAGGATGCTATATGACTCTGAATCATGAAACACTACTGTCTCTAAAGAATTAAAATTATATGTGATATAAAGGGCAATGAAGTGACACACATTAGATGTAAGTAGGCTGAGGCATATTGGCAATGAAGATTTTTATGCCAAAAGCATTTTCCACATGTGTGATCAAGGAATGAGGGAGCATCTTGTAGTGGACAGAGAATTATATTCTAAACCAGGAAGACTTAGGTTCAGGTCCCACCTCTGATTGTTTTGCTCATATTGGCCATGTCACTTAGACTCTAAGTGCTCTAGGTGAATCTTTAAGACTATAAGTTTCAGAAAAGATCACAATTTGCATTGATATTGTTAGTTTCTCTCCTTGGAATTCCCTGTACCAAAGAAATCACATACCTAGTCGACATCCGTATATCATGATCAGGAAAGAAGGTGGGTTGGACATGCAGCAAGAACAAGAGATGACAGAGAAGCATGCTAAGTGTTGCCCTGGTACCTATGTAACAAAAAATGATAACTTGATGCAATCTCCAACAATGGAGGTTCTACCCCAGGGGTAGGGAACTTGTAGCCTTGAGGCCACACCTGGTCCTCTAGGTCCTCAAGTGTGGCCCTCTGACTGAAGATTTGTTTTATAAAACTTGAACTCAGTCAAAAGACCACACCCAAGGACCTAAAAGGCCACATATGGCATTGAGGCCATGGGTTCCCCACCACTGGTCTAACCACATCAATAATATGATAAATCCAAAATAGTTTTAAAATAACTCTTTTTTTGTGCTCCTGTGTAACTTAATTCTACTCTCTTGTCAGAGAAAGCACTGTGGTTAGCATCTTCTCTTTAATAATTTGGTGTACATAAAGACATATAAAGTGTTGGAGTTGTATTGTAATATAACACAATATTATGCAATGCGATGTAAAATAATATATATTCTATAGGATAAGAACTGGAGTGACAGTTCATCCTCTTCGTTCTCCTATTGATCTGACTTCTGACTACTCCTTTGCTAGCTCTTCATCCATGTCACATGCACTAATTCTTTGTGTCCTCTAAGACCTTGTCTGGGCCTTTTTTCTTCAGATACCATTTCATGTCATGAGGTCCTATTGGTTAAATTACATTCTCTCTCTCTCTCTCTCTCTCTCTCTCTCTCTCTCTCTCTCTCTCTGTATATATATATATATATATATATATCCATTCATAGTCTCCTGATTTCTAGTCCTGCATCTACAACTGTCAACATTTCAAACTGGATGCCCTGTAGAGAATCTCCAATTCAAAATGTACAAAGCAAAACTCATTATCATTGCCCCCAAATTTAACTATCTTCCAAATATACCTATTGCTGTCAAGGGCACAACTATCCGCTCACTCACCTAGCTTCTCAACTCACTACTACTCACTTCATATATCTCATCAGTTATCATAACATCTGTCTCCACAATATTTAATATATTAAATATATTTCCTTGCAATCACATAGCCACCATCCTAGTTTTGGACCTGCTCATTGCTCACTTGGATTAATACATCAGTTTTCCAGTTGGTCTCCCTGCCATAAGATACTTCATATTCCAGTCTAGCTCACGCAACCTACCAAAGTGATAATCCCAAAGAGAAGATATGATCATATCACACTCCTACTTAACTTGAATGACTCCTTAGTAAGTTCTAGAATAAAACAGAATCTCCTCTGTTAATCATTTAGAACTCTTTACAACCTGAGCTCTTACCAGTTTCTATTTTCCTTATATATTACTTCCATACATCCAAAGGACATAATGTTCTACTTTTCTTTTTTGATTAAGTTATTTTTAGTTTTCAACATTTATTTCCACAAGATTTTGAGTTCCAAATTTTCTTCCTATCTCTCCCCTACTCCCCACCCCAAGATAGCATGTATTCTGATTACCCCTTCCCCAAGTCTGCCCTCCCTTCTATCACCCCCCACCCCCTTCCCCCTTACTTTCTTGTAGGGCAAGATAGATATTTATACCCCATTGGCTGTATATCTTATTTCCTAGTTCTATGTAAAAACAATTTTTAACATTTGTTTATAAAACTTTGAGTTCCAGATTCTCTCCCTTCTTCCCTCCCCACCTACGCTCATTGAGAAGGCAAGCAATTCAATACAGGCTACACATGTGTAGTTATGTAAAACATTTCCATAATAAGTCATATTATGAAAGACTAACTATATTTCCCTCCATCCTATCCCACCCCCCCATTTATTCTATTTTCTCCTTTGACCCTGTCCCTTTTCAAAAGTATTTGCTTCTAACTACCCACTGCCTCAATCTGCCCTCTCTTCTATCATTTGCCCCTTCCCCCGTTCCCCCCTTCCCCCCTACTTTTCTATAGGGTAAGATACCCAAGTGAGTGTGTATGTTATTCGCTTCTCAAGCCAAATCTGATGAGAGTGACGTTGACTCATCCCCTTTCATCTCCCCCATCTTCCCCTCCATTGTAACAGCTTTTTCTTGCCCCTTTTATGTGAGATAATTTACCCTATTCTATCTCTCCTATTCTCCTTCTCCCAATATATTTATCTCTCCCCTCTTAATTTTATTTTTTAGATATCATCTCCTTATATTCAACTCACCTTGTGCTTGCCCTCCCCACTTGCATATATAAATATGTATACACATATATATGTATGTATGTGTATATATATATATGTATATATATATATATATATATATATATATATATATATATGTATATACTCCATTCAACTCCCCTCAACTGAGAATGATCTATCATCTTTCAATGTAGGAATGTAAACAGTTCAACTTTAGTAAGAACCTTATGCTTTCTCTTTCCTGTTTACCTTTTCATACTTCTTTTGATTCTCATATTTGAACATCAAATTTTCTGTTCAGCTCTGTTCTTTTTATCAAGAATGCTTGAAAGTCCTCTATTTCATTGAATATCCATTTTCCCCCCTGAAGTATCATACTCAGTTTTGCTGGGTAGCTGATTCTTGCTTTTAATCCTAGATCTTTTGAGTTATGGAATATCATATTCCAAGCCCTTTGATCCCTTAATGTAGAAGCTGTTCAATCTTTTGTTATCCTGATCGTGTTTCCACAATACTCAAATTGTTTCTTTCTGGCTGCTTGTAGTATTTTCTCCTTGACCTGGGAACTCTGGAATTTGGTGACAATATTCCTAGGAGTTTTCCTTTTGGGATCTTTTTCAAGAGATGATCAGTGGATTCTTTCAATTTCTGTTTTACCCTCTGGTTCTAGAATATCAAGGCAGTTTTCCTTGATAATTTCTTGAAAGATGATGTCTAGGCTCTTTTTTTGATCATGGTTTTCAGGTAGTGCAATAATTTTTAAGTTATCTCTCCTGGATCTATTTTCCAAGTCAGTGGTTTTTCTAATGAGATATTTCACATTGTCTTCTATTTTTTTCATTCTTTTGTTCTGTTTTATAATTTCTTGATTTCTCATTTGCTCCATTCTAATTTTTAAGGAATTATTTTCTTCAGTGATCTTTTGCACCTCCTTTTCCATTTGGCCAATTCTCCTTTTTAAGGCATTCTTTTCCTCCTTGGCTTTTTGGAGCTCTTTTGCCATTTGAGTTAGTCTATTTTTTAAGGTGTCATTTTCTTCAGTATGTTTTAGATTCTCCTTTAACAAGCTGTTGATTCATTTTTCATGATTTTCTTGCATCACTCTCATTTCTTTTCCCAGTTCTTCCTCTTCTTCACTTACTTGATTTTCAAACTCCTTTTGGAGCTCATCCATGGCCTGCAGCCAATTCATAGTTTTCTTAGACGCTTTGGATGTAGGAGCTTTGACTTCGTTGTATTCTTTTGGTTGTATGCTTTGATCTTTTCTGTCACCAAAATGAAATTCTATACTCTGATTTTTTATGCTGACTGTTCATTTCCCCAGCCAATTACTTGACTTTTTAGCTCTTTGTCAAGGTGGGTCTTTGCTTCCAGAGTGGAGAGTGCTCTGTCTCAAGTTTCAGAGGCTTTGCACAGCTGTTGTCAGAGATACTTCTAAGCACCTGTAAATTTTCAGTTCTTTTAAGGTGGCATGAACAAAGGAGAGGTGTTTATTCTTTTGGCTTGTGCTCTGGTCTGTGAATGACCACAAGCACTCTTTCCTGCCTTAGAACTCTGAGAAGGATTCCCTCTCCACAGCAGCTAGAAGTTCTGCCATGCTAGTGCTCCTCCTTGCCCCAGCACTGCGACCTAGGGCTGTGACCTAGATCCAAGCAGGGCAAAGCAAGAGAATCCTGCCTCAATTCCAGTAAAGAGATCTCTGCAATCCCCCTTTGATCAGCCACTTGATCCCCCCACCATCTGGTAGCCTGGAGCTCTGGAAGCAGCTGCCATTGCCACTGTCGGCACCACTTCTACTACCCCAGGGCTGGTGCTGGACCACACTCTTCTCTCACCCAGGTCCCATAGAGTTTCCCCACTGACTTCCTACTTTTCCTTTGGTGTTTATGGGTTGAGAAGTCTGGAAACCACCACAGCTGCCAGGGATTCAGTCCCCTAAGGCCTGCCCTGGCCCTTTTGTGCTGGCATGGCTCATGCTGAACTGTGCCCTGCTCCCAGCCTGGTACAATAGACCCTTCCTGTTGGCCTTCCAGGTTGTCTTGGGCTGGAGATTTACTTCACTTTGTAATTTTGTGGATTCTGTAGCTCTAGAATTTGTTTAGACTTATTTTACAGGTACTCTACAATCTTGGCTCCATCTCCCCATAATGGCCTACTTTTCAATCCTCATATGCAACATTCCATCTCCCATCTCTGTGCTTTTTGCTCTGCCTCCTAACTAATTAGAATCTTTCAAGGCTCAACTTGAGGCCTACTATCTGCAGGAGGTCTTTCCTAGTTTTCCTAGACGTTAAACAGTTCCCTTCTATCAACTCTACAAACATATTATACATGTCTATTTATATCCATGTGGTCTTCCCCATTCAAATATAAGGTATTTAAGAACAGGGACTTTTTAAAATCCTTCTTCACATGCTTATAACTTATCACGTGGCCTGCCACATGTATGTGCTTAATGAATAATTGTTAATTGATTGATCTATTCCAATTCTATGATCTAGGGTTAAAAAACCAAAATCTATCATCAATGTTTACCTTTTAAGTCTTTTTAGAATAGATATAAAAATACAGTTAATTCAGTGTTTAGCTCTCCTCTTGGCTAAAGAACCCCCACCACAGATTTATTATTTTCTCAGAGGATCTATTTTCCATTCCTGTACTGCATTTTTGCTGCTCTGCTCTGGAAACTTGGTACTTTCTTCCCTTCTCTTTAGTTGTTCCATGAGATCATGGAAAGGAGCCAGAAAGGCATTGAAAAAGCAATATAACAAAAGATTTGTTACTTGGAATTTTACCAACTAACAATCTGAAGAAAAAGGCATTTTTGATGTTCTCCAAGACAAGGAAAGAATCACTGGATATTAGATGACAGAGGGCCCTTAGAGATGGTCTAGTCCAATTATTTTATTTCACAGATGAAGAAACAGGCACAGGTACTAGTAGAACACCAAAGGAGGCTTTCTAGAAGCCTCCATATATGATCCCTGCTAGGCATAGTGATATAATAATAATATAATAAGGTCTCTATTTGACAGTAATTTGAATAACATGGTAATTCATAATTATAGACTCTTATACTTCGAATAATCCTTAAAATTATTTAGACCAAATTAGACCAAACTCCTTATAGAGGAGGAAGTAGATCATGTGTAAGTCATTGCCCTTTCATGAACTTATGTCAACAAATAAGGTAAACCAGGAGAATTTGAGGCTACACGTCATGATCCAGCTACCTTTTAAAAATTAAATGGTAAAAATTTATACTCTGACCCGCTGAGACATGTGACAACTTTTTCTGACTGAAGTAAAGTGAGTAACTTCCCTTAGATGATCAGGGATATAAGGAGCTAAGCCCTTTAAGACAGAGTTCAGAGTGTAAAACGCACTTCTCAGTGGTTCAAAATTGCCTTAGTAAAAGAAACTTTGAGGCACAGTAAGGCAGTAGGAAAAATACACTCAAGATAGAAACACATATGGAGAGTCAGTCAATCAAGAGAAGAAGCACCTTTAAGTATTTAGGAATATAAACCCTGGAAGCAGACAGATACCTATGGAGAAGAGCAGGCCCTAAGAGCCCAGCAGAGAGGCTATATTCAGAAAAAGATATGTGAGGACTCTGTGAAAGACTTGCTGATCCTTAAATAACAGGATTTGTGGCTTACTTTTTGTCAGACGAATATCTTAGACAAACCTTACTAATACTCTAAATTTGAATTCATTCTTCCTAGAGAAGAATTGTATGAAAGGGAAGGATGTCTTGTAGCTATTCTTCCTATTCCTATGAGTAAATGCTTTTCCTAAAAACTAAGCTGCATTAGGAAGAGCCACACAGCATTTTCCCATAAAACACAAGACAGCAGCCATTCTCTAGGGATGTAAACCATAAGTGTTAGTTCAAGTTGGGAGGGAATAGTCCAGTACTTCAGTATTGTACTATGAATACTTATTCAGGTCATATTTGGGTACCTATGCATTTTCAGGAATGCACTAGAGAGATTCTCTATCTGGGATCTTCTTTTTTTTGGGTGCCCTTGTTTTGTAGGTATAAAGTAGAAAAAATTGCAAGTTTTGTCTTTTATTTTAGATTGTAATTAGTCAGTTTCCTGGTGTATTTTCTTTATAGGTCAGACCAGTTTCTTTGAGATAATTTCTTCATGGTTGAATGTTAATATATGGTTCACTGTTATGTTACCATGTCCATCATAAGTGTTACAAATAATATAAGCAGGATGGATATTACATCCCTAGAATTCTGATGGCTAGCAATTTTTCTAGTACACACTAACAGAACTCATTCAAGTTCCTTTTTAGATTTAAGAAGACCTACAGTATTTGTCTTACTCAGACATGAACCATAAAACTTTTCTAAGATACTTATGTAAGGCAGATCTATAGGAAAAGGTTTGTCTAATGATTATGAAAACCCTATTCAACTACAAATGTTTTAAGTATTTTGGGGAGCCTCACACCTCCCAAGGACTTTTCTGAGTTTGTTTTCCACTTGAAGTTAGCCTGAGAGTCCTAGTGAAGAGTGAATTTTGACATCCAGTTATATATGCTATGTCTTCAGTAACCCAGAGGAATTTTCACTCTGCTTCCAGGAATGAACCCAGTATTTATCTATGGGTTCAGTACAGAGGAGTGCCTTAGTGGGACAAAGATGATGGACAAAGGACAAAGGACAAAAATGACGAATTGATGCCGGAACAAAGGGCTCCCTTAGGGAAAGAAGGGAAAAAAAAACTATTCCCCACTCCCAACCCCTTACCATGCCCAGTGGGTCTGTTTTGTTATACAAGTACCAAGAAAATTTGGTTTGTTTTCTCACCTATAGGTTAAAGAATAACTTCCAGCTAATCCCACTTTCTTAATCCCTGTATAGAGAACTCTATATATCCTGGGAGCATGGAAGAACTAGACTTCACCTCTGAGAAAGGAAGCTTGGCTTTCTTTCCCCCCCTTTTTTTTTTATCATATTTGAGTTTGGAAAAGGCTTTTGGAAGCAATAAAACAGAGTACTACCTGATAACCTATGATAATTTTGTAAAAAAATATATTTATTTGTTGAAATATATCACCACATATCTGAGAATAAAGGTAAACCCAGCTGTTATGGTAGGCCATCCTTCTTGAAGAATGTTAATTTCTGGATTTTTTTGTGAACTCATCTTCAAGAACTTTTCTGAGACTATCAAGTACAATGTTCTGTGGAATGTACATGAGATGGCAGTACTTGAACTCCCTTAATTCACCAGAGAAGTATTCAAAATTTGAAACTAAGGATTATGGAAAAGAACGCTCCAAGAAAATTATCATTTAGGGGTGAGTTTATCTTTGATGAGCCCCTCTGCCTAGAAAGCCCATAATATAATCCTCAGTGTTAAACTAATTTGTCCATTTATGGTATATGTGAACATCTTTCTGTGATAGAATTGAAGAAAACAATTTCATTAAATTAAAAAAAAACCTTAGTTTCCCATGGTTCCATTACTGTTTAAGAGAGTTCTGAGCTAGAATCACAAATAGCAGAAAAAGCAGACTCCCAAGGATGAATTGTATCTCTCCCCTCTTCCCCCATCTGCCATTGTTCATGCTGCTTTGAAGTGAAATTACTTAATCAAGAAATAATGCATCCAGCAGGGAACAGAGGCACATATGCCAGACATACATAGATGCAGAAGTAACTTCAAGGAATAGTAACTGAGACAACAGAGAAGATAGCTGGTTATGGAGAGGAGTAGATACTGCAAACCCATTTGAGAAACTTACCCAATAGAGATGATGTACCCAAGCACAGATTATGTGGACTCTATGAAGAGAGAAAGAACTTCTAGGTTCTGCAACAGCAGGAGTCATGAGTTCTCTTCGCCATATGTGCATCCTGGGTGTTTGCCTTATGATTATTGTATTCTGTATTGAATCCGATTCTTTCCATGGATAATCAGCATATTTCTAGGATATCATGACCCAGGCTTATGGGTTTTAATATTTTGTATCTAGTTTACTTACTAAGAGGCTTTTTTTTTTTCATTTTGTAAGAGCCAATTGTTTCTAGTGGCTTATTGTTAACGTGAAGCACACTATTTGGGGCTTATAGACTATAGTGTTAGGGATGTAGGCATGCCTAGAACCAAATAGTAGCAACATCCATTGGAGATCCAGCCCATAAGTCTAAGCACAATATGGGGATACAGTCCAGAGGGGATACTATACCTTCTTTTAAATCTTAAAAAATTTTTTTTTTCTGTGCATTAGTTGTGTGTGTGGGTTTTCTATCCATTATCGCTTGCTCTTACTACCCTATATATATAGTGTAGTAACCTTTTTTTTCTTTTTATGACCACACATCTACTGGATAGTGTTTGTTATGCCACATCTTGTGCATAAGTTTTCGCTGCTAATATGCTAGTACTTATACATGCCCTTTACACTTCTCTCTAGCAACCTTTGAGTCACCTCCAAATAGTAGAATATTATTATTTTAGGTTATTATTATTTTATCACCTCTCATTCCCCTTGCCTAATAACATACCATTAGTTAAAAAGAAATGTCAGTATTTGGCAACTTATAAAAGCTTCAAGTTTATATAAACCTATTGACTAATATTAGATTTTAAAATATATCAGTAAATTTATTCATTTTTTGAGGTATGAAGTATTTTTGAAGAACACAAATCTTAAGAGGAAGAACATAACATGTTGATATGGATGATAATAAAATCCCTGGGAGATTCACTGTCAAAGAATGGATCTATTGGCTTGGATCGTGGAGATGTTACCTTTCATGTGTAGACTGTCCATGGAGCAGTTAAATCAAAACTTACTTGGAGGTGGTGGGGATGGTGTTGTGCCATTTAAAAGATAAAAGGAATGATGATAATTTGTTGATATTTCCTAATAGCCATAACTAGAAGGCATTCTATGATTTGATGTGACAATTGTGTAATAAGAATTCAGTAATTCCTAGGTAGAAATGCAGAGAACTTCTTTAGCATTAATTCAACAGAGTTTTTGTAACACCTAATATTTTTCATATCATGTCATGTTTATACTATTTTATATATAATTTCCAAGCTGACTAGTGAAGAAATTACCCCATCATTGACAATTATGTATGTATAGATAGATACATACATACCTACAACAACCCCTAGCTATTCACAATGTAGCTATTTGCAAATTGCAAAGGAGTAACTAGTGTTTAGTAGCCCTTTGCATATTAATTAGTAATAAAGTGACAACAAAGATAATCTTTGTTATAATTATTTTAAACACTAAAATTTTATAGCAAAATGTCATTAATCAATTATTAGAACTTATGATCATCAGACTATATTTAGTTTCAATGACAAGGTATAGTTAATAAGTCTAGGTTTCTTGCATTTGTATATAATTTTGTTCAACCTAGGATGCCCAGAAATCTACACTCTTCTATTGTGATTTATAAGGAAAATGCCTCTTGGCTACAGTTGTTTAATATGGATGCTCTCTGGATCTAGATGTAGGTTCAGGTATGGGATGTCTTGTGCCCCTTCCCCATTTTGAGGAAATATTAAGTTATTGAAAAAAATGGAACCCAATATAGGAATATAAATATAAATATATAAATCTGTTCACTGTGTATTCACATCTACTTTTCTTTCACACATGACACTTTTCTCTTTCCATGCTCTCAACCTTTCTTTATAAGGCTAGATTTCTAAGAGGTAAAGTTATTTTACCTTTTTGGCTGTAAAAGCAATATGGATGCACCCCTTTTCAGTTTGCTCACTCATATGATTTCTTTTTTTTAAATTTAAATTTATTTATTTAACATATTTGGTTTTCAGCATTGATTTTCACAACAGTTTGAATTACAAATTTTCTCCCCATTTCTACCCTCCCCCCACTCCAAGATGGCATATATTCTGGTTGCCCTGTTCCCCAGTCAGCCCTCCCCTCTATCACCCCCCTCCCCTCTCATCCCCTTTTCCCTTCCTTTCTTGTAGGGCAAGATAAATTTCTACGCCCCATTGCCTGTGTATCTTATTTTTTAGTTGCATGCAAAAACTTTTTTTGTTTTTGAACATCTGATTTTAAAACGTTGAGTTCCAAATTCTCTCCCTCTTCCCTTCCCACCCACCCTCCCTAAGAAGTCGAGCAATTCAACCTAGGCCACACATTATGTATATTATGTATAACCCTTCCACAATACTCATGTTGTGAAAGGCTAACTACATTTTGCTCCTTCCCAACCCATCCCGCTTTATTGAATTTTCTCCCTTGACCCTGTCCCCTTTCCAAAGTGTTTGTTTTGATTACCTCCACCCCCATCTGCCCTCCACTCCATCATCCCCCCCCCTTTTATTTTTTTTTTATCTTCCTCCCTCTTCTTTCCTGTGGGGTAAGATACCCAACTGAGTATGTATGGTATTCCCCCTCAGGCCAAATCTGATGAGAGCAAGGTTCACTCATTCCCCCCTCACGGGCCCTCTCCCCTCCTCCCACAGAACTGCTTCCTCTTGCCACCTTTATGCGAGATAATCCACCCCATTCTATCTCTCCCTATCTCCCTCTCTCAGTATGTTGCTCTCTCATCCCTTAATTGGATTTTATTTCTTTTAGATATCTTCCCTTCATCTTCAACTCACCCTGTGTCTGCTCTCTCTCTTTTATACATATATATATATATATATATATATATATATATACATAAATATATAAAAACACACATATATATATATACACATACATATACACATAGATATATACATAGATACACATTCACTTATATATATGCATAAACATATATATATATGCATAAACATATATATATATATGCATATTCCCTTCAACTACCCTAATACTGAGGTCTCATGAATCATACACATCATCTTTCCATGTAGGAATGTAAACAAAAAAGTTCAACTTTAGTAAGTCCCTTGCAATTTCCGTTTCTTGATTACCTTTTCATGCTTCTCTTGATTCTTGTGTTTGAAAGTCAAATTTTCTATTCAGTTCTGGTCTTTTCACTGAGAAAGCTTGAAAGTCCTCTATTTTTTTGAAAATCCATATTTTGCCTTGGAACATGATACTCAGTTTTGTTGGGTAGGTGATTCTAGGTTTTAATCCTAGCTCCATTGATCTCCGGAATATCGCATTCCAAGCCCTTCGATCTCTTAATGTAGAAGCTGCCAGATCTGGGGTTATTCTGATTGGGTTTCCACAATACTCAAATTGTTTCTTTCTGGCTGCTTGCAGTATTTTCTCCTTGATCTGGGAGCTCTGGAATTTGGCAACAATATTCCTAGGAGATTTCTTTTTGGGATCTATTTGAGGAGGCGATCGATGGATTCTTTCAATTTCTATTTTGCCCTGTGGCTCCAGAATATCAGGGCAGTTCTCCTTGATAATTTCTTGAAAGATGGTATCTAGGCTCTTTTTCTGATCATGGCTTTCAGGTAGTCCAATAATTTTTAAATTATCTCTCCTGGATCTATTTTCCAGGTCAGTGGTTTTTCCAAGGAGATATTTCACATTGTCTTCCATTTTTTCATTCCTTTGGTTCTGTTTTATAATATCTTGATTTCTCATAAAGTCACTAGCTTCCACTTGCTCCAATCTAATTTTTAAGGTAATATTTTCTTCAGTGGTCTTTTGGACCTCCTTTTCCATTTGGGTAATTCTGCCTTTCAAGGCATTCTTCTCCTCATTGGCTTTTTGGAGCTCTTTTGCCATTTGAGTTAGTCTGTTTTTTAAGGTGTTGTTTTCTTCAATGTATTTTTCAGTATTTTTTTTGGTCTCCTTTAGCAAGTCATTGACTTGTTTTTCATGGTTTTCTCGCATCCTTCTCATTTCTCTTCCCAATTTTTCCTCTACTTCTCTAACTTGCTTTTCCAAATCCTTTTTGAGTTCTTCTATGTATGGCCTGGGACCAGTTCATGTTTTTCTCGGAGGCTTTTGTTGTAGGCTCTATGACTTTGTTGTCTTCTTTAGGCTGTATGTTTTGGTCTTCTTTGTCACCAAAGAAAGAATCCAAAGTCTGAGACTGAATCTGGGCGCGTCTTCGCTGCCTGGCCATATTCCCAACCCACTAACTTGACCCTTGAGTTTTTCAGTGGGGTATGACTGCTTGTAGACTAATGAGTTCTATGTTCCACGTTTGGGGGGGAGGTGCCAGCTCTGTCAGACCCGCACTACTCCTTCCCCAAGAACCCCCAGTTCAGACTGGGCTTAGATCTTCAGCAGGCTGTTGCACTCCTGCTCTGATCCGCCACTTAATTTCTCCCACCAGGTGGGCCTGGAGCCGGAAATAACAACAGCTGTAGCTGCCCCACCTCCGCTGTCCCCGGGGCTGGAAGCCGAACAGTGAACTCCTTCCACTCCGGCAGCTTTTCCCACTAACCTTCTCTGCAGTCTTTGGTGTTTGTGGGTCGAGGGGTCTGGTAACTGCCGCAGCTCACATATTCAGGGTGCTAGGGCCCCCTCCGCCCGGCTTCTGGTCTGGATGTTCAACGCCGCTCAGGTTGGGCTCTGCTCCACTCCGTTCCCAGCTCCCAGCTCCCAGCTCCCAGCTCCCAGCTCCGTGTGGAATAGACCTCACCCAGAGACCATCCAGGCTGTCCTGGGCTGGAGCCCTGCTTCCCTCTGCTGTTCTGTGGGTTCTGCCATTCTAGAATTGGTTCAGAGCCATTTTTTATAGGTTTTTGGAGGGACTCGGGTACGGAGCTCACTCTAGTCCCTGCTTACCAGCTGCCATCTTGGCTCCACCCCCCAAGCCCCCTCATGATTTCAGTTCTGATCAATAAGCATTGTTTTAAGCACGTACCAGGTACCAGACATTGCACCGGATGATGTGAACCAAGGATAATAGAAGCCTTGCCCACAGGGAACTTGTAGTTTCTTAGTGGAGGACAAGAAATATACACAGATAAATGTGATATGGAGATTTTTGTGCCAATCAATCCATCAATCAAGTATTCATTAAGTTCCAACTGTACACTAGCCACTTCACCTCAAGTCTACTGCTTGGTCTTGCTGCCTCAAGTCTTTCCCCTCTCTAGTCCATCCTCCATTCAACTGTCAAAGTAATCTTCCCAAGTTGTCAAGCATGACCATGTTGCCATCCCTCAAACACAAATACACAGTCAATGAATTCCTGTAGTTACCTATTATCTCTAAATTCAAATATAAAATCTTTGGTTTGGCATACAAAGTCCTTTATAAGTTAGCTCCCTCGCCTTTCCAGTCTTCTTATACCTTACTCCCATATACTCTGTGATCCACTGTCACTGGCCTCCTTCATGTTCTTTGCACAAGACAATCCATCTCCTGACTGCATATTTTCACTGGCTGTCCATACACTATACTAGTAATTCTCTTCCCCCTCATCTCTGCCTCATGGCTTCCCTAGATTCCTTCTAGTATTATCTAATCTCATCTTTTTCCAGAAGCCTTTTCTAGTCTTCCTTAATTTTAGTAATTCCTTCTTAGACTATGTCTAATTTATCCTATGAATAGGATAAATTTTATATATATATATATATATATATATATATATATACATACACATATATACCTGTGTGTATATATATATGTATACACATATGTGATATTTATGATAAAGTATATGTGATATTATTTATAGGAAAAATACATAAGCTATATTTGGGTATGGTACACATATATGCTAAATGTCCTGTATATTGGATATCTATATATCTTATTTGTATGTAGTTGTTTGCATGTTATCTTCCACACTGGACTTTGAGTAACCTGAGTTTTTGTTTGGTTTTGTTTTTGTCTTTCTTTGTGTCTCCAGCATTTAGCACAGTAGGCACTTAATACATGATTTTGCTTTGACCTATCAGTTGAATGTATGTATCACCAATATTTTTATCTCTAACAATACCTGACCATTCCCCCTGAACTCCTGTAACCACCTGTTAGGAATGTCAAATGTTTGAAATATAAGAACACAAATGCATACATACACAAGCTCTCCTCTCCCCAGAAGCTCTTTTTGGTAACATAAGCATTAACAGTAAAATTGATGAAAAATTAGAATATAAAACTAGGCTTATGTTTAAGCTGTATAGGCAGCCATATAAAAAGTATAATTTGAAAGATTCTGAAAGTCCCACCTGTCTTCAAATGATCCCTTGCAAAGGCCCTTTCAAAGTAACAACTGAAATTCCCCTGTTTTTTTCTTTCTATTATGGATTTAATAAGAAATGTTGTATACTGGATTGCAAATTGGAATTGGAATCAGGAAGACCTGGGTTCAAGTTTCCCTTGTGATAAATACCTGTTATGTGTCCCTGAGCAAGTAAATTAACTTTTCAGTGTATTGGTGACTAATCTAATACTATAAATTGTGAAATCTAAATTTCTGATTTGCATTGGTGAAGATGGGATAGAAAGTGGGAAAAAGCTCTCTATGCCAATCAAATCATAGTGACAAAATTACCTACATCACAATGCAATCAAATGCAGATTTCTCCCTCTAACTCCTCCTTCAGAAATAAGGTAATGAAATATATTTTTTAAATGAAGCTGTTGTTTGTGAGAGGAAAAAAAACATATTGTTATGTCAAATATTTTAGCATCTTGGCTTCATTCACTTTGTGAGATTATTTCCTACAACCTAGCAGGAATTTAGAGTACAGATAAACTTGTATGTGGAGAAGAAAGTCATGCAATATACTGACAGCATGGAGTTATCCCAAGGGAGGAGCATTAGTGGGAGATGAAGGAGGTGGGTGAAGGAAGGGCACAGCAAAGGACGATAGGGCACACTATTGACAAGCACTCAATACAAACTTTATCTGTTTCATAGATTTGCTTCAGGCAGACCCAGGTGGGACTGACTGGCATCTCCTGCCGTCCCTGGTCATTTCACTACCAAGGCTTGCTCAGGTTAGATATGGTACACTGTAATGCTAGTGTTTCAGTATGGTCATCAATGCTACTGGCACATGATTCCTGTTTTCCCCTTAGAAAGCTTGTACCCTGCATTGTTAGTCTCATTCACCCTCTGGCAGTCTTAGGTATTCATTAGTCTTGTCTGACCTCATTCATTTGATTATCCAAATAGAAAAGTGACAGAAATAATGTTAGTAGTGGTATATATTATAGTATACTGAATCTTGTTAGGGAAAACAAAAGACTGAGATTTGGGAGAAAATTACCTATGTCACAACACATTGGATTTTTGAAAAAGTATTTGGAGAGGATATTGAATTTTATTTTATTTTTTTAAAAATAGGTCTTATAGGAAAATGTGGAAGTAGAAAATAAGTATTTCAGAATAGTGTAGCAATTGAATAATAGAGGCTCAAAGATTGAGTGCCATTCACAAAGGGAGGTAAAGCATATTTGTTCTGACCCTTTGAAAATATTTATTTCCTTATAGGCTTTTGCACCAAGCTTTTTAAAAAATAGATTTTTATTGATATTACTTATTTTACAGTTACTAGATTTATCAGGTCATTTTTGCAACATTTTTTTCAAGGAAAAAATGGAAAAAGAAAAGAAAAAAATCAGCAAAATCAATAATACCTTGAAAAAAATCATACTTTACATGAAATTCCCAGCAGCAGTGCCTCTCTCTGCCCCTCAGCTGTGCAAAGGAGTAGGAGGAAATGTCTCAAAAGTATTCTTCGGAGATCAGCTTGTTATTTGTAACTTTGTAAGGCTTATATTGCATTGTGTTGTGGTTGTAGTTGTTGCTTTTCCCCTTTACTTTGTTGGAGTCATTGTGAATATTGTTTTTTTTTGCCTCTCTATATTTCAGTTTACAATACCTCATGGAAATCATTCCAAAATTCTTTGTATTCATCATGATTGTTCATTCTTACAGAAGAATAATATCCAATTATTTTCACACCCCATAGTTTGTTTACCCTTTCCTCAAGATGGACATATCTATCTATCTATCTATCTATCTATGCTTTCATTCATTCATTAATTTCATTAAATTTATTTATAGTACATTGCTACCACAAAAATGTTGCTAATAAATATTTTGGTATATATGGCTATTTCTTTTTGACATTGAGTTTCATGAGTTATATTCTATCTAGGTCAAAGGATATGGACATTTTAGTTACTTTATATGCATAATTTCAAATTCCAAATGGTTATATTGGTTGATAGTTCCACCAACAACACATCAGTGTACCTATCTTTTCACAACCTTTCCAATATTGACTATTCTTATTTTTTTTTAATCTTCACCAGTTTGTTAGGTATTAGCTAAAAGGTTGACTATTTGCATGTCACTTATTATTATTGATTTGGAGTATTCTTTCAAATCTTTATTAATAGTTGGCAATATTCCTTTTGAAATGTTTATTCATGTTTTTGTCTTATATGATTCTCTTAAATGTCTATATATCTTGGATTCCAAACACTTATCTGAGAAATTTGTAATGGTGTTTTTCCCCCATTTGACTGCTTTGCTGCTTATCCTAGGTGAATTAACTTTGCATACCAGCATTTTGATTTCATGCAAACACAAAATTATTTTTATTGGTAATTTTTTTCTATTCCTCTTACAGTGAAGAATTAATCTCCTAACCATAGCTGTGAAAAATATACTATCTGCTTCTTTTTAAAATTTTTATGTTATTGTGAGGATTGGCCAATGGCTAGGCCCTAGCTTATAGAAGTGACTCCTTGTTTGAACACTGATTGACCTACCTATGTAATTTCTTATTTATTGAATATTAGCTTATTCAACATCATTTAGGAAATGATGCAAGCTTCAACTGATAATGATCAACTTAGTAAACCATTTAGTCCACAAATGCAAAGTTAGCAAAGTTTCGTGATTACAACACTCTTGTGGTCAATCAGTACAGTCAGACCATCTGCTGACTGACAGACTCAAGGTCCCCCAGTCACTCATGCCCTATGAATCTATCTGCAAACCAACAACATTGGATATAAGAACAGACACCCAGAGAACAGGGCTCTTGTTTGGGGCATGCATTGCACTCTATAACCTAGGTACCATTAGCTTTTCTTTCTCAAAGTTTAATTGTATTTTATTTTTTCCCCAGTTATGTGTCAAGAAAATTATTAGCATTCATTTTTACAAGATTTTGAGATTCAATTTTTTGTCCCTGCCTCCCCTCCCCTCTTTTGAAAATGGTAGGCAGTTTGATATAGCTTAAACATGTGTTATCATGTAAAAAAAAACATCCATGTTAGTCACAGCTGTGAAGAAGAAATAGATCAAAAGGAAAAAAAAAACATGAGAAAGAATATAGTAAGTGAAAAAATATGCTTCAATCTGCATTCGGAGTCCATCAGTTCTTTATCTGGATATGGATAGCATTTTCCTTTATAAGTACTTTGTACCTGTGGATCATTGTGTTGCTGAGAAGAGCTGAGTCATTCGTAGTTCATCTTCACGCAATGTTGTTGATACTGTGTACAATATTTTCCTGGTTCTGCTCATTTCACTTTGCATTAGTTTGTACAAGTCTTTCCAAGATTTTCTAAAATCTGTCTATCATTTCTTAGTGAAAAATGTTATTCCATTATATTCATATGCTACACACACCTTGTTCAGTCATTCCACAATTGATGGGCATCCCCTCAGTTTCCAATTCTTTGCCACCACAAAAAGAGCTACTATAAATATTTTTGTACCTGTGGGTCCTTTTTCTATTTCTATAATCTCTTTGGGATACAGCCCTAGAAGTAGTATTGTTGGGTCAACGGGTATGAACATTTGTATAGCCCTTTGGGCATAGTTCCAAATTGCTTTCCAAAATGGTTAGATCAGTTCACAACTCCACCAACAGTGAATTAGTGTTCCAATTTTCCCATGTCTTCTCCAGCATTTATAATTTTCCTGTTTTGTCATGTTAGCCAATCTGACAGGTGTGATGTGGTACCTAAGATTTGTTTTGATTTGAATTTCTCTAATCAATAGTGATTTAGAGCATTTTATATGATTATAGATATATTTAATTTCTTCCTCTGAAAACTGCTTACTCATATCCTTTGAACATTTATCAATTAGGGAATGACTTATATTCTTATAAATTTGACTCAGTTCTCTATATATTTTAGAAATTTCTTTCCCAGTTTCCTGCTTCCCTCCTAAACTTGGTTGCATTGGTTTTGTTTGTACAAAAAATTTCAATGTAATGTAATCAAAATTATCCATTTTGCATTTCATAATGTTCTCTACCTTTTGTGTGGTCATAAATTCTTCTGTCCTCCATAAATCTGACAGGTAAACTATTCCTTGCTCTCCCATATTACATATAGTATCAGCCTTTATATCTAAATTGCGAACCCATTTTGACTTTATTTTAGTATCCAGTGTAAGATATTGGTCTATGCCCAGTTTCTGGCATAATATTTTCCAGTTTTCCCACCAGTTGTTGTCAAATAGAGAATTCTTATCCAAGAAGCTGGAGTCTTTGGGTTTGTCAAATAGTAGATTACTATGGTCCTTGACTATTGTGTCTTTTCTACATAAGCCATTCCACTCATACACCACTCTAATTCTAAGCCAGTACCAAGAAGTTTTAAAGACTGATGTTTTATAACGCAATTTAAGATCTAGTATGGCTAGGCCACCTTCCCTAGCATTTCTTTTCATTAATTCCTTTGATATTCTGGACCTTTTGTTCTTCCAAATGAATTTTGTTATTATATTCTTTTTGGTAATTTGGTTGGTATGGCACTAAACAGGTAAATTAATTTAGGTAAAATTGTCATTTTTATAATATTAGCTCAGCCTACCCATGAGCAATTGATGTAGTTCCAATTATTTAGATCTGACTTTAGTTTTGTGAAAAATGTTTTGTAATTGCATTCATAGGGTTCCTGGGTTTATTTTGGGAGGTAGACTTCCAAATATTTTATAATCTCTAAGTAACTTTAAATGGAATTTCTCTTTCTATCTCTTGCTGTTGGGCTTTGTTAGTAATATATAGGAATGCCAAGATTTGTGTGGGTTTATTTTATATCCTGCAACTTTCCTAATGTTATTTATTATTTCAAGTAGCTTTTTGCTTGATTCTCTAGGATTCTCTAAGTATATCATCATATCATCTGAAAAGAGGGATAGCTTTGTTTCTTTGTTGTCTGTTATAATTCCTTCAATTTGTTTTGTTTCCCTCTTATTGTTAAAGCTAACATTTCTAGTACCATATTGAATAACAGGGGTGATAACAGACATCCTTGTTTCACCCCCAATCTTAGTGGAAATGCATCTAGTTTATCCCATTACATATAATGGTTGTTGATGGTTTTAGATAGATGCTACCTATCATTTTAAGAAAGATTCCATTTATTCCTATGCTCGCTAGTGTTTTTAATAGGAATGGGTGTTGTATTTTGTCAAAAGCTTTTTCTGCATCTATTGAGATAATCATATGGTTTCTGCTGGCTTTGCTGTTAATATGATCAATTATGCTGATAATTTTCCTAATACTGAACCACCCTTCTATTTCTGGAATAAATACTACCTGATCAAAGTATATTATTCTTAGGATAAATTGCTGTAGTGTTTTTGCTAATATTTTATTTAAAATTCTTGTATCTATCTTCATTAGGGAAATTGGTTTATAATTTTGGCTCTTCCTGGTTTAGGTATCAGTACTATATTTGTATCCTAAAAATAATTTGGTAGGATGCCTTCTTTGCCTATTTTTCCAAATAGTCTGTATAGAATTGGAATAAATTGTTCTTTAAACGTTTGATAGAATTTGCGTGTAAATCCATCTGGCCCTGGAGATTTTTTTCCTGGCTTGCTCAATTTTTTTTTCTGAGATGGGGTTATTTAAGCATTTTATTTTCTCTTTGGTTAATCTGGGCTGTTTATATTTTTGTAAATAGTCATCCATTTCTCTAAGATCGTCAAATTTATGAGCATACAATTGGGCCAAATAATTTCTAATTATTGTTTTAATTTCCTCTTCATTAGTGGTGAATTTACACTTTCATTTTTGATACTGATAATTTGATTTTCTTTTTTTATTTTTTTCACTTTGTTTTTTTTATTTGAGTCTTTTTTTAAAAAAATCATTATTTATTTATTTAATATTTTTAGTTGTCAGCATTAATTTTCACAATAGTTTGAATTACAAGTTTTCTCCCCATTTCTAGCCTCCCCCTACTCCAAGATGGCATATATTCTGATTGCCCAATTCCCCAGTCAGCCCTCCCTTCTGTCTCCCCACTCACCTCCCCATCCCCTTTTCCCTTACTTTCTTGTAGGGCAAGATAGATGTTTATGCCTCATTGCCTGTATATCTTATTTCTTAGTTGCATGAAAAAACTTTTTTTGAACATCTTCTTTTAAACTTTGAGTTCCAAATTCTCTCCCCTCTTCCCTCCCCACCCACCCTGCCTAAGAAGGCAAGCAATTCAACATAGGCCACATGTGTATCATTATGTAAAACCCTTCCACAATACTCATGTTGTGAAAGGCTAACTATATTTTGCTCCTTCCTATCCTAACTCCCTTTATCCAATTTTCTTCCTTGACCCTGTCCCTTTTCAAAAGTGTTTGCTTTTGATTAGCTCCTCTCCCTATCTGCCCTCCCTTCTATTGTCCCCCATTTGTTATCTCCTTCCTCTTTCTTTCCTGTGGGGTAAGGCTCCCAATTGAGTGTGTATGTCATACCCTCCTCACGTCAAATCCGATGAAAGCAACATTCACTCATTCTTCCTCACATGCCCCCTTTTCCCTCGCAACAGAACTGCTATTTCTTGCCACTTTTATGTGAGATAATTCTATCTCTCCCTTTCTCCCTCTCTCAATATATTCCTCTTTCATCCCATAATTTGATTTTATTTTTTTAGATATCATCCCTTCATATTCAACTCACCCTGTGCCCTCTGTCTATATGTGTGTGTGTATGTATGTATGTATGTATGTGTATATGTATATATATATATATATATGTACATTCCCTTCAGCTGCCCTAATATTGAGGTCTCATGAATCATACACATCATCTTTCCATGTAGGAATGTAAACAAAACAGTTCAACTGTAGTAAGTCCCTTGTGATTTCTCTTTCTTGTTTACCTTTTCATGCTTCTCTTGATTCTTGTGTTTGAAAGTCAAATTTTCTATTCAGCTCTGGTCTTTTCACTGAGAAAGCTTGAAAGTCCTCTATTTTATTGAAAATCCATATTTTGCCTTGGACCATGATACTCAGTTTTGCTGGGTAGGTGATTCTTGGTTTTAATCCTAGCACCATTGACCTCCAGAATATCATATTCCAAGCCCTTCAATCCCTTAATGTAGAAGCTGCTAGATCTTGTGTTATTCTGATTATGTTTCTACAATACTCAAATTGTTTCTTTCTGGCTGCTTGCAGTATTTTCTCCTTGATATGGGAGCTCTGGAATTTGGTGACAATATTCCTAGTTTTCTTTTTGGGATCTTTTTTTTTTTTTTAATGCAATTTATTTATTTAACATATTTGGTTTTCAGCATTGATTTTCACAACAGTTTGAATTACAAATTTTCTCCCCATTTCTGCCCTCCCCCCCACTCCAAGATGGCGTATATTCTGGTTGCCCTGTTCCCCAGTCAGCCCTCCCCTCTATCACCCCCCTCCCCTCTCATCCCCTTTTCCCTTCCTTTCTTGTAGGGCAAGATAAATTTCTACGCCCCATTGCCTGTGTATCTTATTTTTTAGTTGCATACAAAAAGTTTTTTTGTTTTTGAACATCTGATTTTAAAACTTTGAGTTCCAAATTCCCTTCCCTCTTCCCTTCCCACCCACCCTCCCTAAGAAGTTGAGCAATTCAACCTAGGCCACACATGTATTATTATGTATAACCCTTCCACAATATTCATGTTGTGAAAGGCTAACTACATTTTGCTCCTTCCCAACCCATCCCGCTTTATTGAATTTTCTTCCTTGACCCTGTCCCCTTTCCAAAGTGTTTGTTTTGATTACCTCCACCCCCATCTGCCCTCCACTCCATCATCTCCCTGCCTTTTATTTATTTTTTTTATCTTCCTCCCTCTTCTTTCCTGTGGGGTAAGATACCCAACTGAGTATGTATGGTATTCCCCCTCAGGCCAAATCTGATGAGAGCAAGGTTCACTCATTCCCCCCTCACCTGCCCACTCCCCTCCTCTCCTAGAACTGCTTCCTCTTGCCACCTTTATGGGAGATAATCCACCCCATTCTATCTCTCCCTATCTCCCTCTCTCAGTAAGTTACTCTCTCATCCCTTAATTTCATTTTATTTCTTTTAGCTATCTTCCCTTCATCCTCAACTCACCCTGTGTCTGCTCTCTTTCTTTTACATATATATATATACACATACATACACATACATACATATACACATAGATACATGCATACATACACATTCACTTATATATATACATAAACATATATATATGCATATATATATATGCATATTCCCTTCAACTACCCTAATACTGAGGTCTCATGAATCATACTCATCATCTTTCCATGTAGGAATGTAAACAAAACAGTTCAACTTTAGTAAGTCCCTTGCAATTTCCGTTTCTTGATTACCTTTTCATGCTTCTCTTGATTCTCGTGTTTGAAAGTCAAATTTTCTATTCAGTTCTGGTCTTTTCACTGAGAAAGCTTGAAAGTCCTCCATTTTATTGAAAGTCCATTTTTTGCCTTGGAACATGATACTCAGTTTTGCTGGGTAGGTGATTCTAGGTTTTAATCCTAGCTCCATTGACCTCCGGAATATCGCATTCCAAGCCCTTCGATCTCTTAATGTAGAAGCTGCCAGGTCTTGGGTTATTCTGATTGGGTTTCCACAATATTCAAATTGTTTCTTTCTGGCTGCTTACAGTATTTTCTCCTTGATCTGGGAGCTCTGGAATTTGGCAACAATATTCCTAGGAGATTTCTTTTTGGGATCTATTTGCGGAGGCGATCGATGGATTCTTTCAATTTCTATTTTGCCCTGTGGCTCTAGAATATCAGGGCAGTTCTCCTTGATAATTTCCTGAAAGATGGTATCTAGGCTCTTTTTTTGATCATGGCTTTCAGGTAGTCCAATAATTTTTAAATTATCTCTCCTGGATCTATTTTCCAGGTCAGTGGTTTTTCCAAGGAGATATTTCACATTGTCTTCCATTTTTTAATTCCTCTGGTTCTGTTTTATAATATCCTGATTTCTCATAAAGTCACTAGCTTCCACTTGCTCCAATCTAATTTTTAAAGTAGTATTTTCTTCAGTGGTCTTTTGGACCTCCTTTTCCATTTGGCTAATTCTGCCTTTCAAGGAATTCTTCTCCTCATTGGCTTTTTGGAGCTCTTTTGCCATTTGAGTTAGTCTATTTTGTAAGGTGTTGTTTTCTTCAGTGTATTTTTCAGTATTTTTTTGGGTCTCCTTTAGCAAGTCATTGACTTGTTTTTCATGGTTTTCTCGCATCCTTCTTATTTCTCTTCCCAATTTTTCCTCTACTTCTCTAACTTGCTTTTCCAAATCCTTTTTGAGTTCTTCTATGGCCTGGGGCCAGTTCATGTTTTTCTTGGAGGCTTTGGTTGTAGGCTCTATGACTTTGCTGTCTTCTTTAGGCTGTATGTTTTGGTCTTCTTTGTCACCAAAGAAAGAATCCAAAGTCTGAGACTGAATCTGGGCGCGTTTTCGCGTCCTGGCCATATTCCCAACCAACTAACTTGATCCTTGAGTTTTTCAGTGGGGTATGACTGCTTGTAGATTACAGAGTTCTATGTTCTACGTTTGGGGGGGAGGTGCCAGCTCTGTCAGAGCCGCACTCCTCCTTCCCCAAGGACCCCCAGTCCAGACTGGGCTCAGATCTTCGGCAGGCTGTGCACCCCTGCTGTGATCCGCCACTTAATTCCCCCCACCAGGTGGGCCTGGAGCCGGAAGTAACAACAGCTGTAGCTGCCCCACCTCCGCTGCCCCCGGGGCTGGAAGCCGAACCGCGAACTCCTTCCACTCCCGCAGCTTTTCCCACTAACCTTCTCCGCAGTCTTTGGTGTTTGTGGGTCGAGGGCTCTGGTAACTGCTCACGTATTCAGGGCGCTAGGGCCCCCTCCGCCCGGTTTCTGGTCTGGATCGTCCACGCCGCTCAGGCTGGGCTCTGCTCCACTCCGTTCCCAGCTCCCAGCTCCCAGCTCCCAGCTCCGTGTGGAATAGAGCTCACCCAGAGACCATCCGGGCTGTCCTGGGCTGGAGCCCTGCTTCCCTCTGCTGTTCTGTGGGTTCTGCCGTTCTAGAATTGGTTCAGAGCCATTTTTATAGGTTTTTGGAGGGACTCGGGTACGGAGCTCACTCTAGTCCGTGCTTACCAGCCGCCATCTTGGCTCCGCCCCCTTTTTGGGATCTTTTTGAGGAGGCAATCTATGGATTCTATCAAATTCTATTTTACTCTCTGGCTCCAGAATATCAGGGCAATTCTCCTTGATAATTTCTTGAAAGATGATATCTGGCTCTTTTTTTGATCATGGCTTTCAGGTAGTCCAATAATTTTAAAATTATCTCTCCTGGTTCTATTTTCCCAGTCAGTGGTTTTTCCAATGAGATATTTCACATTGTCTTCCACTTTTTTCATTCCTTTGTTTCTGTTTTATAATATTTTTATTTCTCATAAAGTCACTAGTTTCCACTTGCTCCAATCTAATTTTTAAGGTAGTATTTTCTTCAGTGGTATTTTGGACCTCCTTTTCCATTTGGCTAATTCTGCCTTTCAGGGCATTCTCTTGAGTCTTGTATTTGAACACCAAATCTTCCCTTGAGCTCCGGTCTTTTCATCAAGAAAGTCTGGAAGTCTCCTATTTCATTGAATGTTCATCTCCTCCCCTGAAATATTATGTTCCATTTTATAGGGTCGTTGACCCTTGGTTGTAATTCAAGCTCCTTTGTCTTATGGAATATCATATTCCAATCTATCTGATCTTTTAATGTAGAAGCTGTGAGGTCTTATATAATCCTGACTGTGGTTCCATGATATTTGAATTGTTTCTTTCTAGCTGCTTGCAATATTTTCTCCTTAATCTGATAATTCTGGAATTTGGCTGCAATATTCCTTGGTGCTTTCAATTAGGGATCTCTTTTAGGAGGTGATTGGTGGATGCTTTCGATGACTATTTCACCCTCTGCTTCTAGAACCTCAGAGAAATTTTCCTCAATGATTTCTTGAAAGATGCTGTCCAGGCTCTTTTTTTAATCATGGTTCTCAGGTAGACCAATAATTTTTAAATTCTCTCTCCTGGATCAATTTTCCAGGTCACTTTTTTCCAATAAGGTATTTTATATTTTCTTCTATTTTTTTCACTCATTCAATTTTGTTTCACTGATTCTTGATGTCTCAGAGAGTCATTAGCTTCCAGTTGCCCCATTCTAATTTTTAACAAATTGTTTTCTTCAGTTAGAGTTTTTACCTCCTTTTCCATTTGGCCAATTGTACTATTTAAGGAATTGTTTTCTTCAGCATGCTTTCTTTTTTCCCATTTTGTCAATTGTAATTATAAATTTTTCTTCTATCTCTCTCATTTGACTTTTAAAATCCTTCTTGAGCTCTTCCAAGAAGGCTTTTTTGGCTTGAGACCAATTCATTTTCCCCTTTGAAGTATGGATGTGGGTATATTGACCATGTTGTCCTCTCCTGAATTTGGGTTTTGATCTTCCTTGTCACCAAGTTATTTCTCTACGGTCAGTGATTTTTTTTTTATTCTTTTTGCTCATGATGTTTGCTTTTTTCCTGACTTTTACATTTGGCCTCTGCTTCTGGGGCCCAGGGGCCACTGTCCCAGACTTCTTATGCTGGGGTCTAGGGACCTGGTTCCTCATTTTCTGTGTTGGGACCTCAGGTGCTTTCAGTTGGATGTTGTAGTGGTCTTGCATTTTACCTGGTGCTGAGCTGGAGGTAGTGTGTACCTGGTGATGGCACTTGCCTGCTCCTCCACCCTGAGGCTCGGGATCTCCAGCTGTTCTGTTGATGTGGGGCTTGCTGCTGGCTTGCTGGAATGCTTCTAATCCTGTACTGATCCCCTTCAGCCACAGCAAAAGGGAGCTTTTCTGTTAATCCCCCTGGCCTCCTGAGCTCGAGCTAAAATATTGCCATACCCTATCTTTCTGCTGGCTCCACTATCCCAAGATTTTTCTTGGGTTTTTCAAGGTCAACAAGGGAGGGCAAGAGCAACTTACTGTTTACTCCACCATCTTGGCTCCCAGAAGTTTAAATAGGTAACATTCAAACATTCAGTCTGTGGGCTGATGGCCCCAGGAGTAGTTGGTGACTCTGCTGTAGGCCTTGCTCAGTATTTTGCTTCTCTCTCACCCAGTTCCAACAGACCCCACCTCTTCCACTGAGAGGTCTGGAAATCACTACTTCTTCCAGTGATTCATTCCACTGGGGTCTGCTCTGGCTTTGCTGTGGTCAAATCTCTGCTGGTACAGTCTGCTGCTAGACTGTGTTCCTCTTCCAGTTTGGCACAATAGACCCCTCCTGTCCACCCTCCAGGTTGTCTTGGGCTGGAAATCTGCTGCACTCTGTCTCTGTGTGCATTCTGCTGCTCTAGAATTTGTTCAGATTCACTTTTTAGAGATATTTAGAGGAAATTTTGGGAGCGCTCAGGTGAGTCCCTTCTTTTAGTCTGCCATCTTGACTATCCCCTCCCCCCCCCACCCAATTTCTTGCCCCTGTTTCGATAACTTCCTTTTTCACTTCTAACATGCTTTTTTAGCTCTTCTTCTGGCCAAGAAATGAGAGGAGCGGGCTTCACTTTTTTGCTCACCCAAGGTTTTAATTAAGATCCATCACACACACCCTTCTAGCATTCACCCTTTCCCTTTTCCCTATGTATCTTCTCATTCATCAAATTAGTTACACAAAATATATTGTTTGGGTAGTGAGGGTGTGAGATTTAGTTCATGACCTTTTATGTTTACTCTTCCTTTTCCTCTTTTTTAAAATTCTATTTTCACCTTTTCCTGTTGCATACATTTTAGTGAGAAATTTCTTAATAGTTCCTCTCTTATTCCTGTTTTAACCCAATCTGTTTTATTTTTTAATACTATTTAAATATGGGTTAATTACTTATTCTTTCCTTGGTAGTGGTGCCTATTTATCTTTCTTCTGTTTCTGCTTATAACTGCAGGACTTTATTTGTGATTATTTTTTGTAGGAATGCCTCATGTGGCTCTCTGTTATTCAACATCAATCTTTTTTTATTCATAATTAAGCTCAGGTTTGTGAGAAGTATTATTTGGTGATGAATCTTGAGCACTTTTGCATTTTGTAATGTATCATTCCATTTTCTTCCACAATTTCTGATGCTGGTAAAATGATATTATATTATTCAAATTTCATTTCCTTTATATTTAAAAGATTTCCCCCATTTATAAAATTTCTTGTTTGTCATTGGAATTGTTAAATATATTCACTCTTTGTCTTGGAGTTTGAAACATATATTTTTATCTAAAGGGAACCTGTCAATTCTTTCCAGTGCCTTACTTTCTGTATTCAGAAATTCTGAACACTTTTCTTGTATGAGTTCTCATATTATGATATTCTGGATTTTTAACTGAAGTTCTTTATGGAATTTTTCTCTATATGTCCTGCCTTCAACACCAATGACTTTTGTTTGAATTGAGATCATGTGATATTTTATGATTATTTTTGTTTCTCTTCTAGATTTTTCTGTTTTGGTATATTTGTATTCCCAGTTTTTTTTTCTTTTCTCAATTACATATAGTGAATCACCGTTATAGATTTAAGATTTTCTATTTTGCTATGTATGTCTCTTGTTCAGGTCATAAATTCTGCCATCTGTTCTAACTTTTCTTAAGAATCTAATTTATGGAGGGGGTGGAGCCAGGATGGTGGCTGGAAAGCAGGGACTTGCCTAGGGCACTCCACCAGGACCCTCCAAACAATGATAAAAAATGGCTCTGAACAAATTCTAGAACTGAAGAACCCACGCAATAGCAGAGGGAAGCAGGGCTCTGGCCCAGGACAGCCTGGATAGTCGCTGGGTAAGGTCTATTGTGCACGGAGCTGGGAGCAAAGCAGAGCAGAGCCCAGCGTGGATGGTGGCAGGACCAACCAGACCTGGAGCTGGGTAGAACAGGCACTAGCACCCTGAATCAGTGAGCTGTGGCAGTTATCAGACTTATCAACCCACAAACACCAAAGACAACAGAGACGGTTTGTGGGAAATGCTTCCAGGACAGAGTGATAGGAGTTCACAGTTCGGCCACCTCCTGGGGGACAGTGGGGGTGGTGCAGTTACAGAACTACAGCTGCAGTTGCTTCTGGTCCAAGGCTCACCTGATGGGAAGAATTAAGTGGCTGACCAGACTGGGAGTGCAGAGCCTGCTTAAGATCTGAGTTGTGGTCCAGGTTGGCATTTCTTGTTGAGGGAGTAGCACTGGTGTGGCAGAGCTTGCTGTGTTGAAATAGCTCTGAGAAAAAGCAGCACAGCCCCTCAAGCTTAGGACAAAGTACTCTCTACTCTACAAGCAGTCATACCCCGATGAAAAACTCAAGTGTCAAGTAGTTGGCTGGGAAAATGGCCAGGCAGCAAAAATGGACTCAGATTCAGACTCAGACTTTGGAATCTTTCTTTGGGGACAAAGAAGACCAAAACATACATCCAGAAGAAGTCAACAAAGTCAAAGAACTTACATCAAAAGCCTCCAAGAAAAACATGAACTGGTCTCAGGCCATGGAAGACCTCAAAAAGGAGTTGGAAAAGCAAGTTAGAGAAGTAGAGGAAAAATTGGGAAGAGAAATGAGAGTGATGCGAGAAAACCATGAAAAACAAGTCAATGACTTGCTAAAGGAGACCCAAAAATACTGATGAAAGCAACATCCTTAAAAATAGACTAACTCAAATGGCAAAAGAGCTCCAAAAAGCCAATAAGGAGAAGAATGCCTTGAAAGGCAGAATTAGCCAAATGAAAAAAAGGTCCAAAAGACCACTGAAGAAAATACTACCTTAAAAATTAGATTGGAGCAAGTGAAAGCTAGTGACTTTATGAGAAATGAAAATATTATAAAACAGAACCAGAAGAATGAAAAAGTGGAAGACAATGTGAAATATCTCATTGGAGAAACCACTGACCTGGAAAATAGATCCAAGAGAGATAATTTAAAAATTATTGGACTACCTGAAAGCCATGATCAAAAAAAGAGCCTAGGTATCATCTTTGAAGAAATTATCAAGGAGAACTGCCTTGATATTCTAGAGCCAGAGGGTAAAATAGAAATTGAAAGAATCCATAGATTGCCTCCTCAAAAAGATCCCAAAAAGAATAGGAATATTGTTACCAAATTCCAGAGCTCCCATATCAAGGAGAAAATACTGCAAGCAGCCAGAAAGAAACAATTTGAGTATTGTGAAAACACAATCAAAATAACACAAGATATAGCAGCTTCTACATTAAGGGATTGAAGGGCTTTGGATACGATATTGTGGAGGTCAATGAGCTAGGATTAAAACCAAGAATCACCTATCCAGCAAAACTGAGTATCATGCTCCAAGGCAAAATATGGATTTTCAATAAAATAGAGGACTTTCAAGCTTTCTCGGTGAAAAGACCAGAACTGAATAGAAAATTTGACTTTCAAACACAAGAATCAAGAGAAGCATGAAAAGGTAAACAAGAAAGAGAAATCACAAGGGACTTACTAAAGTTGAACTGTTTTGTTTACATTCCTACATGGGAAGATGGTGTGTATAATTCATGAAACCTCAATATTAGGGCAGCTGAAAAGAACGTACATATATATACATATTATATATATATACATATTATATATATATATATATATACATATATATATACATAATACACACATATATCTATATCTATAAATATCTATATCTATATCTATCTATCTATCTATCTATCTATCTATATATATATAGACAGAGGGCACAGGGTGAGTTGAATATGAAGGGATGATATCTAAAAAAATAAGATCAAATTAAGGGATGAGAGAGGGAGAAGGGGAGAGATAGAATGGGTAAATTATCTCACATAAAAGTGGCAAGAAATAGCAGTTCTGTTGCGAGGGAAAAGGGGGCATGTGAGGGAGAATGAGTGAATGTTGCTTTCATCGGATTTGACCTGAGGAGGGTGTAACATACACACTGAATTGGGTGTCTTACCCCACAGGAAAGAAAGAGGAAGGAGATAACAAATGGGGGACAATAGAAGGGAGGGCAGATAGGGGGAGGCGGTAATGTTGAAAACTAAAAATATTAAATAAATAAATAATGATTTAAACTCAAACAAAAAAAAGAATCTAATTTCTTTTTTGAATTATTCTGGAATATTTTCCTGTCCCCCCATTTTCTCCTGGGATTCAAAAGGGTTGCTTTATCTGCTATTAATAAATTATTTTGGCCTTTTTATATTTATTTAGAGAGGTTCGAGGATTTGTTCTGTAAAACAGGCCACAACCAAGGACCTACAAGGCCACATTTGGCCTCCCAGCTGCAGGTTCCTTACCCCTTAGTCCTAGGGGCTCCAAAGAAATACTATCTCACTCTCTCACTATTCCAGTGAATTTTTCTTGACCTCATTCCCAGCCACCAAATGGTGTCTGGCAGGCCAGACTGGCTCATCTAGATATCAGACCCCTTTTCTTGTGAACTGATGCATCCATTTATGACAACTTGCTGTCCACATTTCTTCTTCTTTTAGGTTTCTGGGAGGACTAAATAAATATTTTCTGCTTGGTCAGGGTTGCAATAGGGTGGTATATGTATTTGTGTAGTTTCTCTTTTGTTGACATTCCCTAAACTAGAGACTTTCTCAGGGAGAGGGAAGTATGATCCTTGCACCCCATTCATCACTTTCTGTCTCATAAACCTTAGCAGAATTTTCGTCAGTTCCTTATTGAAATAGGATGATTGCAAGAAGGTCAGAAGTGGAGAGCACAACATTCTGCAGCAGGAGGAAAATCTCTATGTCGTTCCCAAATCTTAATCCAATAAGTTGTTTTGTATACCTTGCTAGAGCATAGAGGTTTGTGGGGGAGGGGTACTGAGTGAGCACCTTAAAGTTTGTCATTCCTCTCTTAATCAGTAGACTGTTATCTTTTTGGGCTTTAAATTTCTTATCCTGTAGCTTCAATTTTAACTCTTATTCTTCCAATTCATTATTCCTTTTTGTAGGTTTAAGAAGTGCTCAAGTGGTTGTGAGTAGAAAAAGTTTAAGAAGCCCCGGACTAGTTCTCTACCTCCTTGGTCATGGGACTTGACAGTTCCCCAGTGTTGTCTTTAAGGAAGATGTCATTGCAATCCTTCACATTTTTTTTTCAGAATTGGACTTAGGCTAGCTGTCTACTATATGTATACTAACTTTTTTAGTTACAAATTTAATGATCTTACCTGTAGACTCTTTTGAAGAATAGTTTCAAATGTAGAGTTTACAGTTACAAAATTTAAAAGGGAATAGAAGTATTTCCACATTTCAGTGGTTTACATGATCTCATCAATGTAAGCATTTTTAACAATGGTAGAAGTGGTAAGTTATCCTTATGTTCTAGTTCTATGTGTTTTTATTCATATCTTCCCATAAATTCTCCTTAGAGGATATGCCCAATGCATAGGAGACCTTCCTCTCAGTCTTTTAAAATTCCATGAGTAACAATGCAAAAATATATATTTTTTGCATTGAATTTAACTGCTTTAATTATATAACTATAACTGAGAACCACAGTTTTCATAGGCTTCTTAGACTTTATGTCAGGTAGAAGTGTTAGGTGGAATAGCTCTTCATGAACATAAAAGTAGTAAATTATTCTGCTCATTAATTCTTTATACAGAACTTCAGAATTTCCCTAAAGTAAACAAACCCAGTAGCTAGAGAGAAAACTTTGAATGAAATGGAGAGGATCAGCCAATTATAAAATTATTTTAAAAAATAAATTAAATTAAGCCCCAACACATCTGGAGGATTGCAGCAGCTTAAGTTCTCCCCACAGCATTTGAATATACCTTTCAGTAGGATTGAGAACAGAATAATCAAACAGTGAAAGCCACTATATTGAGAAACTAAATATTTCATGCTTCATTGGCAAGTCTCATTTTACTATTTCACTGTGAATAAGCTTCTCAAAATGGAAGTCTTATATTCCGTTTCCTATTTGTAGGTGTTGCATGTTTTACCGAGTCTATATGTAGAGGAAGGACATTTTTCTACCAACTCATTTAAAATTGATTAGCCTCATAACTATCATCTTGCTTGTAAAAAATAAAAGTAATGGATTGACTAGTCAGTAAGTAGGAACATAGTACCTTTAAAATTATGTACATGCAGAATGTGAACAATAGATATGAGACATATTTAACACAAATGATCTGGGTAATATTATTAGCGCTTTAACAGGCTGGATACCCACAATAAGATTTTACTCACTGTGTGGTCTGCCTTACTTGTTTTCATTAAATTGCTGAGTCCTGGCTGGTTTTCAGACAAACAGGGTGCTCACTTCACTTTCTGGAGGAAGCTTCTAGAATAATTGTGAATAAGCCTTTTTGAGCCATGTGAATACTTCAATTGTGCTACAAAAAAGAAATAAAGCCTCTGTTTGAAAGTAGAGATGCTATAGTTTTTCCAGATGAAGGATGCAAAATGCATTGGGCCAAGTTTGAAACCCAGCTGTATCTTGATTCAAAGTAAATATAAATCTGTTGGGATTCAAGCTCACCCACTTTCTGTGAAACACAGCACCCTCTAAAAGAAATAATATTATAATACATTGCTTAAAAATCAAGCAATTCTTATAAAATAGTGCTCTAGTGAGTTATGCAAGGAAAGACAAATGTAATAGAACAATGGTTAAAATGAAATAATCCCCAGAAAAAAATAAATGATAGGATCTAAGAATCAGAATGAACCCCAAATACCACCTTTTTCTCCAATTAAAAGTATTTTATTTTTTCCAATTATATGTAAAGATAGTTTTCAACATTAAATTTATAAAATGTGGAGTTCCAAATTTTTCTCCCACTCTCCATCCTGTTCATCCTCCCTAAAAGAACAAATGATCTGATATAGGTTATATAAGTACAGTCATGTTAAATATATTTCTACATTAGTCATGTTGTAAAAGAAGAATTAGAACAACAGGGAAAAACCATAAGAAAGAAAAAAAACAAACAACAAAAAAGCAAAAGTACTCATTTTCAATCTGCATTCAGACTCCATAGTTCTTTTTCTGGATGTGGGTAGCATTTTCCATAATGCGTCTTTTGTAGGTTTCTTTGATAATTGTATTGCTGAGGAGAGTTAAGTCTATCCATAGCTAATCATTGCACAATCATGCTGTTATTGTGTACAATGTTCTTCTACCTCTGTTCACTTCACTCAGCTTCAGTTCATGTAACTCTTTCCAGAGTTTTTTTTTTACTTTTGAAATTTGCCTTATAATCAACACATACACACATGCTTATATGCATGTATACAAACATACATACATATATACATGTATGTATACACACATATGTAAAATTTTATTTTGTTTCCCCAAATTTTTTAACATTCATTTTTACAAGATTTTGAGTTCCAAAGTTTTCTACCTCCTCCCCTCCCCTTCTCTTTTCTGAAAATGGTAGGCAGTTTGATATAGTTCATACATGTTCTATCATATCAAATATTTCCACATTAATCACAGTTGTGAAAGAAGAAGCAGTGGAAGAAAAAAAGACAAAAAAGAATATAGTAATTGGAAAAAATAGGCTTCAATCTGCATTCAGAGTCCATCAGTTCTTTGCAATTTTTCAAAAGTTCTTTATATGGATATGGATAGCATTTTCCTTCATGAGTCCTTTGTATTTATCTTGGATCACCATGTTACTGAGAAGAGCTGAGTCATTCATAGTTGATCAGCACACAATGTTTCTTATACTTGGTGCAATGTTTTCCTAGTTCTGCTCATTTCACTTTGCATCAGTTTGTGTAAGTCTTTTCAGGATTTTCTGAAATCTGTCCATCATTTCTTATTGAACAATAGTATTCCATTACATTCATATGTCATACCTTGTTCAGCTGTTCCCTGATTGATTGGCATCCTCTCAATTTCCAATATTTTGCCACCATGATAAAGGCTGCTATAAATAGTTTTGCACATGTAGGTTCTTTCCCTTCCTTTGTCTCACTTAATAGTATTTTATTTTTTACAATTACATGTAAAGATAGTTTTGAACATTCACTTTAATAAAATTTTGAGTTCTAAATTTTTTCTCCCTCCCTCCCTCCCTTCCTCACCCAAGACAGCAAGCAATCTGATATAGGCTATTCATGTACAATCATATTAAACATATTTCCACATTAGTCATGTTGTGTAGGAAGAATCAGAACAAAAAGGAAAAACCACAAGAAAGAAAAACCAAAGAAAAAAGAGAAAATAGTACGCTTCTATCTGCATTTGGACTTCATAGATCTTTCTCTAATGGCAGATAGCATTTTCCATCATGAGTCTTTTGGAATTGTCTTAGATTATTTTATTGCTGAGAAGAGCTAAGTCTATCAAATTTGGTCATTGCACAATGTTACTGTTACTGTGTACAAAATTCTCCTGGTTCTATTCACTTCACTCATCATCAGTTCATTTAAGTCTTTCCAGGATTTTTTCTGAAATCCACATGCTCATCATTTCTTATAGAACAATAGTATTCCATTACATTCATATGTCACAGTTTGTTCAGCCATTCCACAATTGATGGACATTCCCTCAATTTCTAATTCTTTGCCAACACAAAAATAACTGCTATAAACATTTTTGTACACATAGGTCCTTTTCCCGTTTTTATGATCTGTTTGGGATACAGCCCTAGAAGTGGTATTGCTAGGTCAAAGGGTATGCATATTTTTGTAGCCCTTTGGGTGTAGTTCCAAATTGCTTTCCAGAATGGTTGGATCAGTTCACAACTCTATAAACAATGCATTAGTGTTCCAAGTTTCCCATGTCCTCTCCAGCATTTATGATTTTTCTTTTCTGTCATGTTTAACCAATCAGATAAATGTAAGGAGGTACTTCAGAGTTGTTTTGACTTCCATTTTTCTAATTAAGATTGATTTATAACATTTTTTCATATAACTATTGCTTTCATTTCTTCATCTGAAAACTGCCTGTTCATGTACTTTGACCATTTATTGACAAGGCAATGACTTTTATTCCTATAAATTTGACTAAATTCACTATATGTTTGAGAAATGAGGCCTTTATCATAAACAGTGGCTAGAAAAATATTTCCCAGCTTTGTGCTTTCCTTCTAAGCTTGGTTGTATTGGTTTTGTTAGTGTAAAACCTTTTTAAATTAATGTAAATCAAAATTATCCATTTTGCATTTCATAATTTTCTCTGTCTCTTGTTTGGTCACAAATTCTTCCCTTCTCAAATTTGGAACTCGAAGTTTTACAAATGAATGTTAAAAATTATTTTTGCATGCAACTGAGAAATAAGATATACAGGAAATAGGGTATAGAAATCTATCTTGCCCTACAGGAAAATAGAAGGGAAGGGCTTAAGAGAAGGGGGCAGTGATAGAAGGCAGGGCAGATTGAGGAAAGAGGTAATCAGAATGCATGCTGTCTTGGGGTAGGGGCAGGGGAGAGATGGGGAGAAAATTTGGAACTCAAAATCTTGTGGAAGTGAATGTTGGAAAACTAAAAATAAATTAATAAAAATTTTTAAAATGAAATAATAAATTCTTCCCTTTTCCATAGATCTGACAGGCATACTATACCTTGCTCTTTTAATTTTTCTGTGATATCACCCTTTATATCTAAATCATGTATCCATTTTGACCTTATCTTGGTATACAGTGTGAGACGTTAGTCTATACTTAGTTTGTATCCTACTGTTTTTCAGCTTTCCCAGCAGTTTTTGTTAAAAGTGAATTCTTATCCCAGAAGCTGACATCTTTGTTTTCAAAAAAATAGATTACCGTAGTCATTTGCTACTGTGTATTTTGGGCCCAACCTGTTCCACTGATATACCACTATGTTTCTTAGGCAGTACCAAATAGTTTTGATGATTGCTGCTTTATAATATAGTTTTAGATCTGATACAGGTAGGCCACCTTCCTTTGCAGTTTTTTTCATTAATTCCCTTGATATCTCTGAGTTTTTGTACTTCCAGATAAAATTTGCTATTATTTTTCTGGGTCTATAAGATTATTTTTTGTAGTATTTTTATTGGTATGGCACTGAATAAATAAATTAATTTAGGTAGAATTGTCATCTTTATTGTAGCAGCTTGGCCAACCCATGAGCAATTGGTATTATTCCAGTTGTTTAGCTCTGATTTTATTTGTTTAAAAAGTGTTTGGTAATTGTGTTCATATAGTTCCTGAGTTTGTCTTGGCAGGTAGACTCCCAAATATTTTATATTGTCCACAGTTATTTCAAATGGAATTTCTCTTTCTGTATCTTCCTGCTGGGTTTTATTGGTAATATATAGAAATGCAGATTTATGGGGGGTTTATTTTATATTCTGCAACCTTTGCCAAAATTGTTAATTGTTTCAAATGGTTTTATAGTTGATTCTCTAGGATTCTCTAAGTATCCCATCATGTCATCTGCAAAGTGTTAGGTTTGTTTCCTTATTGCCTGTTCTAATTCCTTTAATATATTTTTTCTCTTATCACTAAAGCTAATATTTCTAGTATGCTATTAAATAATAGTGGTGATAATGGTTATCCTTGTTTCACTTCTGATCTTATTGGGGTGGCTTCTAGATTATCCTCATTACATATGAAGGTTGCTGATGGTTTTAAATAGATGCTACTTATAATTTTAAGGAAAAATCCATTTATTCTTATGCCCTCTAGTGTTTTTTAATAGGAATGGGTGCTGTATTTTGTCAAAAGCTTTTTCTACATCTATTGAGATAATCATATGATTTCTGTTAATTTTGTTATTGATATGGTTAATTATGCTAATAGTTTTCCTAATACTGAATAAGCCCTGCATTCCTGGTATAAATAGTACCTACTTATAGTATATTATTCTCATGACAAATTGCTTTAATCTTTTTGCTAATATTCTATTTAAAATTTTTGCATCAATGTTCATTAGAGAAATTGTTCTGTAATATTCTTTCTCTGTTTTGCTCTTCCTGGTTTAAGTATCAGCACCATATTTATGTCATAAAAAAGAATTGAGTAGGATTCCACCTATTTTTCCAAATATTTTATATAATAATGGAATTAATTGTCCTTTAAATGTTTGGTGGAATTAACTTACTTTGCACTTAGATTTACCTAGTTCTGAGAGGGGGAGATTGAGGTCCCCCTCTAGTATAGTTTTGTTCTATATTTCTTCCTGTAACTCCCTTAACTTCTACTCTAAGAATTTGGATGCTATAGCTCTCATTTCTTTTCCCAATTTTTCTTCTACCTCTCTTATTTGATTTTTAAAATCCTTTTAGAGCTTTTCCAGGAAGGCTTTTTGGGCTTAAGACCAATTCACCTTCCCCTTTTAGGCTTCACAATTTGACGTTGTTTCCTTCTCCTCATTCTGTATTTTGATTTTCCCTTTCATCATAATAGCTTTCTATGACCAGGACTCTTTTCTTTTTCTTACTCATTTTCAGCATATTTTGTGACTCAAAGTTGAGCTCTGCTCCTGAGGCACACGGGGTCCTATCCCATGATTCTTGTGCTGGGGGTCAGGGGCTTGGTCGCTGGCTTTCTGTACTGGGGCCTTGTGTGCTGGCACATTAACCACTGTACTGGGGTGGTTTGGCCTAGTTGTACCTGTTCTGCTGTGGGTTTCTCAGGCTGGCAGTTTGTCTTCTGTGCTGGGACTGGAGGACTCATAGCTGGCCTGCTGTGGCACTAGCCTGATGAACCAAGACTGCTGTGCTGCGGCTAAAAACCTTTTGCTGGCTTGCCTGGATACGTTCTGAGCTGGATTGCATTCCCCTTTTACCCAAGTGAGACAGACCTTTACTGAAGTCCTTCTATGTTACCTTAAGCTGGAAAATTGTTTCATTACATCTTTTTGTAGGTTTTATTGCTCCAGAATTTGTTGAAAGGCTTGATTTAATGTTGTTTCCAAGGGAAACTGGAGAGAGTTCAGGCAACTTCCTGGCTTTTCTTTGCCATCTTTTCTCTGCTCCCCCCCCCCCCTTACCTCATTAAACTATATCTCAGTAAACATCTGTAGTTCTGAAGTGTTGTTGAGAAATAGTTAGCATTTTCTTGAAGACCTCCAGTGATTTGGAACCGACTATACCTTAAAGCAGTATCTTTCACTTTTGGGTATCTAGTATTTCTTGCACTATAGCATGGCAAGTACTTGTTGAGAGAATAAGCTTTGATAATTTTACTGAGAAAGTTTCCAGTGCTTCTTTATTACAAAATATGTTAGCTCATGGTTTTAGAGATACTTTTGATCACACTGAGGAAAGGTTCTTTTATTTTTAAGCTTTTTAGTATTTTTAACACAAAGGAAGAATTTTCTTCCACATCTGTGAGTATAGCTATGTGATTTTTGTTTTTCATTACTTTGCATTTAATGGACTCTTTGAACATAAAAATATTTAAAAATGGGTTCGGGAATACATTGGAAAAATACAACCCAATAATTTGTTGTATATAAGAAAGCTACTTGAAACAGTAAGACACATATAGAATGGAACAGAAAAAAGCATCAGAAATTATTATAATTATTTACATGCCCCCTCAAACTGCCTTTAAAACAAATTAAATTGTGGAACTTTTTAATAAAATATATGATGACCATATTAAGAGATTCTAAATGACTTGTTCCCAGAAAGAGAAATAGATCAAGTGATAAATCAAGACCAAAATTGAAAGGAGGGGAGGGCTTCTTTTGCCCACTGATTTACAATTGAATTCCATCAAAATTTAGGCAACAAATTATTTCTATTCACCACAAAGCTTTTAGTAAAAATCAAGAAAGCAGTTCTTCAATGAGAAAATATGGTTCTTTACCCAATAAATCCTAGGAATAAAACCGTTTACCCATTTAATTGATGAATATTCAAAATTATTATTTGAAATATTAAATGATATAGAAATAAAGATATTACAGCAATATATATATATATGTATGTATGTATATATATTCTCACTATGACAAGGTTCAGTGGATTATGCTAGGCAGGCAAGATACCTTGAAAATAAATGAGCATAATTAGTGATATTAATAAACAGTACCAAAACCATAATTATATACATAGATGAAGGAAATGACTTCAACAAAATATTTTATGTTTAAAAATACTGAAAAGTAGAGGAATAAAATAATGTTTCTTTAATATGCATAGAAGCACCAAATTGTAAAACAAGATGTAACATTATTTGGAATAGAAAATCTTTTGAATCCTTTGTAACAAAATCAGCCTTGAAAGAATCATGCCAATTTTCTCTATTATTATTTGACAGGGTTTAAGAAATGCTTGCCTTGTCAACCAAATAATAAAAATAACTTAAGGGAATAAGAGGAGGGGAAGTTATGTCAATTTGCACATACTTGGGCTAACCTAGTAAACCCTAGAGAGTTAGCAAAATTTAGGACAATTAATACTTTCAATTCAACAGAAAGAGAACCAAGCGCATTTGAAAAATCAACTGTATTTCTGTATATTACAAACAAAATTCAGGAGCAAAAGAAGAAAAAAAATCTAATTAAAATAACAGCAAACTACCTTGTGTCTGGAAGTTAACCTATTTAGGTATACAAGCAGAATTTATGTAAATGTAGCTACAAAACAACTATTCACAATGATAGGCATACGTAATTGGGAGAGTGCTATTCCAATAATCTTACTAAGGGAGGATAGTACTTGGGGCAGCTAGGTGGCATAGTTGGATAAAGTAATGGACTTAGAAGCAGGAAGAGCTAGACTTAAATCCAGCCCTAGACACTTAGCTTAGTTATTTTACCCCAGGGAAGTCTCTTAATTTTCATCTACCTAAGGTTCTTTATATATAAAATGGGTGAAATAATATCACCTAATTCCTAGGGTTGTTTTGGGGGTAAAATGAGATTATATTTGTAAAGTGTTTTGCACACCTTAAAGCACTATACAATTGATAATGACTATTGTCATTATTTTTCATTATTATTTTGTATAATTAGACTAAAATGGTAACAAGTCCCTTTGGAGGAATGTAAGATCAAAAATAGCACAAGATATAATTTTTTAAAAAAGGGACAGATTATAAAGTTGACTCTACCAAATAGTGTTCCACGTTACAAATCATTAATTATTAAAACTATGATATATAATATAGGCAGTGAGGTGATACCCTTGACCAGGAAGATTTGAATTCAAATCTGGTCTTAGATGCTAGCTTTGTCACCCTGGGCAAACCATTTAACCTCTGCCTCAGTTTTCTCAACTGTAAAATGGGGACATTAAGAACACCTACCTCACAGCACTATTGGGAAGATCAAATGAGATACTTGTAAAACTCTTGGCACAGTGCCTACTGTATTGTAGACACTTAAAAAGTGTTCTATTTTCTTCTCTCACCTCCTATTTTGTACTGTTTAAGACACACACATACACACCCCAAAAACAGAAAGGTTGATCAGTGGAAGTAATTAGGTAAACAAGAACAACAAGTAATTGTGCACAGCAGTCAGTGTTTAATCAACTTAAGACTACAAACTAGAAGGAAAGAGAACTCTGATTTGTTGAGAGCAGCTAAGAAAACCTACAGGCCGCCTGGTACCATTAGTTCTGGAGTGTCCTTGTTGCAAGCTTGAGCTCAATTTTTGAAATTATCATTACCCTGAAACAACATTGAGGTTAGGGCAGCTCTCCCAGTTCATTTTCTATCAAAAGACCAAGAACTACAGTAAAATTAATAATAAAGGAGAATACTTCCTACACAATGGGGTATAATTGCTTATAGTCTTACACCATAGGTGGGAAAGGGATTACTCTTCAGAACAGCTTACTGGATTGGCAGTTAAACTCTCTGAGCCCAACTCCCTCATTTTATAGATAAAGAAATGGAGTACCAAATATGCTAAGCAATTTCCCCAGTGTCACATAGCTAGCTAGTGAGTGCCTGAGGCAGTATTTGAAGCCAATCCTAATTACAAATCTAGGACTCAGTCTCCTACAAGATGATGACTCCCAGCTGGAACACTTCTCTTGGGTCTCTCTTCTTGCAATTGGTTGTACCTTATTGCTGTTGTATTGTGTCTCTACAACTACTGCTCTGAACCAGTGTTTTCCAAGCTGCTGCTGCCTGACGGAGATGTCATCTCCCTTGCTTAGAGAGATACATTGTTAAATATAATAAAGTTATTGTGAATGCTGTTGAGAAGATGTACCAGATTATACTGGCTCATCTTTTTTTCTAGTCTGTTTAGCATCTTGGCTGCTATTGCACTGACATTTTCTCTGGCTTTCCCTCTTTCATGGAATATTCTCTCTCTTCATCTCTGCCTCCTGGCTTCCTTCCTGTCTAAGCTGGAAATATTTTCTGGATCCCCTTTATTTCTAGTGCCCTCCCTCACTAGTTATTTCCTAATTAGCCTGAATGTAGCTTCTTTGCACATGTATGTTTACATGTTATCTTCCCCATTAGATTGTTATCTCCCCGAGGCAAAGACTTTTTTTTCTCCGTCTCATAGTAGGTGCATAATAAATGCTTATTGATTAACCTGGGTGTTCCACATTTCTTCTTTTCTCAGAAAATATCAAGTCAGCAGTCCTTTATTAAGTGTGTACTATGTGTCAGGCATTGTGATAAGTTTTAGAGATACAAAGGAAGGCAAAAATCAACTAAAAATCTTTTAAAAAGTACCTGTTCTAAAGGAGTTGACCGTGTAATGGGGGGAGGGTAGAATAAGCAATTATTCAAACAAGAAACACACAAGATAAATTTAAAATAATATAATAGAAAGCATTAAAAATTAAGAAGGACTGGAACTGCTTTTGGATTTCAGGTGAGACTTGAAGAAGAAAGTGAGAAGGCAAAGATGAAGAGGAAAATAATTTGAGGCACAGGGAACAGGCAATGAAAATTTCCATTCAGAAGATGGAGCGCTATATGCAAGGAACAGAAAGGAGGCCAGTGTCATTAGAAGGTAAAAAAGGTTTAAGAAGATCAGAAAGTAAAGCCAGACAGAGAATTTTATACTTGGTCCTAGATGTCATAGGGAGCCACTATAATTTAGTGAATGGAGAGGTGACATGATTTATGCCTGCAATTTTAGAAATATCAGTTTGACAGCTGTATGGAGGATGAGTTGGAGTCAGATAAGACTTGAGGCAAGGAGACCAATCAGCATGCTATTGATGTAGTATAGGCATGAGGTAATGAGGGCCTACATGAGAAAAGTGGCAGTCAGATGAGAAGAGAACATAGATGAATGACATATATTCTACTATGAAAGAAGAAATGACAGAACTTTGCAATAGAATTGATATGGGTGGAAGTCATAACAGAGAGTAAGAAGTGTAGGATGCCATCAAGATTGTGAGCCTGGGTTCCTAGGATGATGTTAGTACCCTCAGTTGCAATAGGGAAGTTGGAGAAAGGTGAGATTTGGGGGTAAAGAGAAGTTTAAATTTTGGACATATTGAGTTAGAGATGTCCATTGGGAAATGTTAAATAGGCCATTAGAAAAATGAGGAGACAGGAAGTCAAGAGTGAAGATGGGGCTGGATAAATAGATCTACGTATCATGTGATTAGAGATGATAATTGAATCAATGGAAGCTGATGGGATCGCCAAGTAAAATAGTATAGAAGAATAGAAGAGGCCCCAGCAAGATCCTTGGAGGCTACTCACAGTTAAAGGACATGACCTGGATGAAGATCCAGAAGAAAAGCACTTAGACAGAATGGTCAGGATGATAGGAGAAGACCCAGGATATTGTAATGTCTTGAAAATATAGAGAAGGAGAAGAGGGTAATCATCAGTGTCAAAAGCTATAGGAGGGTCAATAAGGATGAGGATTAAGAAAAGATCATTAGATTTGTCAATTAATAGATCATTTTTTAATTTTGTAGAGATTAGTTGCAGTTGAATGATCATATCAAATTCAGATTGCAGAAAGTAAAGTTGAGTTTCAGGAAAGAGCTTAGAAGCATCTATTGTAGCAAGCATTTTCAAGAAATTAGAATAAAGGAGAGGAGAGCTGGTAGCAGTGATGGTGTTTTTTGGAGGATGATGGAGACAAAGGCTTGTTTGTGGGCAGTAGGGAGATAGGTAGTAGATATGGAGAGATACTAAGAGTGCATGGGATGAAAGAGAGAGTAAGCTGGAGAATACAGGTTGGACTGAGATAATTTGTTTATGTAGAGGGATTTGCCTTGGAAAGGTGAATGGCTGACTCTTCAAGTGAGACAAGGGGAATGAAGAAATAGAAGCTGAGAGGATCTGAGAGATGTGAGAGGAGGAGGTTCTGGGAGAATGGCATCAATGTTTTCAAGAAAACACGAGGTAATATTCTTAGCTGAAAGCATGGAGAGAGGAAGAGATTGTCCTATTTGCATGCTCAACACACTTAGCCATCACACACCAGGATCCCTGAAGCAATTATTAGTAGGTGTGTGTGTGTGCTTGTGTATGTGTTTGTGTGTGTTTGAATTACTCTTATCCAATGTCTCTAGACATATGTGTACCTACACACACACACACACACACACACACAAAGGGAAAGTCTCAAATTTCCCCTGATATTAAGGAGGAGGTGGGTACATTACTTTTCCTGTTATGCCTCTGGCAACTACTGTCACTACTATTCCAATTACCTTGTAGTAAATATGTTAGGAATTGGGAGAGAAAATAATTGCTTGTTAAATGAAAAAAAAAGAGTTCAAATTAGTTTGAAGTTTCTGTAAGACTCCAGGAGATATTTAGCAAACTGCCAGGGATAAAGTGGGAATGTCAATCATTGCTCTGAATTCATGAGTGTCCATACACAGATCCCTATTCTCCTTATGCATGAGAGATGTTTATCATTGTAGTCTGTTTAAGTCTGGAATAAAACATCTAGCATAGTGACTTACATATGGTGGTCACTTAATAAGAATTTGTGGAGTAAGATTAAAGGTAAGATCTCAGACCACTGCTTTGTGAGCTGATGTTTGTTATTTATCATCAATGGCTTCATCAAGGCAATGTCATCCTTGGAGAATGTTTAGTTTCCAAAAACAGAACCAGACTAATAGGGTTTCCAAATTGTCTCTTGTATCCTTAGGGACTGGAACACTAAGATAGTGCAATCCTGAATTGATTACTGAAGCTACTATCCCAGAGCAGGGCAGTCACAAGCAGCATTAAGGGGGGAGGATGATTGTTTGTATTTGCCAGAGTCCTGTCTGAGCTGGTGTTATCATTCTGTCATTTCTTCTTGGCAAGAACAACCCCGTGTAGTGATGTCAGAAACCTAAACTTACTGGATTAATGAAAGGTATGATGGACAATAGATAGGAGTTCTCTGGTTTTTGTGCTATTTGCTCAAATGGGGCAAGTGTTGCTCTTCTTGACTTATTACATATAAAGCAACCTTGCGTGGTGAATACAAAGCTGCAAGTGTTGTTCCCCTACCATGGCCTTCCATGTTGAGTGACACAGAAGCAACCTAGATTTACCCATTCTATTGAGGTAACCAAGGTCTGACAAACAGCAATGAAGAATGATCATGTGACCTTATATACAGTATATCATACTTAGACTCTATATATACCATCTCACATTCAGTAAGCCACATTCCATTTCCCTGGTGCCTGCAAGCAGCTCCCTCTTCCTTGCTTCTCTCTAAATTCATTAAAATATCAGTGCCAAGTGTATGACAGTGTAGTTGAGGTAAAAACAGTGGCAGTGATGACAGTAACAAATAACAACTTCTAATCACATGATTAGGACTAGGACTAGGCATTTTCTTTAATTTCTACTAACCTAAAAAAAGAATTGTTTGAGGTGGAGCTATTTCATCTATTCTTACAGGATATATAAATACTAATAATAAATAAATAAAAGTTTATATACAATATATTAGATACATAAATAATAAATAGAAAAATAGTAAGTCTAACAAGGTAAAGCCTTATAAATCAATACAGTAGTATTAAAAGAATAATGGCACTTTGTGCACTAAACCATCAAAAATACATTTCTCATACTAAATCATGCTTTTGTAAAAACTGACCATATATAAGGTCATACAGAAATGGTAAATAAATGAAAAAAGTAGTTCTAAGAAATCCTTTAAAGATGACAAAACAATAAAAATAGTAATCAATTTGGGCAGCACAAATGGCATAGCTCTAAATTTAATAATAAAATCTCAAATGACAGTGGGTCAAAGAACATATTACAAAAATAATTAATAATTATGTCAAATGCTATAATAATGGCAACATGGTAAAATCACTGAGATTCAACCAAAGCAGTCTACAACAGTTCTCTCTCTCTGCATATATAAATATAGGTAAATATATGAATATATAAGAAAATGAGGAAAATAGAATGAAAAAAATAGAATGAAACTAGAAAAGAAATGAGAAAAACAGAAAAAAAGATTAATATAGTGGATCTTCATTACAAATCTAACAAATCCAAAATAGGCACAAAAGAATAAATCTTGAAAATTAGAAGAGAAGATAAATTGGAATCCAAAGAAACTACAGAAACAATAAAGAAAACTAAATGTTGATTCTTTGAAAAACCTAAAATGGTATAATATAATACTTACTTCACAGGTTTGTTGTGAATTACAAAATGAATTAATATCTGCAAAGTGATTTATGAACCTTAAAACATTTTTAGCTGTTAATTATTTTTATTATTATATAATAGAAATGTTTCTTCTACTTAGGAAAGGAGTCTTTCCCAATAAAGTTTGCACTTGTGCTTTCAGGAGACAATGATTAACAACAACAATACTGATTTGATCCATCAGTTTTCATTACTTTTAGGTATTTATAAATCAGTAGTGGCTCAGACTTTCAAGTAAATCAGAGTCAAAATAAGGTGCTTGCTAGTAAGAAAAACAATCATCCAGGACATGTGCATTCTCACATATGGAGATGAGCTGTAGTCAGATAGTTGCTTTATCTCAATGTAACGCAGCAGGCAGAAGCCTTTGTAAAAATTAATTTTCCCTTTGTACCCATCATAATTTACCTTTATTACTTCCTGTACTATTTTACCATTGAGAATTATAAATCAAGTTTGAGGACTTGTGCTTGTTGCCCTGGGCACCAAATTTACTAGTTACAAGTAAAATTTCCTGCATTTTGGTTAAGGCCCATATACAATGAAAGTTTCAGGAGGGCATAAGCTATGATTTTCATTACTAAAGTCCCACCTTTTTCAAGGAGTCTTTCCCAGTCCTTAGTCAGTTAGTCAATAAGCATTATTAATGGCTTCTGTGTGTTAGGCACTGAGCTAACCACTGGGGATACAAATATACATTAAAAGAAAAGATAATCCTTGGATTATACAAATATTAGATAGTGTTGGCTATTATCACTGTTTCTGACTATACCATTTTTACTCTGTTTGCTTCTCCCATTTCCCCTATCCCCTCACTATCCCTCATCTATGCAGCTTAATTAGGTAATAAAGTACATATTGGGATTGAATAAAGGCAGAAGATGAATTGTCTAAGCTTTACTTTGGATGGCATATTGATTTAAAGAAGAGGCTGTCCAACTATTTTAAGAAATGACTGCAGATAATTAGGATAAATGATGAATGTAAGTGGAACCAATAGAATGGCAGAAAGTTGAAGCCAGTAGGGAAATAACCCTATAGAAAAGGTCAGAGGGTAACAAAAAACCCCAAATCTTGTTTTTCCTAATGGTTTCACTTGCTATTAATCATCATTTTCTGCCAGATTAAATCCATTCATCAAGAATAGACCATATTTATATAGCATTAAAAATGACCATTAAAGCAAAACTCTGATGTATCATCTTTTTTTTTGCATTCCTTGAGAGCACTCTATATTCTGAGTTTGCTGTTTTTGATAAAGTATGGAGGTAAACAGAGCCACCCACTTGTTTCTCAAGCTCAAATTGACCTATCATGTGCCTAATATTTGGTTGCCTACCAATGGGGGGGGGGGAGAAAAACTGGAAATTTTTAGCCAGCAGTGGATTGCTTTTTCATTATTTATTTTCAGCCATCCCAATCTTGTCACACTACTCTAAACATGCCATGGTCTTCTTTGCTTCTGTACTTGGTTTATACTGTATCAAAACCACAGAATGTTAAAGCTGTAAGGTCCTTAGAAATATTCTAGTGCAACAGCCTCATTTCATAGATGGGAAAACTAGGGACAATAAAGGCAAAATAAGTTGCCCATAGGTTTCCAAATGGTAAGCAATAGATCCCAGAATTGAACTCAAGTCTCTTGGCATGCTTTGACTTGAAGTCTGTTATTCTTTCTACTGTACCATGATTCTACTCCCTTATTCCAATGCCCTTTACCCTACTTTTGTCTGTCTAAATGTGACCCATTCTAAAATCTCAACTTCATTCTATTGTCATGAATCCTTCCTCATCATTTCAACCTACAACGTTCAGGCTACAATTCTGTTTATTGTCTGTACCAGTCATTGCATGACATAATCATTTACTACCTTCTGCTATTTTTCTTTAGTAAAAGCTATGTTTTTCTCCCATACGAAATTACAGCTCCTTGAAAGTTGGGCATGATGCCTGTCCAACCTCCTACCTTGCCTTTCATACAGCATGAACAGTTTTGTATATTTAGTGGACATACAATACATACTTGTTGAATAAACAAATCATTTTTATAAACTTATAGGAATGAGATTATGTTGATATAAGTACAAAAACTTCACTGCAAATTAAAAATGAAAGTAACATGATATTTCAGCAATTCATTTTTACTGTTCTTTACCATTTGTAGTAGTAAAGCCTTTTCATTTTGTTTTCTTTTAGTATTTATGCTGGCTGAGACTGTTAAAATTTAGACATTCATCTCAACAATTTTTGGTAAATATTTTATAATTAATACTTTGTTATTTACCTACTAAGATTTATATGGCTTGAAAGTACACAAAATACTTCATGTATGATCTCTTCTGATCCTGACAATACCCCTAAAAGATTGATGCTATCAGTATTCCCATTTATGGAATATGAAACTGAATCTGGGAAAGGTTAAATGACTTGCCCAGAGTCACAGAGATGTTTAGAGATAGTCCAATTGAACAAAAAAGGGACATTTTTATAACATCTTTAAAATATCCAGAGAGTCATTTGAATTATGGAGAAAAAAAGAGAAAAAATCAGTTTAACATAATTAGCATATCAAATGAGTCTAATAGTATATGAAATGTTCCAAAAAAAAGGGAGGGGGGGAAAAGGTCCATTTTTCTCCATCTATTCTCCTGGGACAAGATTGGTTATTTTAATTCCATAATAGTGGATTTTGTTTATTTCGTTGTCAATTTGTAGCCATTTTGTAGATTATGTTCTTGATTCTCCATAGATTCTTTTATTAATATAAGACTTCTTGTTCTCCTCTATTTTCTTTTTTCCCCCTTATACATCTTTTACTTCATTTTTAAAATAGTATTTTATTTTTCCCTAGTTACATCTCAAGCAAATTTTTAGAATTCCTTTTTATACAAGTTTTTGAGGTCCAAATTTTTCTCCCTCCCTCCCTCCCTCCTATCCTGTCTTTCCCCTCTCCTCTTCTGAAAATGGTAGGTAGCTTGATATATGGTATACGTGTGCTATCATATAAACATATTTCCATATTAGTTATAATTTTGAAAGAAGGAACAGATAAAAAGGGAAAAACACTTTAAAAATAAAATGAAAAAATTTACTTTAATCTGGATTCAGAGTTCTTTATCTGGATATTGATAGCATTTACCTTCTGGAGCTCTTTAGACTTGTCTTGAATCACTGTGTTGCTGAGAAGAGCTAAGTCATTCATAGTTGATCATCACACAATATTGCTGATACTGTGTACAATGTTTTCTTGGTTCTGCTGGTTTCACTTAGCACCAGTTTGTACAATTCTTTCCAGGATTTTCTGAAATCTGTCTGTTTATCATTTCTTATTGCAGAATAGTGTTCCATTACATTCCTATGTCACAGCTTGTTCAGCCATTCCCTCATTGATGTGCATCCCCTCAATTTCCAATATTTCATCACCATGAAAAGAGCTCTTATAAATATTTTTGTTTGTGTAGGTCCTTTCCCCCTTTTTGTGGTTGGTGACTCAGACCTAGTAGTAGTATTTATGGATCAAAGGGTTTGAATAGTTTCTACCACACTGGGGCTTGGGATCTCCTGCTGGTTTGCTGAGGTGGGCCTTCCTGGAACACTTCCCATTCTGGCATACATTCCATTTTTACCTGAGTGAGACAGACCTTTCTTGCCAATCTTCCTAGTTTCTTGGTCTAAAAGATTGCTTTACCCTACCTTTTGCTGGTTCTGCTGTTCCAGGATTTGTTTTGGGGTGCTATTTAATTGTTGGATGGAGTTGAATATGGGAGAGCTAAAGAGATTTACTGTTTATCTACCATCTTGGCTCCCACCCCTGTTTTCTTTATATTGATTATTTCTTATGATGTAATATTGTGTTCCCTTCATGTACCACAATTCATCTAACCATTTCATAATGGTTAGGTTAAAGTATACAAAATACTTCAAAAATTATCTCTTCTATTTAGTTTATATGTGTGTGTACTTTATGTATGTAGATATACACACATATATAATGTGTATACAGTCTATATACCTATGCAAACATATATATACATATGTACAAAAAGGTAGCCATATGTGTGTATTTAGACATATATGTATATATCTATAGATACATGTGTGCACACACACACACACACATATTACACCCAGCAAACTGACAAAGTAAAAATAAAAATGGGAACAGTCAATGTTGGAGGGATAGTGGGAAGACAAGCACATTTATACATTATTGATGGATATATATATATATAATATATATAATATATATATTATATATATATACACAAATATATATGTATATACGCAGATATATTCAAAACTATTGATCTCTCTCTGTCCCTCTGTCTCTATACACACACACACACACACACACATATATATATATATATATACACACACACATTTTTGTACATATCTATCTATACACATATGCACATATACATATTTTCTTATTTTCTAGATTTATATTGCTTAGTGTGGATGCCTATCAATGGGACTTTGAGGTACAAAGGTAACAATATTTTAGTCACTTTAAGTCACTTAGAATAATTCCAAAATGGTTTTCCAGAATGATTAGACGAATTTGTGATTCTACCAATAGTGTATTAATGTGCTTGTCTTTATACTACTTCGCCAAAATTTACTCTTTCTATCTTGATTTTTTCTTTGACTATTTGCTGGGTGTGATATGAAACTGAACAGTTATTTTAATATGTAGTTGAATGAATAATTTAAAAAAAATTATTAAGCACTTAGCATGTATCAAGCATGAATATAATTAAGATAGAGAGTCTCCTGATTTCAAGGGCCTTCACTGAGAAGGATGTAGTTCCAGAAAACTTCTCCTGTTCTGGGTAACCTCCAAACGCTGAACACAGGAACTCTCAACACCCCAAGGTAGGCACTCCTGAGGAGTTCATCTCTCATTATCAATATCTGATCACTTATGCTCAGAGAAATAATCATAATTCTCATAATGACAAAGAGATGGCCAAATGGCATCCTGTGTCAGGCCAACACAGTAAACACATATATTCTTGGTCATGTACAAGTAGCTATCATAGTGTCTGGGGGGGGGGCGGCAACAGAGTCCTCCTCTCTTCTCCTTAACAATGAAGTCTAAGGGAAAGGCTCACAAAGTCCCTATATGCTTAGCAGATGAAAAGAGAGAAAGAGAGATATCAGGAGGAGGTCACTCCTTTTATTGAGTGGTATAGTCTTCTTGGTTCAGTGACCAATCTTCTTTGATTCAATAGCTAGCACCTCCCCAGATACCTTTCTGCCCCCTGCTGCCATTACGGTTACCAAGGCACCGAGAAAACGATTGCTTCATCATCTCCAAGTTCAAGTACTTCTGTACTGAATGGCATATGTCACTAGATTTGTCCAAGGGAATTCAACTCAGCTCCAGGCATACTGCAAGAGATGTCCATCCTCCCCATGAATGGTTCATAAAGTGTGGACCATGTAAATGTTAATACCATTTAAATGTTATTACCATGGTTATACCAGGTAAAATGTTAATAAAATATCATCTCCCTCACTGGCTGTTTTTAGGATCAAGCAAAATAATATACGTAAAAAGATTTACAAACTTTAAAAACCAAATGATCATATCTTCCAACAACAAGAATTTATGAAGCACCTACTATGTCGTAGGTACTAGGGATTTAAAGATGAAAATGAAAAAGTACCCATTCTCAAGAAGCTTGCATACTGTTTGAGGAAAAAAAACCCATCAATCAAGCAATCAAAATTCAAGAATCATTTGTCAGTCACCTAAAAATGCTAAGCATCATGCTAAGCACTGGGGATACAAAGATATTAAGCCAAAGTATCCATACTTGCAGATGTCTGGGATCTAGCCAACTCTTTCTCCTGGGATACTGCATTTTCCACTATTGGGGAGAGCAGGAGGAGTGCCTTCCCTATACTGACAACAGCTTGCCTAATGAGGGACCCTGGAACTAGGAGGGTAGAGACTAGACAATCACTTTCTTGGTCTCCTATTTCAAAGAGGGATATCAGGCTAAAACTATATTTATATTTTTGTGCTTTAGATATTCATGATTATGCTTATATTGCTACTTTAGACATTCAAAAACAACTTTATTTAATTGCTCTAATGGGGAGGTTAACAGATAGCTTTTTCTAAGACAGATTAGATGCTTGCAACCAAACATTCCTTGCACACAAAATAATCTAAAATATTTATCCAAGCAAATAGTAAGCAGACAACAGGGAAATTATACAGATGAATGAAGAGGACAGAATAATTTAGATAAATGGGCTCTTTTATTCAGGAGCTAACCATGGGTGTCTCACATGGTTCTGCTTGTGGCTTGCTTCTCTTCTCCCTCAATACTATTTTCACTTGCTGATCTCACCAGCTCCAGTTTTTGAATTATCCTCCCTATGTAGATGACTCTCAGATCTACTTATCCAGCTCTATCTCCTTTCTCCTAACCTCCAATCTCATAACTCCAACTGCCTTTTAAACGTCTTGAACTGGATATCTCACAGATGTCTTAAATACAATTTACCCAGAACAGAAATCATTATCTTTCTCCTTAAACCCTCCCTTCTTCCCAATTTCCCTATAATTATTGAGGGTTTTACTATCCTCCCAGTCACCCAAGCTCAGAAACTAGGGGTCCTCCTTAGCTTCTCTATTCCATATAACAACAACAACCATCAACAATAATAATTGTTAGCATTTAGGAATTATGATGTTCCAGAAACTATGTTAAGCACTTTATGATTGTTGTCTCATTTAATCATCACAACATCCCTGGGAGGTCAATGCTATTAGTAGCCCCATTTTGCAGACGAAGAAACTAAGGCAGATAGTGAGGTTAAGTGACTTGTCCAGGGTCATACAACAAGAAAGTATGTGAGGTTGGATTTGCACTTAGGACTTCCTGACTCCAGGTCCACCACTCTAGCCACTGCACCATATGCAATCAAGCTGACCCAAATCCAATCATTTGCCAAGGCTTTTTGTTTCTATCTTCAGAAGGTTTGTTGTGTATGCCCCCTTCTCATTTCTGACATTACCAACACCCTATTCTAGGCCCTTACCATCCCATGCCTAGGACATTACAGTAGCCTGCTGCTTTGTTTCTCAGCCTCCAATCTCTCTCCCCACTCCAATCCATGCTATATTCAATGCCAAATTCACCTTCCTAAAATTCACATCTGACCATGTCACACCTCCTCTGCTGAATTCTATACCCTATGGTTCACTATGGCCTATAAGATCAAATACAAAATCCACTGGCTTTTAAATGCCTTCATGTCCTTGCCCCTTCCTATCATGCAACTCATCTTCCATGTTACTCCCTTCCACCTACTCTGATATCCAGTGATACTGCCTCCTTGTTCTTCCTCATAAAAGATATACCATCTCTCAGTTCTGAGCATTTTTTTTACTGGCTACCCCTATGCCTTGAATACTCCTTCATCTGAGCTTCCTGGGCTTCCCTCACATTTCAGTTTGGCCCCACCTTCTGTAAGAAGCCTTTCCCAGTCTTCCTTAATTTTAGTTCATTTTCTCTGAGACTACTCCTCATTTATCCTGTGAATATCTTGATTGTAAGTGTAGTTCACATGTTATCACCCCCATTAAACTGTCAGCTCCTTGAAAGTAGGGAATTTTCTGCCCCTTTCTTTATATCTCTTATAAATACAATATAAATATATAATAGCACAGTTCCTGGCACATTATATGCACTTAAATTCTGGTTAACTGACTGACTGATAGGAGCAAGATAAAATCTCATCTCAACCAAAGAGAATACTTTTAAGTCTTTTATGAATCTCTGGGGATACAGATGCTGGAAGTCAAGTGACATGTTGTAGAGGTCAGTTTGCCATATGTCAGTAACTTTGTGGATTCCAGTCATGCTTTCAAATTTCACATCTTGCTTTTCTCCTGTATCTTTTGACTACTCCTTCACTCTTGTATTTTCCCTTCCCTTCCCTCCCCTCCTGTCCATTTTTACTTATTTTATTTGATCCTTTCAATATCCCTCAGATATAGTAGGTGCTGGTGTGATCTCCATAATATAGTTGAGGAAACTGAGTCAGAAAGAGGTTAAGTGACTTGCCCAAGGTCACATAGCTAGTAAATGTCTAAGGCTAGATCTGAACAGCAGTCTTCTTTACTTGAAGTCCAGTGAAACACTTAATTACCTCTTTCGAATAAGTCCCTGCCCAAGCTCCACTTAATGGCTGTGTTTTTGGGCTCTCCTGGCTTAGAGTGAATGTCAATGGTAACTGTTTTACTTTGAAATAGCAACCCCGAGGGTCTTTCCCTCTCAGGTTGATTTTTTTCTTTTTTTTCTAATTAAAGGGGCCATCCCTTGACTCACTTCTTAAAGAGGCCCATTCACTGAATGGGAGTTACCTCACTCTAAGTGAGTACATGAAAAGCCCTGAGCCTAAAAGGGCCAGGGTCTCCTACTGCATCCTGTGTCATCTCGAGTCATTCTGATGATTATCAGGTCACTGGATCCAGATGGCTCTGGAGGAGAAAGTGAGGCTGGTAACCTCCCTACCTCAAATCAAAGTCAACGGCAAGGCATGTCATCATTTTCCTGATGTCATGGTCCTCTTCAAAAACAAAGGACAAACATAATAATTACCTCTAGTCCACACAATGGCACAAAGGTAGGATATGGAGTGTTGTGTGAAGAATAGAAAGTTTGACTGAACCATACAGTTCATGAAAAGGATTATATAGTAAAGTCGTGAGGTAGATTAGGGCCAGCTTTGGAAGGACTTTAAATATCAAACATAATATATACCTAGGTCTATGTCCAGTCTAGCACTTATCTCTCTCCCAATCATAGCCTAGCATATTTTGTTCTGCCACTAGATGGCACTTCTGATCGTATTACTTTTGATCAGTTCATGAGCATTTACTTTGGCCACTAGATGACACTTTCATTCTTTTCTTCTAAGAATGCTCACTCTGGGGGAGCAGTTTTTGGTCTCAGGAAACAGTTTATATACTTAAAAATTATTGGGGGCCACAAAGAACTATTTAAAAGTATGTTATGTCTACCAATATTTTCCATGTTACAAGTTATAACTGATATACTTTTAAATTATTTGTTCATTTAGAAATAGTAATAAATACATGTCATGTTAATATAAGTAACACATTTTAAAGAAAAAATGACTACATTTTGCAAAACAAATTTTCAAATCTCTTTAATGTCTGGCTTAGTAGAAGACAATTGGATTCCCATATCAGCTTCTGCATTTAATCTACTGCAATATATTACTTTGGTTAAAGCATATGAAGAAAATCTGGCCTCTCACAGATCTGTAGTTGGAAAAAGGAGGAATATTTTAATAGGCAAATAATATATTGGTATTATTATTGGTATTATATTGATACAGTGCCAAATGTATATTAACAGTCTATGGCTATTTCACCAACTACTTATGCTCTTTCCTGCTCACCCAAATAAGCCATAGACATTTTGTCAATCTAGTTTATGAAGATATATGTAGAAATATATAGGTATATATTATTTGTATATGACATATCCATATGTTAGTATTTCAGAGATATGTCTGACCTGGTAAGAATTAACATTTGTTAACAAAAATGGTCGTCAATGGCCATGACAGCTGATAAAGCTTTTAATGGATACTACAATCAAAGGGTGATCTTAATCATTGTTTGAACAGTAAGGCAATATTTCTAGTCTTTGAATTTTCTTTTCCTAGATTTAGCCATCAACGTTTGAAGAGTGTTAGTTATCCCAGGGAAGGGATCCACTCAGACCATGTTCCATAGCATTAACCTTGATACAGTAACAAAGAAGTTTAAAATTTTACCTAGATGCTTAATCTCACTTTAAAGTATTATCATTTTGCTAACTAAGTGAAAAGTGCAGTCTGTAAGCACCGGATTAAGAATTTGGATTCAAACTCTAGAAAAGACTTTCATTTTTTTTCATAAGCATGCTTAAGTAATACTCTTTTCCCCCCTAGCAATAACATTAGTGATAAAAGGGAATCATGCCATGAAATTCTTAACAGAGTCTTTATTTTTTTAACCAGTTCACAGGAAGCAAAGAGCATAGATTATTTAAGAAATAAGCTTTTAAGAAATGGGAGGAAACTGTATAATTCCAAAGGAGAAGATCATCATAAAAACATGTGTTCATTGCTAACACATTGTCACTGAGTGAAGAAATGATTGCTAATCATCTGATGGGAAACATTCAGCAGGGGCAAATGTGGTATGGTTTTATCACAGTACATACAATGACTTTCTCAATTTCTCATCTCTCTTGTTATGACCATGAGGTATACAGCAGGCAGGTTAAATAATGACTTTATTAAGAAGAGAGAGGATGCCTTTATTAACAAATCTTGGTACAAGATTAGCATGGAGTCAGTCCTTAACCAATCACAAGTGCTAAGACATTGACACCTTGTCTCAGATTAGGTACTAGGCTAGAAAAATCAGGGAATGTAGGAGGTTAAAGTATTTTGATTAATTTGATTATGGGAAGTCAGATGGGGCAAAAGAGCCAGAGCTGGACAATAAACCAAAGCTGTTTTGAAGCCCTAAAGTACTGAAATTTTATTTGAATAATATAATGCCTATAAGGCCTTTGACCCCCAAACTTAAGATTATATTAGGCACTGATAGTCGAATTTTGCAAAGGAGAAAGTGGTAGACTTGCTATTAGAGAGAAACTGAGTTCGAACCACACCTCTGATACCATCTAGCATTCATTAGCATAGGAAAGTTATAACCTGTCTGACCTTCAGTTTCCCCATTTATTAAACAATTTCTCGTTCTTTTTTTTTTTTTTACTAATGCTAGAAGTAACAACCTGTATTGTGAGACTCAGATGGGGCGATATATGCAAAGACTGCACTTTACAAACCTTAAAATACTATTTAGGTTATTATTATTTTCATGGAATAATTTTCTTAGCTTCTACTCTGGTGTCTATATTTCTTTAATTCTTGCTCAAATTGTATTACTTTTCAAAATAAATTTGAAACGATAGTAAATAGTATTTTGTCAGTACCCATGATATTATTTTCATAAAGTATCTTCTATTTCTATCATGAATGCATGTATCTAGATTATGTGCCACATCTTTGTTTTCTCTAGGCTATCGATAATTAGAGAAAATGTAGTTGGTTGATCCATTCACCTTTTGCTCATGACATCACCATTCACCTCATGCCAGCTACTTAAACTGTTGATATAGTTTGCAGGAAGAATTAATCTTTTCTCCGAAGGCTAGCTTTTGAGAACTAAAGATTGGAGGGATGGATAATCTAGGTGGTTTCTTTTTTCATTATCTTCTTTAAGCCAACTGAGACTGTCTAACCAAACTTAAAATACCACATATTCAGTTGCTAACAATCAACCAATTCTGTTGGATGACATGTTGAACCTGGATCAGAACGAGCATTAAAGCAAACAGTGCTTATTTTGAACAAGCTCTCAGTATTATCTTGACATTCTAACAGCTTTTGCATGTAAGCTGTATTTTACATGAGTTCTTAGGCTGTGTGTAATTTAAATAAATATTTTTATTCTAAATGCACCCTAGTAAAGAAATTAAAATAAAATTAGTTTGTAGTTTTAAAGCCACATTATTTTTGACCTACTCAAAGCTATTCAGTTATAGTGACTAGTCAAATCATTGATAAAGCTGTCAATTCAAAAATTATATTATAATTTCGTTGGCCTGGTTTTGCTCTTTTTAGTATAGTTCTACATTACTTGTTTAGAGCTTTCTATGTATCCAACAGCATTTCAGTTGTAGATTACTATGTCATTATGGTATGTAATGTATTATTTATTTTGGGGAGATGGCAATGTACTAGCATAGCATAGCTTGGCTCCTGGCTAAGCAAAAAGATATTGAGTTAGCCCAGACCATAAACTAGGAAAATTGGACTAGACAACTATTTAAATTATTGCTGTGTTTTATGCAAGATGTTGTACTTAGTGATTATCCCCATTCATCAACCTAATAACCATGCAGGTAGCTCATGGAGGCTTTATTGCCAAGGTTAGTTAGTTCAGCTGGTTACTACAACATGCTTTGAAAGGCAGGATTATAGTTCTAAATGTATGACCTATTAATTTCCTCTAAGGAAACTTGTTTCCACAGTCATAGTTGATGGTATCTCTAGTTTTACTGTTTTCATACTTGTTGCATGAGGGGTCTGTCAGTGAACTATGGATAGTTCAGGTCATCACCATGATACTGGATCCATAGCTTCATCTTTTTAAAAAAAATTCTTATTTTATTATTTAATAGTTTTAGTTTTCAACATTGATTTCCACAAAATTTTGAGTTATGAATTATCTCCCCATTTCTACCTTCCCCACTCCAAGATGGCATATATTCTGATTGCCCCATTTCCCAGTTAGCCCTCCATTCTGTCACCCCACTCCCCACCCCATACCCTTTTCCCCTTACTTTCTTGTAGAGCAAGATAGATGTTTATACCCCATTGCCTGTATATTTTATTTCTCAGTTACATGCAAAAACAAGTTCTTTTTTTGAGCATTTTTTTAGAACTTTAGAACTTTGAGTTCCAAATTCTCTCCCCTCTTCCCTCCCCACCCACCCTCCCTAAGAAGGCAAGCAATTCAACATAGCCCACATTCATGTCATTACGTAAAACCCTTCCACAATACTCATGTTGGGAATGACTAAGTATATTCCCCTCCATCCTATCCTGTCCCCCTTTATTCAATTTTCTCCCTTGATCCTGTGCCTTTTCAAAAGTGTTTGCTTTTGATTACCTCTTCCCCTTATCTGCCTTCCCTTCTATCATCCTCCCTTTTTATCCCCTTCCCCCTACTTTCATTTGGGATAAGATACCCAATTGAGTGTGTATGTTATTCCCTCCTCAAGTCAAATATGATGAGAGCCAGATTCATTCATTCCCCCTCACCTGCCCCCTTTTTCCTTCCAACAGAACTGCTTTTTCTTGCCACTTTTATGCGAGATAATTTAGCAATTCTATTGTTCCCTTTCTCCCTCTCTCAACATATTCCACTCTCATCGCTTAATTTTACTTTTTTTACATATCATCCCTTCATATTCAACTCACTCTGTGCCCTCTGTCTATATATATATATATACATATATATATACATATACACATATATACATATACATACATGCATATGTATGTATATGTATGTATATATGTATGTATGTACATATATTCCCTCCAACTACCCTAATACTGAGAAAGGTCTCATGAATTGCACACATCATCTTTCCATCTAGGAATGTAAACAAAACAGTTCAACTTTAGGAAGTCCCTTATGATTTCTCTTTCTTGTTTACCTTTTCAAACTTCTCTTGATTCTTGTGTTTGAAAGTCAAATTTTCTATTGAACTCTGGTCTTTTCATTGAGAATGCTTGAAAGTCTTCTATATTATTGAAAATCCATATTTTGCCTTGGGACATTATACTCAGTTTTGCTGGGTAGGTGATTCTTGTTTTTAATCCCAGCTCCTTTGACCTCTAGAATATCATATTCCAAGCCCTTGGATCCCTTAATGTAGAAGCTGCTAGATCTTACGTTATCCTAATTGTGTTTCCACAATACTCAAATTGTTTCTTTCTGGCTGCTTGCAGTATTTTCTCCTTGACCTGGGAACTCTAGAATTTGGAGACCACATTCCTAGGAGTTTTCTTTTTGGGATCTTTTTCAAGAGGCGATCGGTAGATTCTTTCAATTTCTATTTTCCCCTGTGACTCTAGAATATCAGGGCAATTTTCCTTGATAATTTCTTGAAAGATGATGTCTAGGCTCTTTTTTTGATCATGGCTTTCAGGTAGTCCAATAATTTTTAAATTATCTCTCCTGGATCTATTTTTCAGGTCAGTGGTTTTTCCAATGAGATATTTCACATTGTCTTCCATTTTTTCATTCCTTTGGTTTTGTTTTATAATTTCTTTATTTCTCACAAAGTCACTAGCTTCCACTGGCTCCAATCCAATTTTTAAAGTGGTATTTTCTTCAGTGGTCTTTTGGACCTCCTTTTCCATTTGGCTAATTCTCCCTTTCAAGGCATTCTTCTCCTCATTGACTTTTTGGAATTCTTTTGCTATTTGAGTTAGTCTATTTTTAAGGTATTGTTTTCTTTTCAGTCTAAGTCCTTTTTGGCTCCCTTGTCATGTTCCCAGCCAACTACCTGACCCTTGAGCTTTCTGTCAGTGTATGACTGCTTGTAGAGTAGAGAGTACTTTGCCCCAAGCTTTAGGGGCTTCAGTTTCAGTATTTGACCTTCCAGTAAGTAGTCTCAATTAATTTCTTTAAGTATTGACTGATTTGATTTCCTCGCTGTCCAAGGGACTCTTTAAAGTCTTCTCCAGCACCATAATTCAAACATATCAATTCTGCAGAGCTCAGTTTTCCTAGTAGTCTAATTCTCACAGCCATAATGGAAAAATCTTAGCTTTGAATATATGGACCTTTGTGGGCTAAATGATGCCTGCTGTTCAGACTTGCCATAGCTTTCCTTTCTATATCACCTCACCCCTATTTAAATAAGTGATAAGATTCCTTGATACCTTAAATAAAATAAAACCAATCAAACATTCTCAATCATATGCTTTAGATTTATTCATTCAATCAATCAATCTTAGGTTTTAAGCTAAAGTCAAAAATGTCTTAAATAAATTAAGTGACATTTATAGAAATCAGATCTGCATGGGTTGAATAAACTATTGATAAAATAACATTATATAAGTAAATAAAATAAATAAATAACAATAAAATATCAAGTTAGTGTAAACACAGAATCATTTCAGAGACTGAATTCAATACAGTGTTCTAGTAATACTCCTGAAATCACCTGGAAACAAGAAGGGAATTCACTATTGGCCTAAGACTAAGTCTCTTTCCCTTTTCCACATCTTTGGCTGGAAGGAGAATTTTTGAGCTTCAGAGGTTTCATAGGATTTTGGAATTCTTCCCACTGGTGTCAGTAATGTTTGTGGATCAGCTAACAGCAGTATCTGCATTGAGAGCCAAGGGTAGACTGAACATAAATTTATATATACACGAGGAGCCTAGAAAAAAACAACTATTTCATGCCTAAAGAGAGGTTCTTCAGTCTTCCACAAAATTCTTCTTTGAAATAATTTTGAACATCCAGGCTCTGTAAATTGCCCTATTTGCCACTTAAGCCCCATTTCCCTCTGCATATGCTGCTGGAAGATTGTGTCACACACTTGGGTGAGGAGTGTGTATGATGGTGTTTCATGTTATGAGCCAAGTATTTTTACTATTTCCCCTTAGCAAATATCAATTTTTACAAGGTATTTACATCTGATTGATTAATAATTATGGACTGATAACCAAAAAGAATGGTAGAGGGAAACGCATTAGTGGGGGCTTTTGAGATACAGAACTAAAAAAGATTCTTACCCTTTTAACCCCAAAACCTTAGAGGTATCCCTAGGGAGTTGAGGATCAAAGTAGTCAAGATCTACAGATATATTAGGACCAATAGGAATTCAGATAAGCATCTCAGAATATTTGCTACATTTGTACAATATATTTATTTGAAATGGAGATGCACATACAAAATATGGCTATGAAAGAGAAAGAAAATAAATACTAATTTTCCTACTGTAGTCCCTATGCCCATGGAATATTACATCAAAGCCACTGATATATTAAGGGGAAAAACAAAGAGGAAAAATAGATTTATTGGTAGTTTTGTCATTAGATTTCTTCTGATTAACAAAATACCCAGTTTTCCTAGATTCATGAAATTCTTTGTTTTTCTCCCCTGATATTTTGTTGTTTTTCTGAAAGCTTAAATTACAGTGTGTTCTAATTTTACTTTGTTCTACTCTTTTCAGTGGCATCTTTCACGTAACTTGCAAACCCCAAAAGAAAAAAAGGAAATTATACCTGTTTTTCCTCTCTTTCTAAAGAGAATTGGTATAGCTTTTGCTTCAAAAACAATCTAAAGGCAGGGGAAAAATTTCCAGTTTGTTACAATATACTTTTCCCCAAGGACATTTCCAATGCTTAAGTTCACGACATGTTAGTAAGCTAATGTGCTGTCTTAAGAAGAGAGTAAGAGGACAGATGCCATATTTCACTTCTTTATGGTTTTACATTTTGTTTATGTATTACCCCAGCATACATATTGGAGCATCTTGGGATTGCTACATGGTGTGGGAGGACATTAGGAATCGAGCTCCCATTATAGCTAATGGGAGCTGTGTTTCTATTTCCCTGTGTACTATTCTGAAAATGTCATCCAGTTCACTTTGTCCCTTTAAAAAAGAAAAATGTATTTGTTTTGCTCTCCCCCCACCCCTTTGAGCTCTATGTCTCTTTGACCTCTGTTGGCAATCACATGCTTTCTGGCTCTTTGCCATGCTAACTGCACACTGTAGTATAATTGTTAAAGGCACATAAAGAATAAGCTTGGAGAAGGGAGGTTGAAGTTGCAAAAATCACAGTCCTCACTTTTTCTTCTTTTCATGAAAAAGGAATATATATTAATGCACTCAGAGAAAGAATATAAATACTGTATGTGATCCAGTAGGGGGCTATAAAGATTTCATTGCCAAGATTTGGGAATAATCACATGACTCATCCATGGCAGAGACATGAATGAGTGAGGAAGGGCTTCTCAAACAAATAGCTATAAAAGCTTTCTTCACCAGTACCGAGCCTTAGCACATTGTTTATTTATGTCCCTCCTCTTGACGTTATTTGGGACTCCCTCCCTTCCTTTCCTTTGTACATGATATATTGAAAAGTATTTATTGTTGGTACTATGGATAGCATACTCCTATAGGAATAAGTTTAAGGCTTTTCCTTATGGTTACACTGAGCAATGCTATATAGGCAGATATGAGAGAAGTATGAAGGATTAAGGGAAGAATCATGGCTTAATTAGTGATATTTACCTAAGGATCATTTTTCATCAATCAAGTGCTATCTAAGGATCCCTTCTCTCCCCCATTATACCAAGAGCTACTTTCTACTCCTTCCTCATTTCTTTGTATTCCGAGCACTTAGCCCAGTGCCTGGTATGTAGTAGGTACTAAATAAATGCTTGTTGGATTCTTGACTTGAAGATTTAAGAGTCTAATCAGGATCAATCCCTAAGGCACTTCCTATACTGTGAAAGTGAATATTATTGTGTTTAGGATGCTTAAAGTCAAGAGGATTACATCATATAACAGAGAGGTCCTTGTTCATATTATGCACCTGCTAAAACTCCCTCCAAAATCATCATAAATAGGAAAGGATATGTAGATAATAGAGAGACACTTGTTGCAGTTGAATTTTCTACCCCAAAGTCAATTTTAGAAAGGCTCTAGCCATAGAATGGGTGGCTAGGTGGCACAGTTGATAGAATGCCAGTCAGGAAGACCAAACTTCAAATCTGACCTCAGACACTTACTAGCTATGTGACCCTGGGCAAATTGCTTAACCTTGTTTGCCTCAGTTCCTCATCTGTAAAATGAGCCAGAGAAAGGAATGACAAACCACTCCAGTATCTCTGCCAAGAAACCCCAATTGGAGTCACAAAGAGGTAGATACAACTGAAAAATAACTGAATAACCATAGAATCATTGACTCAGATGGGACCTTAGCAGACAATCCACCACTGTGAGAAAGTCAACTTCCTATATACTGCAGGTGTCACCTCTGTATTTCAAACAGATGATCCCCCAGTTTCTCTCTGAATACTTCTAGTGACAAAGAATTCATTAACTTAGGAGATAACCTATTAATTCATGAATACGACTCTTATTTTTAGAAAAATTCTTTATTGAAGTGGTTCCAAGTCAACCTCCCTATAACTAATCCATTAGTCCCACTTCTAGCTTCTGGCACATTCCGTAAGTCGTTTCTGCAATGACTGAACCCACTGTAAAATGTAGAGATAAACACAAATATTGCCATAGTAATTTGTCAGGAGTTGACCATGTGAACTATCGTTAGGAACAACAGAAGACTAAGGATGATCACACTTCCAGCAAGCATGAAGGGCATAAACAATTTCACAGCAAACTACTGAGATTACATTGTTTGTGTTTCTTTGATCTTGTCAGCTAGAGCAGGGGCTCTTAACCTAAGGTCCATGGATTTGTGGATAGAGTTCAGGGAGTCCAGGAACTTGGAGGGAAAAACATTATATCTTTATTACAACATAATTGGTTTCTTTGTAATCTCATATATTTAATTTATGCATCTGAAAACATTCTGAGGTCTCCATAGGCTTCACTAGAATGCCAAAGGGCCCATGGCAGAAAAGGGTCTAGAAATCCTGGAAAAGAATGTATCTCCTTGGTACATCAGGGATAACCGAAGGTTCTTAGAAAAAACACAGGGACTTTAAAGACAAAACAAAGAAGAAAGGGATAGATTGATGGAGAAGAAAATCAAGCTGTTTCAAATGTGTGGAAGTTGGAAGACCGATACACAAAAGGAGGAAGGACAAAGTAAACATTTGAAGCTATATGAAAGGTATGAGTTGTTTTTGTTGTTATTTCTATAGACTAAGGAAGAGGTCAGTTCTTATACTTCACAAAGCAATGATGTGAATTCTCAAATGGTACCAGGAATGGGTTTTTCCCTTAACAGTCAGAAGAAGACAGTGAATAGTTGATGAATAGTTATGGCCAGTGACTCTCTCCTGAGAGGTAACTAAACAGCTGTTTGTCAACGTCATGTTCCTGGGGCATGTATCTGGGATTTGACAGAGAATCTTCTAAGACTTGTCTAACATGAAAGCCACTGCACAACTCTGTTGATTTGTATGGGTTTATATTATAACAAAAGAAAGGCTCTAGCCACAAAGAATTAAAGATTATCAAGTCCTGGAAAAGAAACATTAGACTTTACAGATACTTATATTAATTTTTTTATTACTGCAACAGAGAGAAAGTAGGTAATTTAGAAGACAGACATACTTGGGAAATGAACTTCCAAAATGGTCACTAGTTTGTATTTATGGACCACAGATAAAATACAATATATATGTATAACACATATATGTACATACATACATATATATATATATAATGAAATAATGAAATCTAGTAAAAACAAAGAAAAATATATTACCCAAAGTCTTATGAATCTGATCCAGAGGGATTTAAACTGAGAAAAAAGAGGCAGAAAGAAAAAAAAATCTCCTAAAATATACCTGCAAAGCAATCAGTAATTCAAAAGAAACAATATCTAAATGGAGAGGTAGAAAGTCTAAGGCCTCAGAAGTTGATACAGAAGTGCAGCAAGAAGGTCAGTCAGGCAATACTTAAATTAATTCAGGCTACACACTGTAAGGTCAAATGCTGAAGATGAAGATTAAATACTTAGGCCACATAATGAGAAGACAAGACTCATTGGAAAGGGCCTTGATGTTGGGAAAGACTGAAGGCAAAAAGAAAAGGGGACGGCAGAGGATGAGATGGATAGTGTTACGAAAACAATGAATGTGAACTTGAACAGACTTTGAGAGATAGGAGAGGATAGAAGGGCCTGGCATGCTATGGTCCATGGGATCAGAGTCAGATATGGCTGATCAAACAATGAATACACAGTATGGATAATAAAGAGAACTAGAAATATGTTGGCATGGAGGAAAATTGAGCCTCTTAGTTACCCATCGAATTTCAGAGAATGAAGCTCATTACTGTAATGTGATTGTAGAATAGTACATACTATATGCAGAAGGAACAGAGTAAATGAATGGTGAAGTGGCATATTATATTAAGATATATTTATCCTCAACAAATATGCAGATGACAGAACTGAGAAGGATAAGGAACATGTAAGATGATAAATTCCAGATCCAACAGGCCAGCACTGTGGACTAAATCCAACAAAACTAATTTGAATAAAAATACTTACGTTTCATTCTAATTGAAAAAAAGATTTGCACAAGTGATGGGGAAGAGAGTATAGCTGGTTCATAGTATTATAGTTTATATGGTTTATAGTTTTTATATGTAATTTATATATGTTGTTTATAGTATATATATAGTTTATAGGGAATTTTAGTATGTTGTAATCTCAAAATTTGTCAACAGGATAATATGGCAAGCAAACAAAAAAAAATGACAGCTTATGTGTTCTTGGCTTTTATTACAAGAGGTATAGTACCTGGAAAGAGAGAGAGAAGAAGGGAGCACTGGTATGCTACGTCCTGGTTGGATCATATCTTTAATGTTGAGTTCTGTGTAAAACATTTTAGTCAGGCCAATGATAAACTGGAGAGCATTCAGAGAAGGATGAAACCACAGTGAGACGATTGTGTATTGTGACATATGAGGTTTGGGTGAAGGAACTATTGATGTTTAGCCAATAGAAGAGGAGCTATTTGGAATACACAATAGTATCTTCAAGTACTTAAAGGGCCGTTATTGAGAAGAGGGATTTGATTTGTTTTGCTAGTCTCTAGTTGATGAATTTAAGAGAAAACAGCTTCCTGAAAAATTGAGCTTGAAAGTGGAATGGGTTGTTTCTTGAAGTAATGGGATCTCCTTTCACTGGAAAATTCAAAGTGGAGGCTAGTTAACATTTGTCAATGGTGTTATAGAGAGAATTCTCATGCAGATATGAGTTGGGCTCAATGACTTCTATAAAGCTCTCAGGTTCTATAAATCTCTTTCTTCCTTAGGGTTGTCTTTCAAAAATTCCACCCTTCCTATCAATCAACAAACATTTATGAATACATAATATTAATATTTATTAAAATTTATTAATATATATAATATTAATATATGCCAGGAACTAGAAATACTAGAAAGACAAAAATTCAACAGCCCCTACCCTCAAGTAACTTATAATCTCTCAATAAAGATAGCATGTTCCCCATTTGATAAATAGTCAAAGGATATGAACAGGCAGTATTCAGATGAAGAAGTTAAAGCTATTAATAATCATGTGGAAAAATGTTCAGATTACTATTGACTAGAGAAAAACAAATCAAAACAACACTTAGGTACTGCGTCATACCTATCTGATTGGCTAACATGACAAAACAGGGAAATGTTGGAGAAGATGTGGGAAAATTGGAACACTAATGCATCATTTGCGAAATTGTGAACTGGTCCAGCCATTCAGAGGAGCAATTCAGAACTATGCCCAAAGGGCTATAAATTATATCCTTTGACCCAAAAATGTCAATTCTAGGTCTATTTCCCAAAGAGATCATAAAAATGGGAAAAGGACCCACATGTACAAAAGTATTTATAGAAGCTCTTTTTGTGTTACCAAGAATTGGACATTGAGGAGATGCCCATCAATTGGGGAATAGCTGAATAAGTCATAGTATATGAATGTAATGGAATACTATTGTTTCATAAGAAATGATGAGCAGGTGGAGTTCAGAAAAACCTGGAAAGATTTGAATCGATGCTGAGTGAAGTGAGCAGAACCAGGAGAACATTGTACACAGCACAGGGATCTAAGACAATTATAAAGGACTCATGATGGAAGATGCTGTCCACATCCAGAGAGAGAGAACTATGGACTCTGAATGAAGATCAAAGTATATTATTCTCTCTCTCTCTCTCTCTCTCTCTCTCTCTCTCTCTCTCTCTCTCTCTCTCTCTCTCTTTCTCTCTCCCTCCCTCTCTCTCTCTCTTTCTCTCCCTCACTTCCTCCCTCCCTCCCTCCCTCTCCTTTCTTGTGGTTTTTCTCTTTGGTTCTAATACTTCTTTGCAACATGACTATTATGGAAGTATGTTTAATATGATTGTATTTGTATGAACTTTATCAGATTACATGCTGTCTTGAGGAGGGAGAAGTGGAGGAACAGGAAGAAAATTTAAAACTCAAAATCTTATAGAAGTGAGTGTTGAAATCTAGAAACAAATAAAATGTATTTTTAAAAAAGACAGAATGCCCACAAACATGATATACAAATTAAGCATCTGTCTGTCTGTCTATCTATCTATCTATCTATCTATCTATCTATCTATCTATCTATCTATCTGGCTATCTTCCCTCCCATCCCCTCCCCTCGCTTTCTCTCCCCTCCTCTCCCTTCCCTTCGCTTCCCCTCCCCTTCCCTTTCTTTTTCTACCTATATGAGGCACACACACACACACACACACACACAGGGTATTTTTTTAAAGCAAGGAAATCAAGAAAAGCAGGAGGTTTGAGCATGAAGACCATGCATATATTCTACTCATCTTTGTATTGCTATGCTCCATAGCGTATTGTTTTACTCGTGCCATTTACTCAATACTTGTTTGTTCAGTTGATGGAATTAAATACCACTACCTCTTTCAACTGATATGAAGTACTGTATGTCCTCCTTTGTACTCATTCCAGTTTGTTAATGTCCTCCTTAATATTGTAACATTCAGAATAGAACACCCTAAATAAAGTCTTACCCATGCAGAGAACTGTAGCCATTTAATTACCTAGATTTCATTATCTCAATTATTCCATCTAAATTTGTTTTTGCTGATTTCACAGCGGCATCCTAGGTCAAAATTAAAACTACTGTTAAAATGTCACCACTGTAATATTTTCTGACTCAAGATATATTTGATAACTCTGAAGGAATCTTATACATGATTTCAGTATGATGCTGTCAGCCAAAACAGCATTTAATAGATCATAAGGGCATGTTGCAAAAATGACTACATCACTAACTTTATAAGTATGGAGTTGGCTGGGTTTATTTTGGGCATTTCACTTTTTGCCTATGGTGAGATTAAAAATACAGATAATAATGTTAACACTATTTACCTACAAAACCTACCAGTAAAGTTCTGGAGGTGAATTATACATTGGAATTTTACTAGTATTTCCCATGCTATTTGATTGTACCTGAGAAGAAAATGTGTCATGGAAAGTTGATCTTACAAGACTCTCTAATACAAACTGCTGTACAAGTAAGCTAGAGGTAGAAGTTTTTAACCAGTGATATAGACTGCATTTTCAGACAGATATTCCAACTATTTGGGATTAGAACTAGTGCTGCTAAACTGTGATTAATTGATATCTCTAGGGAGAAATTTACTCATAGTCTTTTGATCAGCAGATATACAACTAAGTAGAATTATGTTTGGGAATGATCTCTTTTATATTTTATTTTATTTTTATCTGATTAAAATATTAGCACATTCATTTGGGGTTAGCCTGAGTTTTGATGAAAGCAGATACTTTTTTTTTTCCTAACACACATATCTAGAACTTATAAACATATACTTTTAAGGACATGTCAGAGCCACTGAAAGGTTAAGTGTCTTACCCAGATTAACAAAGCTGCTACATGTCATAGGTGGAGCTTGAATTCCCGTATCCCGGACTCTCTCAGATCAGATATCTAGCTACTGATATACTGCATTTCATAATATGTTTATGTATGTGCATGTGTGGGTATGTATATGATCAGTCTTGTGTAATGGCAAACAAAGTGAGACGTTTTGCTGTTTTTTTCTTTTGGAGTGCTTATCAGCTCTAAGGCCATCAAGTGCCTTTGATTGAGCCTTGCCTTTGATTGAATCAAGAGTCTTTGATGACCTGCTTAAGTCACAAGGAAGCCTAAGTCACATGAGTTTAAGTCACATGGTTGTGAAGCCCTCTGAACCTGAAGAAGCATATACATACTTGGAGGTTAGCATTTTGCTTTGGGGGGCTCACTCTTTGGAAGAGTGCTCATGTGATTTGGCCAGATGAGACTCTGTAGCATTAAGGAGCCCCCTGGCTTTGAAAACCCAATTGTTGGTGCTTCTCTCTCTGGTAACTATGTATGTATTGCTGTGGACAGAGAGTTAGAAGCCCTGTCAGCTGATTTGTATTATTTGCTCTGTTTATATAATTTCTGCTGTAATTTCTATTTGTGTTTTCTCTGAAGTTCAGGATGCTGACTTTTGACCCTGAACTAAGGGAATGACATATGTATGTTTAATTAAAGTGAGATTGTAAACCCCTTAAAGTTGCTTTCCTTAGAAAAGCAGATCAAAGAATCTGTGCTAGCAGCCCTGCTGTGTGCTGGTGTTATTGGCCTTACACCTCCACAGCAGCTGCAAGCAGCATTGTTGTTACACCTTGGTATTATAGCCTTTTAGAAAATAGCTACTTTCTTTAAAATTCAGACTAGGTTTGACTCCAGATTGGCAATCTAGAATATCATATAATAGTGTTTTTTCTCTGACCTTCCATCTCCTGCTGTCTCTTGAGAGAAGAAGACTGTGAGCTCCTTTTGCCTCCTTTTGTATCACCTGTTCTTAGCATAGTGCTTGGTTTGTGGTAAGTGATTGATGCGTATTGACTGACTGACTAGAATAAACTAGCATGTCCAAAGAGAAAAAATAAAGTTTTACTCAGGGTATGTGACCCGAAATATTAATATATGAGACTTTATTTGTTCTCCTCACAACAAAGCTCTGTCCTTCAGGTTCATTCATTTTCATTCACAAATTAGTTAGACTGAGCCCAAAAGGCTTCCACCATAACAGGTCTTTACCTTCCCCCTCTGGAGGGGGGAAAGATGCTAAAGGCTTAAGAGACAAAAATGACCATCAGTAGTCTGCCCCCTATTTAGAAAAAAAAAAGTCACACAAGACTGAGCCTGTGCAAAAAGCAAAAAGTGCTTAGTGGGCAACATTTGCATTAAAACATGGCCAGTGACCTGCCATATTCCTATTGTCTACCCAACTTGATCTTACCAAATAGAAAAAAAAAGATGGAGTATCCCCCATACTCACTATACTTGTAGTAAATGTACCTTGATTTCTACTTTGTAATGAGCCCTTTACAGAATCTCTGTGGAATTCTGAGTTGGGGAAAAAAACTTGAAAGTGCTACCTGCTGGGTCTGCCAGCAGAAGAGGTTCCTTGGCAGTTTTGAAACAAAACAAAACAACCCACTCCTGTCTTGAAGGCTTTGACAGAATTAAGTGAACCGTATTGACAGGATGCCAAGGAAGCATCTGGTCTGCTGCTTCAGATGAATGCTTTCATTTCATTGTCAACTTGTGTGCGGTGAATTTCATGGACGGACTTAGGTTGCTCACAGTGCCTTGCAGGCAAAGGATGTTACCCACAACAAAGTACCCACCATCCTTCACAACAGACTGCATTCCCTTAAGAGACACAGATGTCATCAGAAATAGGACGATAGGAAGGCTTAACAGATTCGCATGATTTTGTAGGTCGTCAAATTGTCATTATTATTGTGCAAGTTTACAGTGAGGGCATTGTTGAAAGTTGAAACTTTGACCCACAGATGTTATTGAAATGACACCTAGTTTTTAATGGGAATTATTGTTGACAGGCTACTCTCTATGCTCTAGCTAGTAGTGGATATGTAGAAAAGATTATTTGACAAGGTTCTTTGAATATACTTTGAGGCCCGTTGGTACTCTATGATGACTCTCAGGAAACCATAGACTGGTAGAACTGAAAGGGGCCTGAGACCTTATCTAATGTAACCTACACCCAAGTGAAGTTTCCCTTTATAACAATCTAGACAAATGGTTATCCAGCTTTCGCTAAAACAACTTCAAAGTTGGACCATTTATTTTCCCAATAGACTCCATTCTACTGTGGGGCTACTCTAATTTTTAGGGAGCGTCTTCTTAAATCAACCTGAAAATTTCTTCTGTAAAACTCCTAGCCCACGAGACTAATCTCTCTTTCACATGAGAGCAGCATTTCAAACAGATAAGGACAGCTGTGGTGCACCATCTCAAGTTTCTTTCTTCTTAGCTAAACATTCCTTGTTCCTTCAACCATTCCTCATATTACCGAATCTCCAGGCCTCTTTTCGTCATGCTTGTCCTTCTTGGGAAACACTTCAGCTTGTCAAGCACTTTCTTAAAATGTAATTAATGCATGGAGATTTTATATATATATATACACACACATACACATATATACACACATGTATAAAGATCTATATATCTCTATATACACAGATATGTATATCTATATGTGTGTATAATTACAGATATTTTCTAAACGGGGTAGCATTCACTTTTATTTGAATTGAATGTTTGAATTTTTTTAGAGAAATTATCTAGTCAAAAATCTTGATTCTTTTTACCTTGTCAGTTAATTTTTTAACTCAAGTGTAGAATTTACATTCTTTTTCATATTATTAAATTTGGCCCATAGTTTTAGCTTGTAAATATCATTTATTATCCTGACCTTCACCTGATATGTGAGCTAATTGGCCCTTAATCCCCAATTTTCTGTCATCGTCTTCAATGTCTTTATAGAGGTCATTGATAAAATGTTCAACACCCTTGAGTAAGAGACCTTATGATAAAGATTTTCATCCATGTTGACATCAGTCCTTTAATTCAGTCTTTTGGCTTGGTCTTTCAATCAATTCTGAATTGACAACATGATACTATAATCTGATTCATATCTCCCCATCTTGTCTATGAGAACAAAATAAGGTATTTTGATAAATGTTTCAATATTACTCAAGCACCTTAGGTCCATGGTATTTCCCTGAATACCAGTTCAGTAATTGACAAAAACTGAAATGAAATTTAACTAATTTTTTTAAAGTCTTTAAAAAAACTCTGTTATCATTTGCTAATATATCTATCCCTTAATCCTCTGTTTTAACAAAGAAAAGTTAAGAAAAGCCCAACTAATAAAACTGTATCAGCAGGTATATGTAACCCAGTGGACTTAATAGCTGCCAACCTTGTAAGTGGGAAGAAAGACAACAGCATGTTTTCCAGTCTGTCCTCTGATACCCAGACTGATCCTTTCATTTGATTGAATTCATTTACATTGTGGCAATAATTGTGTATGTTTCTATCAAAGATAATTTTTTTGTGTCTGAACACATAAAAATACATAACAATCACAAAATGAAAAGATCAATGAGTTGAACATCCGTTTAAAATTTAGAAAATGCATTTTTTAGCTTTTATTCTGTATTTTGTTTTTCCCAGTTAAATGTAAAAACAATTTTTAACATGTGTTTTAAAAGTTGTGAGTTCCAAATTCTCCCCACTCCCCATTGAGAAGGCAAGCAATTCCATATAGGTTATACATGTATAGTCATACAAAACACATCCATAATAGTCACATTGTGAAAGAAAACATAAACAAAAAAGCTCAATAAAAATAAAGTAAAAAAGTATGCTTCAATCTGTATTCAGACACCATCAGTTCTTTCTCTGGGGATGGATAGCATTTTTCATCATAAATCTTTCAAGGTTGTCTTGGATCATTGTTTTGCAGAAAATAGCTAAGTCATTCACAGCTGATCATTTTACAATATTGCTGTTACTTTGTACACAGTAAGTACATTTTACTTCGCATCAGCCCATGCAAGTCTTTCCAGGTTTTTCTGAGAGTATCCTGCTCATCAATTCTTACAGTACAAAAGTATTCCATTATAATCACATACGTACATTTTTTAAAAAAAATGTAAGAACTAAAAGGAGATAGTTGTAAAATTAAAGATTCAATAGAGAATTAGCAACAAAAATGAATTAATAAATAGAATTAATAATTGATAAGTAGAATAAATCAGTTAAATTACCCAACACAAATAAGAGAAAAGCTTCAAAAGAAGGTAGGAATCACAATGAACTGAAAAGATACAAAGAAATATATCAAATTATTACTTAATAAAGATAAACAGTAGCCCAAACTCTCCCTATTTGTTAATGATATGATAGTTTATTTAGAAAGTACTAGAGAGTCAGCAAAGAAACTAAATGAGATAATAGTTTTGGTGAAAATAGCAGAATACAAATGAAAAGAAACCTCATCAAGATTGGTAGCATTTCTGTATAGCAATAACATAACCTAAGAGGACAAAATAAAAGGGGAAACCCCATTCAAAATAGTTATGTGTTATCCTTGTGGGTTACTTCCCTAACATGTACTGAACCTTGGCCTAGGTCTCCCAGAGTTTGATTATTACCTTAGGCCTTGAGATACCTTGCATTAGATCACAGTATTTTTTTTTTACTGTTTTGCTTGTCCCCTTAATCAATCAATATAATGAGGATGATGAGTAGGAGGATGCTGATGATTATAATGATCATAGCAAATAATAATAATCACCATCATTAATATGCCACTTTGCTGAGCTCTTTATATGCTATTTCCCTTGATCCTTTCAACAATTCTCTGAGGTCGTTGCTGTTGTTACCTTCATTTTACAGACAAGAAACTGAGAGTAACTGACTTACTATGGGTTAAATATCTAGTATATATCTGAGGAAGAATTTTAGCAAGGGTTTTCCTGAGTACCATCTATTACTCTATCTATTGTGCCACCTAGCTCTGTAAACACAATTAACTCTAAACAAATGAATTTCCTAAGTTGTCATGGTAAGAACAGTCACTAAAGAAATCATCCTCAATGAATATGGAAAGCACTCTCTCTTGACCCCAAAGTATTTATAGGAAGATTAGAATTGAATTTGGAGTGGCATAGTAGCGTATCCTACAAGTAAGAGCTTCATGTGGTTAATGCAACTCACAATTCAGATACTGCAAGGGCTTGTAATTCTTTCTCTCCTAGTGGACACCTCACAAAGCTCAATACTTAATTACCAGGGCTGGCTATATCTTGACTCTATATGCAGTTCTCTTCTTTGCTTCCAAGATTCATGCTTCTCAGGTTTTTTTTTTTCTGCCTCAAGTGACATCTCTCTGAATCATCCTGTCTCCTTTAACTCTTTCTCAAATTATCTCAAATAGCCATCTCTGATTTTTGAATGGTGTGATGTTTCATACTCAGCTAGAAATCCCCTCTCTTACCTATATGGATCTTCTCAAAAGACTGTCCTTGATTTGGAATGATTTGAAACTGATGATCTGCATTAACTGCTCTTTAAGAACCAATGAGATAAGACCATCCACCAAACACTGGGGACCTTTTCATTGAATGGAATCATGGATCCACACTTCCTAAAATATTAAGGTATCTTTGTTCTATCAAGTAAGTTCAATGTCACCATACATATGTAAAGTACATTGCAAACCTTAAAGCACTCTATAAATGCTTAATACATAATAGTAAAAGTACCAGAAACAACAGCAATAATAATAAATTCATCAGCTAGATTGAGGGAGAACAAAATCTCCCCACATATACACACCCATATATACACAAATATGTGATGATCAATTTACCAAGAAATACATAAAAACTGTGTAGATACAACTTTGAAACATCTCTTAAAGAAATAGTGATTTAAATAACTAGAGATAAGCATTACTCATGACCAAGCCAATATGATTAAAATAATATTACCTCAACTTATTTACCTAAATATATTACTAAATTTATTTAAATCTATAACAATTAAGTTACTGAAGATATTTTACAGAGCTAGGCAAAGTAATAAAATTCATTAAGAGGAACAAAAGATTTAGAATTTCAGTGGATGTAATTAAAATAATAAGAACAAAGGGGATTATCATTTTAGACCTCAAATATACTATAAAACAATAATCACCAAAATTATTTTTGCTAGTTTAAAAAAATTGTGAAATACATCAATGGAATAGATTGTATAAGCAAGAATAAACAATAATGGAACTCAAGATCCAAAATTATTTGGGGGAAGAATATTTAAGCATAATTGTTGGGAAAACAGAAATGCAATTTCACAGATATTAGGTTTAGAACAACATTTTTATCATAAAATTCATATATGGCTACAATACTAAAGGGAATCACATAAAAAAAGATCAAAGACCTTTCATACTTTGTGTGTGTGTATGTATGTGTATGTGTGTGTGTATGTATGTGTGTGTGTGTACGTCTGCGTCTGCATGTGCCTTTTTCTTTGATTGTTTTATCTCCAGTGCTTAACACATAACCAGCCTTTAATAAATTTTAGCTGAATAAAAGACTATCATTCAATCATTTTCTGTAGTGGCTTTAGGTATAATATAATTTCACTACTTATTACTTTAAATTTCCATGTGTGTTGTTACTTTGGTTGAGATTACTGTTACTATCAATATTTTTTGGAACTGCTGAACCGTGATGGATTTTACTCCAACTCATTGTTTTTAACCCTCTCATTATTTCTCCTGTATGTTCCTTTTAGGCAACACTGTTAAATTCTACTTTCTAATAGATTCATTTTGTGAGCAAATTCATCCCATTTCTATTTATTTATATATTTGTTTATTTATTTCCTTTCATCCAATGCTTTTATGCCTTTTCATCACTTTGGAAATTGTTTTAGAAGATTATAGGTATGGTCTTTCTATTTGCAATATACTCTTTGGTTATAATAGGTATGGATAGTTTTGTTATATGACTTCTTGAAATATGACCTCTAGTTTTTCGAGTAATTGTTTTCTTATAGTATAATGATAGTTGAATTGTGTTTACTTTGCCAGTTTTCCAGGCCAGAGGTTTTTGATAGCAGATACTTTACCTAGTCTTCATTTTTTTCATTCTTTTGATTTTGTTTTTAATATTTTTGTTGTCTCATGGATTTATTGTTTTCCATTTGACCCATTCTGATTCTCAAGGAGTCCATTTCTTAAGTATAACACTTTGTGTTCTAAGCCTTTAATTTTCTATTCCATTTTTTCTCCATACTTCTCATTTCACTTAAAATTACATTTTCCACCTTTTATATCAGTGGTAGCAAATTTGCTACCCACAGGCTACAAGGAGCTCACAAAACTCCTGAGTATATCTAGAACAATATTAAATTGTAATTAGGAGATGTTTAACCAAATAAATAAAAATACAACATAAATAATGTTAATTTATGGTATTCTGGCTCAATATCCTGCCTACAGGGATCCCTTTCTGTTTGAGTTTGACACCATTGTGTTACATTATTTCATCCTCATACTCTTTTAGACCTTGTAGTTCAGTCATGGTTTTCTCTGAAACTATCTGCGATTCTTTTGTAGTAAATCTTTTGTTTTGGATTTACTACTTGTACTTCTCTCAATTCATAGTATGTCTCCATCATGTTCAGCATTTTATTTTGTTTTTCTTTTTTCTAAGCCTCCATTTCTGGAACTCTGTCTTTATAAGTTGGGCTCCTTCCCATATGCTTGCATAGTGTCAGCATGCCTTTCTTGTTCCTGGTCAAGGTAGCTTATGAACGCACCATTTCTGCAAGATTCCCTAGGTTTGGTTCTTTTGCCTGGGGAATCCACTGAGGTTTGTTCTCAGTCAGTTTTCTTCATGCAAAGCCCTGAAGCTGGAATTAATTCCATCACTGTTTATTACTGACAGACCTCACCTGGATGTTGTCAGTTTCACTGATAGTAGGCCTCTAGTAAGATCCCAAAGGTTTTGCTTCCAATGCGTTGCTTTGTTTGCTACGTTCTTCCTCTTTTGAGGCACCTGCAAGGTCTAGTGTGTGGGCTGCCTGCCTTGGTGCTGTTTTGTCTCTATGTCTTACTGTGCCTTACATGTAGGCTCCCTAGCGTAGCATTGCCTAGATCCTCATCTGGTTCTATTTCCTGCAGTGGCTTACATGGTCTAACATGCCACTATATTGCCATGCCATTTATTAAAAAACAAACAAACAAACAAAACATGTCTTAACCACATCCTGCAGAAGTTAGAATTCATAGTTGGAAAGACATTTAAAATACCTTTTGGCAGTAGGATAATAGCAAAGATTTTGGAAATTCCTTGATTTTTTTTAGCTCCACTGAAGCCCTTATCTTTCTAGTACCCCAAGTCTTACGTTATTTGTTTTATGTTTATAAGGAATTGACTATAAGATGAATTTTTTTCTTTTCCTTTTAGACTTGTAAATGATGAATGAAATAAAACTCCATACCTGGTCTGTAGTGTAACTATAATGGCAGGAAAAATGCTTAGACATGATATTCATGTGAATATAGTCAGAAAAGCTCACAAAAATGAGGAAACTAAAAACGAAAATCAGGATATCAAAGGTTTGTATGATTTTTCTTCTTGCTTCATCATTCATACTGTTCTGGTATTTCATGGTCAGGAAGATTTAAAAGATTACTACATTTTACAATTTCATACCAAAAGAAAAAAAAGCAAGCAAATATGATACTTCAACCAATTACTTTAAACAATTAAATGAAGTCACTTCAATCACTTTCTAAAACAATCCTTTATACTTCCTACTGTTGTAAAGTTAAGATGGGTGAATTCTTGTCAAGAATGGATCTTGAATTCATGAAAATAGAAAATTATTTACTTTTTTAAATGAACTCTTCCTAAAGTAAATACAAGCTATGGCAGCCACTAAACATTACACCATAGTACATTAAGGTGCCCCAGTTTACTCCCAGTTTGAACAATAAAAAATATCTATAATTTTAAAATTATGACTGGATACACATAATTATTCATACATATATACACACATATTTCAGTTATACCTTCTGTAATTATCCTTCATGTATTTTAACATTTAAACCATATATTCAACATATTCATTGTTAACAGTTTTGGTATTAAAATATGTGGAAAACTAGGAACATGACTAAAATATGCCCTTAAGGATGTTTGCCTATAACAAAATTTTCATGTGTACGTATTCTCAGAAAAGAACAAAAAGGCTTTCTCTACTAGGTAAGTTTGGTAAATAGCAGGTTTCAAGAAAGATGTTGAATCGAATCTTCAATTCACAGCAAGAAGATTGGTTTTGGAAAGCATTCCTTATCTATAATTGACTGCCTTCAAATTAATTTTAGATAGGCATGAAGTTCTCTACACAATTACCCTAGAGAGACGTTCTATTTCCAAGATCCTTCAATTCTTCGTGTAGGGACTAAGAAAGAGCTAAGTGATATTGAGGAGAGAGCTCAGGATGTAAATTCAGGAAGACCTGAGTTCAAATCCTTCTTCATCCAATTACTAGCTGTGTAATTTTTGGCAAATCACTCTGTGCCTGAGTTTCCTCATCCATAAAATGTGGGGCTTGCTTTTTTAGTTTTAATAAGATATAACTTTAATATACCTTTGGTGTTTTCTAACTCTTCAGATACCTTCTTGATTGATCCTTCAATTCTCTCACCATTATAGTGCCTTCCACATGGATGATTCTATGTACATTTGATCTAGCTAGTGGCTAATCCTGTCTTTGTCCTTTTTACTGCCATTTCTACTTCCTCTATACATAATTCTGGGTTTCTGATGTTATGAGGTACGGGGAGAATTTAGAACTGAAAATAAATTGAATACTAAATTGAATTGAACATTGTTGAAAAATTGAAATTTAAAAAAGGTAAAAAAAGGGAAAAAGTCAATGCTTCACAGTCCTTAATAGTAGAAATATTATAATTATTTGCAGACTTTTTCAACCTTTTATACACTGGTTATCCTTTGTCTGGCTTCCTTCTTAAGGGCCCTAAACTTTGCTTAGTTGGGTTTCTTATCAAGGTTTCTCAAAACTGTTCAGAGGAGCATAACTCTAGAGCTCAAAGGGACCTCAGAAGCCCTTTAGTCACACGGGTGGGAAACTTGTGGCCTTGAGTCCACATGTGGCCCTCTAGGTCCTCAAGTGTTTTATATGTTTGATGAAGTAATACTGCTTACAATAGTCTACCATCATTATCCATATGATTTTAGAACTGAGTTTATATTTAAACCTGTGTAGCCCTTGCTTGTCATACCTATCCATCACAAGTAAGTAAAGTTTTTTATGCATAGCATGACCTTTTTTCCCTCCCTGTTATGGCAATTTATATAATTTATTCTGTCCATATCCCATTTTCATTATCAATTGCTCATTTAAATAGATCAAGGCATAGCTGTTTTTAATTCCATGCTTTCTAATTATTCTTCTTTCTTCTAGCTTTGCATTAATTTTGGTCTTTGCTTTAACAAAAATGATTGTAAATATTTAATACTTTAAAGATTCAAGTATGACTTTCACATTTGCAAGCCATTTCCTATTATTAAACACATGATCAAATTTCATTTTTGTGAATTATTTTGTGTTTATTATATCTAATGCTTTCCATTTCTTTTCTCAAAGATACTATTCATATTGCATGTATATATACACACATATATATGCATACATATACACAACAATATACCAATATCTATGTGAGTAAACACACATGCATATATAAATATATGCATGCCTATGTAAATATAGACATATGTGTGCGAAAGTGTGTCTACAGATGTATCTGTGTTTTTTCAATATTTATCATTTTCATCTATGTTTTCCTTTGCGTTGAAAGTACTATCATAATTCAAATTAATTTAATTTAGACTATCTTTTCAAATTATTCATATATTCATAATTCCTCTATTAATCTATAAATTTATATATATGTAAATGTGTACGTATATACACACATGCATGTGTATACGTACACATAGATACACACATAAATGCATGCATACGTACATACATAAGTCTGTGAATTTCTTGTTGGTACATAGGTGTTTGCACGTTGTCTCCCCCATAGAGAGTGTGAGCTCTTTGAGAGCAAGGACTGTTCTTTGACTTTCTTAGTGTTCCCAGCACTTATCCCAGTGCCTGGCACATAGTAGGCACTTTTATAAATGTTTATTAACTATTCTACCATGGTTGGTCCACATCTGTGTTTTGTTTTTAGTTTGAGATGCTACTGTTCTGGAAGGGTAGGGGTAAATCTGATAGTATACAGAGGATGGCAAGAAGAATGACAAGGCAACTAAAATCTTTGTTGTGTGATAAGTGTCTGAAGGAGCTGGGTGTGTTTAGCTTGAAGAAGAGAAGATGAATGGGGATATGATCACTGTCTTCAAATATTTGAAGGGTTGTCATTTAGAATAGGGATTAACATTGTTATATTTGACTCTCAAAGACAGAAGGAGAAGCATGCTAGACATTACATGAATTATATAAATATAGGTTTGGTGATGTGGGGGGGGGGGAACTTAAGAAAAATTATAGCTCTCAAAAAGTAGAGTACAACTGCCTTGGAAAATAGCGGACTTCCCCTCACTGCATGTCTTCATGCATAAGCTAGATGACCACTTGTTAGTTATGTTATTGAGTATGTTTTAATGGAAATTACTTTTTGTATGCAGATTAGACTAGATGGCTGCTGAGGTTCCATTATTCCTAAAATTCTCATATTCTTTCCTTGTTTAAATGACACATTCTTTATTAGGAAGAACGTATTCTAAAATAATGCTTTATGTTTCTCAAATGACAAACTGATGCCTTCTTAAACTATTTCTTCTCTATATTACTTTCTATTGGGAGCTGGCAATTAGCAGAAGGGAAGAGATTAAGATTGGGTAAAGAATTGGACATAGTATCATTCAATTTATTCATTATAATAGTTAACCACTGAGCTGTATTTCAGAAATCCATTCTCTCCTCGTTTTATTGCTCTCTCCCCTTCAGAGGGGGCACCTGATTGAAAGTGATAAAAAAAATAACTTGGATTGGTGTTGACTTGCCACTATCCTCTTGGATTTAATACCAAGTCAGGGAAGAGATTTGCTGCTGGCTATCTAAATATGACATCAACAAATTGTATCATTAATATTCTTCTTCTGCAGAAGGGATTTTAGCTAAAAATTTCTTGTGCTTTATAGATCTTTTTCTTTTGTTCTTCATGTATGAAGTCTATAAGTAGAAAGAGGTTGTAGTGATTCAGGAGCAAAAAGAAAACTGACCAAAATAACTAGAAAACATAAACTTGTATATATTTTCTGGTTGATTTGTCAGAATTGAATATTCCTGTTTAAACTGTAGTGTTGCCTGAAATGAGAAAAGAACAAAGAGCAGATAGAACTGAGTTTCTGACATTACACCTGACTTCTAGAATATTCAATTAAGACAAAGTAATTAAGAAATTCCCTGACTTCACACATGACTGATTTATATAGTCATTTGCTGGGATTTCCCAACTATAGTACTGCTGTTCTCACTAACAACAAAGCTAATTATCTTGAGATAGAAGTGTCCTGGTATATTCTTGCATAGTGCCAAGCAGCCCTGTGGTTTGGCCAAGAATCATTCATAGATTTAGAGCCAGGAAATGACCTTAGAGATCAACTAATATATTCACACATGCCCTCTTTTCTCCTGCCCTTTTTACAGGTGATAAAACTGAGGCATGGAGAAGTTAAGTGCATTGTCACCCAGATCACTCAGGTATTAAATTCCAGAGCCTGGATTTTCACTCAGGACCCTCAGATTTTCAGTCTAACTACTTCCACTCTGTGATGCTACCTCCCCTGAATAGGCTTCTTAAATGGCTGCCTTTCTTTAAGAGAGAAGCTAAGGGTGACTTGCAATACACATTGAACCTAATGAAGCACCCCAAGCAGCTGTCCTGAGGCACAATGGTCATTCTTTATGTCTGTCACAGTCTACAATTTGCTTTCCTCACAGCAAATCTATAGGTGATGTCTTATAAGCCCACTAGGATTTTATGAAGAATAAAAATGAAGTTTAGAAAGGGGGTGATATTTTCCTAATGTCACACAGATAGAGAGCATCAGAGCCAGAATTTTAACTCAGGTTTCTACAGACTCCAAATTCAAAATTCTTTGCATAACCTCAGTGCAGAATGAATGAAGTGGGGGAAACGAAGCAAAACGACAACTAGCATTTATGAAATGCCTACTATGTTCCAGATGCTATTCCAAGCCCTTTACAAATATCTCATCCAATCTTAAGAACAACCCTGTGAGGAAGGTGCTATTATTATTCTCATTTTAGCAGTTGAGGAAACTGAGGCAAACAGAGGTCTAAGTAGTTTGCCCAGGAACAAGGAGTTCAACCTCACTGAGGCATCCTTCTCATCCACATTTTCAGATGAAAATACTGAGACTCAGAAAGGGTCCATGTTACCATTGGGTTGACTCCCTGTCATGAATTTATAAGAGTCACAAAAGACTGGGAGGCATGAACAATTTAGTAAACTGACTTATTAGAAAGAATCCTCAGATCAATTCAGATTGACGAGTTTACAGTTCTATTGGAATATTAAATAAATACAGATAGCTCATAAATGGTAAAATCTGGGACTTGAACGAAAATATTTTCCATTATTTATTACTTGGAGATAATGTTCTTATCTGCCACTAAAAATTTAGATTATTGTTCTCTAAGCATCATTCAGAAGGGTCGGAACCAAAATAATGAAGTACAGACAAAGACAAAGCTTAACTTTCCCAACATTCCCCTCCAAACAACTTTATTTTTTCCTTATTGTATTTTAATAGTATTTTCCTCAATTACATATAAAACAATTTTAGAATTCATTTTTTACAAAATTCAGAGTTCCAAACATTTTTCCTTCCCTTCCTCCTCTCCTCTCTTCTGAAAATGGTAGGTAATTTGATATAGATTATACATGTGCTTTAATGCAAAATATATTTCCTTATTAGTCATGGTTATGAAAGAAGAAACAGATCAAAAGGGAAAAAAACAGAGTAAGTGAAACAAAGTATTCTTTGATCTGCATTCAGAGTCCATCAGTTATTTACCTGGATGTAGATAGCATTTTCCTTCATGACTCCTTTGTATGAAAGTACTGACAAGAGTTGAATTATTTGTAACTGATCCTCACACAATGTTGCTGGTATTATGTACAATGTTTTCCTGGTTCTACTCCTTTCACTTTGCACATGTTCATACCAGTCTTTCCAAGATTTTCTTAAATATGCCTGTTCGTCATTTCTTATTACTCATTAGTATTCCATTACATCCATATATTATAGCTTGTTCAGTCATTCCCCAATTGATGGGCATCCCCTCAGTTTCCAATATTTTGCCACAACAAAAAGAGCTGCTATAACTATTTTTGCACATGTAGGTCATTTTCCCCTTTTATGATCTCTTTAGGACAGAGAACTAGTAGTGGTATTGCTGGATCAAAGGGTAGGCACAGTTTGGTTGCATAGTTTCAAATTGGGCATAATTCTAAATTACTCTCTAGAATGATTGGATCAGTTCACAACTCCACCAACAATACATTAAATTTTCCCACATCTCCAACGTTTATCATTTTTCTGTGTTGTCATGTTAGCCAATGTAATAGATATGAGATTGTACCTCAGAGTTATTTTAATTTGTGTTTCTCTAATCAAGAGTGATTTACAACACTTCTTCATATGCCTATAGAGAGCTTGAATTTCTTCATCTGAAAACTGCCTGTTCATATCCTTTAACCCTTTTTCAATTAAGGAATGGCTTGTATTCTTATCAATTCAACTCAATTCTCTATATATTTGAGAAATGAGGCATTTATCAGAAAAAAAAACTTGTGAAGATTGTTTCCCAGCTTTCTGCTTTCCTTCTAATCTTAGTTGCATTGGTTTTATTTGTTCAAAAATCTTTTAATTTAATGTAATCAAAATTATCTATTTTACATTTTGTAATGCTCTCTATATCTTATTTGGTCATGAATTCTTCCCTTCTTTATAGATCTGACAGATAAACTATTCCTTGCTCTTCTAATTTGCTTCTGGTGTCACACTTTATGTGGAAATCATGTAATAGTATTTTGACCTTATCTATGTCTCTACATTTCCTGGAGGCTACATTGAAGAACTTGGCAGTCTGGCTGCTAAAGTCTGCCTGTACGCCCAGGCCTATGCTGTAGCAAGGAGTGCTTCTCAGAGCTGCAGTCTACCCATTCCCCTGGCTATATGGAGGCATGTGTGGGGTCCTGATGTCGATATTTGGCTAATTCTGCCTTTCAAGGCATTCTTCTCCTCATTGGCTTTTTGGAGCTCTTTTGCCATTTGGGTTAGTCTATTTTTTAAGGTGTTGTGTTCCTCATTATTTTTTGGGGTACTTTGTCCCAAGCTTTAGGATCCAAGCACTGCCATTTTCAGAGCTACTTCTATTCCATCATCACCCCAGGCTCTGTCACCGCAGCGCTCCTCCTCCCCCAAGAACTGCCATCCAGGACCGCAATACAAATCCAAGCAGGGCACAGCAAGAGAATCTGCTTTTGTGCCCACAAAGCGCTACTTGTACTCCCACTCTGATCTGCCACTAGATTCCTCCCACCATGCAAGCCAGGGACTCGAGAAGCTGCTAAATCTGGTGCTCTGGAGGCAGACTCAGGAGCTTCCTGCTGCTGCTATGGCTGCTGCTGCACCACTTCCTACACCCCCAGAGTTGGCGGCTGGACCACACTGAACTGAATCCTGCAGTATCCCCCTAACCTGCTCTTTGGCTTTTATGGGTTGAGAAGTCTGGTAACTTCCACAGCTCACTGTTTCATGGCCCCAAGGCCTGTTCTGGCTGACTGACTCACGGTCTGGTCTGTCTTGGTGCAGACCACCTGGGGTGGCCCTCCACTCTCAGCACTGTGCGATAGACCCTTCCCAGTAAACATCCAGGCTCTCCTAGGCTAGATACCTGTTTCCCTCTGCTATTTCATGGGTTCCACAGCTCTAGAATTTGTTCAGAGCCATTTTTACAGGTGTTTGGAGGGATTTGGGGGAGAGCTTAAGCAAGTCCCTGCTTTCCAGCTGCCATATTGGCTCCCCCCCCCCAAGGGATATCTTTAAGTGCTTGGAGTAGACATCCCTCTAACTTACTGATGGGTTTGAGACCCATCTGTTACCCCCAACTTGGTTTAGCCCCTTTGCTGAGAAGGTTTGCGTGGTGTGGCCTCTGTGCGTGCTACAGCTTCTTGGAGCAACAGGTGAGAGTTGGGTGACATTGAAGGTGGATGAGCAGTCCTGAAGAGAGTGCAGCAAGCCCTCATGCCAGAGCTGCTAGTCCTCTGTAAACACCCTATCTAACCCATTATGGGTAAATTTGAAAATAAGGAGAGCTACACAATAGATAAACATAGGGCTGAAGTTCCTCAGTATTTTGAAAGTATAGTTCTGAGTCTAGTTTGTTGTCTGTTTCCTAAACGCCTCATCTAATTCATTCTTCAATCCATATATTCTATAAGGTCTATAGCATATATTCCAGACCATATATTCTATAAGGTCTATAGCATATATTCCAGACCATATATTCTATAAGGTCTATAGCATATATTCCAGACCATATATTCTATAAGGTCTATAGCACATATTCCAGACCATATATTCTATATGGTCTATAGCATATATTCCAGACCATATATTCTATAAGGTCTATAGCATATATTCCAGACCATATATTCTATAAGGTCTATAGCATATATTCCAGACCATATATTCTATAAGGTCTATAGCATATATTCCAGACCATATATTCTATAAGGTCTATAGCATATATTCCAGACCATATATTCTATAAGGTCTATAGCATATATTCCAGACCATATATTCTATATGGTCTATAGCATAATCCTACAACAATGGTACTTTGCTTTTACCCTTTTCTGATCCTTACCCAAATCCTCTTCACTACCTTTCTCCTTTCAGTTTTTGGATTTCCTCACAGCTGTATATATTTCTAAAAAACCTCTGCTGGTGCACTGCTTCTGTTACCTATTCTTTTCCTCTTTGATAAGATGTAACTTTCCAGGACTGTATTCCAGTAATAAATCTAATTTCACCGAGCGTCGCTGATACTTATGCACTCAAATTCATTAATAGTGAAATAGTGAACAGAATGCTGGATTTGGAGTCAAGAAAGCGTGACTTCAAATCCTGCTTTGGACACTTACTATGTATTAGACCCTTGTTTGAACTCTCTGAGGCTCAGTTTGCCCCCTAAAATGGAGAAAATGATAACACTTCAGAGTTTGGTTTTAAGCATCAAATGGGATAGCATATTTAAAGCATTCTGCAAACCATTAAATGCTATGTAAATGCTACCCATTGTTATTATTATAATTAAAAACAAACAACAACAACAATAACATTTCTGGCCTATCATTTATTATATTTCTTTCTCATAATTTGTGCATTCTTAAATAGACAGTTAAGTCTATGTGTTTTGTTGCAGGGTCTCTTCTTAGATATTTTGTTCCATAAATTAGTAGTCTTCTTCCGCTGTTACTCATCCTGTTACACCTGCTACAGTCTGTAAGACCAAGCCTGATAGGTCTATGTAACTAATTTTCTCCTACCACTTCCTTTTCCAGTTTTTTTCAGTTCTTGATCTTGTTAACAATACACTTTTATGGGCATTTGTTAGGCATCCTTCTTCCTTGAATGAAAACTTGTCTTTCCTATTCTTTAAAGTGTGGTCCAGAAGGCCAAATTCCATTCTCATACATTCTCTTATATGGCTTCTTCCCAATCCTGCCTTCTCTTCCAAATCTCTCACATCAGAAGTGCGATGAAAACACCAACTGCATGTCTGAAGTCTTCAGGTATTATTTTATATTTTATTTATTTTTATTGCCCAAGACTTCATAATCATCAGAATTCTATACGTCTCTTGTATTGTGAATAGTGCTAAGTATATAAGAAATCTTTAGTAAATATTTTTAACTGAAAAAATATAGAGTGTCTTTTGAAAGGACAGAATTGTGTTTGTTCATAATGTGGAGAATATAAAAGAAATGAATTATAATTTGGTCCTTTTTCATGTAGCTTATGCTGTGACCATTAAACAGGTTTATGAGGAGACCTAATCTAATTTTGAATGTGTCATTAAGCAGTTGTGTGTGCTTGAACAAGAATGTCTTTGGACGTCAGTGTCCTTATATGCAAGATGAATGGCTAGATGATTTCTAAGGATCTTTCCAGCTCTTATATTTTATGAATCTACAAGTCCATGATTCTATATGAGGACACAAAATAGCTAAGCTGAGGCAAAGTGGAACAGTGCAAAGAGTGATGGGTTTGGAGTCAAAAGACCTGGGTTAGAAAGTGTTCTCAAATTAAACTTAGTTCCATAGTTTGACCTAGAAATTGGCAATTGGGGGGCGGAGCCAAGATGGCCACATGAAGGCAGCCTCTTACCGGAGCTCTCTCACAAGGTCTGTCAGATTCCCATAAAAAAGTGAATTTGAGCACATTTGAGAGAGTCAGAAACCGCGAGCAGTCTGCGTGGGGCAAATTTCCGAGCCGGGAGAGTCTGAAAGGCCAGAGGAACGAACCTGCAGGCTCGGAGAGTGCTCGGTGCGGAGCTGCTCCAGACCAAGGCAGAAGTGGCCAGACGGGAAATCCACGTGGGAGACGGGCTGGGAGAAAGCTGGGCGCCCGAAACTGGCAGAGATCCCCAGGCCTCCCAACACAGGACGGCAGTCTCTGGGAGCGACGAGAGGCAGCACAACGCCACCAGCCGTGAAAACACCCAGTCCTGACGCTTGCAAACCCAGGAACTCGGCTTCCTGAACTTCCATAAGACTCAATGGCCAGGTAAACGGCTCTAACCCCTCCCCCCCTCACCCAGAGAATTCCTCGGGGGAAAAAAAAAAAGAGAACTGAAACAGAGGAGAGAGTAGCGGGGCTTCACAGGACAAATACTAGAAGCTCATTAGTCCCAGAGGGGAAGAGTCGGCAGGGGGCCAAGCCAGGAGCCCAGACGTAACCTTGCTCCCCCAGGGGAAGCGCCAGTCATCAGCTCAAACAACAAACAGCTGAGACCATTGCTGAAAAGCAAGGGCTGGAGAGCACGCATAGGGAGTGAGACCCCAGGGAGCCAGACCCCTCCCCCACACCTCAGGAAACTGAAGGTTATAATTCTAGACTCACAACCCCCAGAATAAGAAAGCTGGGACAGAAAGCCCCGAGACTCACAGATAGAAACTCGTTGTAAATCCAGCAAAAGGCAAACCAACATGAAGAAGAACACAAAAAAACCGAGGACAATAGATTCTTTTTATGGAGACAGGCAGGATCAAAATATCGACGTAGAAGAAGATAGCAATGACACGGTAGATACATCAGATACCTCAAAAGCTAATATGATCTGGTCTCCAGCCCAAAAAGCACTGCTGGAAGAGCTAAAAGAGGATTTTAAAAACCAAATTAGGGAGCTAAAAGAAAATATGGAAAAAAATGGAAAAAAGGGAGAAAAAATCCACTGACGAAATCAAGTCCCTAAAGAATAAGATTGGTGAAATGGCTATGGAGATTCAGAATCTAGAGAGAGAAAAGGACACCCTGAGAGGTGAAATCAACCAATTGAAAATGGAGGCTCAAAAGCAAAATGTAAACACTAACTCATTTAAAATTAGACTTGAGCAAGTGGAAGCTAATGAATCTATGAGGCATCAAGAAGTAATAAAACAAAATGTAAAGAATGAAAAAATAGAAAAAAATGTGAAATATCTGATTGGCAAAACAACTGACCTGGAAAATAGATCCAGGAGAGACAATTTGAGAGTTATTGCTCTACCGGAAATCCACGATGAAAAAAGGAGCCTTGACAGTATCTTCCAAGAAATTATCAAAGACAACTGCCCAGAGGTCCTAGAACCAGAGGGCAAAATAGTCATTGAAAGAATTCACCGATCACCCCCTGAAAGAGATCCCAAACTGAAAACACCAAGAAATATTATAGCCAAATTTCAGAGCTATAAACTCAAGGAGAAAATACTGCAAGCAGCCAAAAAGAAGCAATTCAAATATCGTGGAACTACAGTCAGGATCATGCAGGATCTCTCAGCTTCCACACTAAAAGACAGGAGAAATTGGAATATGATATTCCGAAGGGCAAAGGAGCTGGGACTACAACCAAGGATCCCAGCAAAACTAAGCATAATTTTCCAGGCAAGGCGATGGACATTCAATGAAATAAGGGAATTCCAGACCTTCCTGATGAAAAGGCCAGAACTCAATGGAAAATTTGATCTCCAAATACAAACCTCAAGAGAGACATAAAAGGTAACCAGGGGGAAAAACCCCACAAACTTCATTAACCAATAAGCTTAGGTTGTTTACATCTTTATGTGGGATTATATCATCTTATGTATGTTTTTTATGTATATATATATATATATATATATACATATACATATATAAGTCATTCTTGTGAATGGTACAACTATTGAGACAAATGAAAGGGATATAAATAGGTTGTGAATGCCTGTATAAATTAACTGATGTAAAGATATAAAAAATAAATAAGAGATATAAAGGGAGGGCTATGAGGGAAGTGGTAAGGAGGTTGTAGAAAAGGGTAAATTACACCAAAGGAAGTGGCAAAAAAATATATTATAGAAGAGGGAAAAAAGGGAGGGAGAAGAGCAGTATTTGAGCTTTACTGTCATCTGATCTAGTTCAAGAAGGGAATAACATACTCTGATAAGTTTAGAAATCTAACTTGTCCTACGGGAAGTGGGAGGGAAAGGGGGAAAAAAGGGAGGGGGGAGGACAGAAGGAAGAGGAGAAGTAGCAAGTGGGTAACGGTAAGATAAGGGAGGGGAATAAAGAGGGAGGGTTAACTGAGGAAAGCGGCGGTCAAAAGCAAAACTTTGTTGGGGAGGAGAAGGGGAAAGGGAGAAATAAAAGCATAAACAGGGGGAATTAGGATGGAGAAAAAGACACAGATAGAAATCATAACCCTGAATGTGCAGGGGATGAACATTCTCACAAAACAGAAGCAGATAGCAGAATGGATTAAAAACCATAATCCTACAATATGCTGTTTACAAGAAACGCATCTGAAACAGGGGGATACACATAGGGTTAAGGTAAAAGGCTGGAGTAAAATATATTGTGCCTCAGCTAAAGTAAAAAAAGCAGGTGTAGCAATCCTAATCTCAGACAAAGCAAAAGTAAAGATAGATCTAATTAAAAGAGATAAGGAAGGACATTATATCCTGCTAAAAGGCACCATAAACAATGAAGCAATATCATTGCTTAACATATATGCACCAAGTGGTAAGGCATACAAATTCTTAGAGGAGAGGTTAAGGGAGTTACAGGAAGAAATAGACAGCAAAACTATAATATTGGGAGACCTCAACCTCCCCCTTTCTGAACTTGATAAATCTAACCTCAAAATAAATAAGAAAAAAGTTAAGGAGGTAAACAGAATTTTAGAAAAGGCACATATGATAGACCTCTGGAGAAAACTGAACGGGGATAAAAAGGAATATACTTTCTTCTCAAAAGTACATGGCACATACTCAAAAATTGACCATGTACTAGGGCATGAAAACCTCACAATCCAGTGCAAAAAAGCAGAAGTAGTCAATGCATCCTTTTGAGATCATGATGCAATAAGAATCATTTTTAATAAAGCACCATGGAAAAATAAGCTAAAAACTAATTGGAAACTAAATAATTTAATTCTAAAGAGTGAGTGGGCCAAAGATCAAATCAGAGAAACAATTAATAATTTCATTCAAGAGAATGACAATAATGAAACAACATACCAAAACTTATGGGATGCAGCAAAAGCAGTTCTTAGGGGAAGTTTTATATCTCTAAATGCCTACATGAATAAAATAGGGAAAGAGGAGATCAATGATCTGGGCATACAGCTGAAAAAGCTAGAAAAAGAGCAAATTGAAAACCCCCAATTAAATACCAAATTAGAAATACTGAAAATCAAAGGAGAGATTAATAAAATTGAAACCAAGAAAACTATTGAATTAATAAATAAAACAAAGAGCTGGTTTTATGAAAAAACCAATAAAATTGACAAACCTTTGGCCAATTTGATTAAAAAAAAAGAAAGAAGAAAATCAAATTACCAGTATCAAAAATGAAAAGGGTGAGGTCACCTCTAATGAAGAGGAAATCAAAACAATAATTAGGAATTATTTTGCCCAACTGTATGCCCATAAATTTGACAACCTTAGAGATATGGATGAATATCTACAAAAACATAAACTGCCCAGACTAACAGAGAAGGAAGTGAAATTTCTTAATGACCCCATATCAGAAAAAGAAATTGAGCAGGCCATCAACGAACTCCCTAGGAAAAAATCTCCAGGGCCAGATGGTTTTACATGTGAATTCTATCAAACATTTAAAGAACAACTAATTCCAATACTTTGTACACTATTTGGGAAAATAGGTGAAGAAGGAATCCTACCAAATTCTTTTTATGACACAAATATGGTACTAATACCCAAACCTGGTAGAGTTAAAACAGAGAAAGAAAATTATAGACCAATTTCTCTAATGAATATTGATGCAAAAATTTTAAATAAAATATTAGCAAAAAGATTGCAGCAACTCATTACGAGAATAATACACCATGACCAGGTAGGATTTATTCCAGGAATGCAAGGCTGGTTCAATATTAGGAAAACTATTAGCATAATTGACCATATCAACAACAAAACTAGCAGAAACCATATGATCATCTTAATAGACGCAGAAAAAGCCTTTGACAAAGTACAACACCCATTCCTATTAAAAACACTAGAAAGCATAGGAATAAGGGGAACCTTCCTCAAAATTATAAATAGCATCTACCTAAAACCATCAACAAGCATTATTTGTAATGGGGATAAACTAGATGCATTCCCAATAAGATCAGGGGTGAAACAAGGATGTCCATTATCACCCCTATTATTCAATTTGGTTCTAGAAACATTAGCTGTAGCAATAAGAGAAGAAAAAGAAATTGAAGGAATTAGAATAGGAAAAGAAGAAACTAAATTATCACTTTTTGCAGATGATATGATGATTTATCTAGAGAATCCTAGAGAATCAAGTAAAAAACTACTTGAAATAATAAAGAACTTTAGCAAAGTTGCAGGATATAAAATAAACCCACACAAATCCTCAGCATTCCTATACATTACTGACAAAGCCCAACAGCAAGAGATAGAAAGAGAAATTCCATTCAAAGTTACTGAAGGCACTATAAAATATTTGGGAGTCTATTTGCCAAGACAAACCCAGGGCCTATATGAACATAACTATGAAACACTTTTCACGCGAATAAAATCAGATCTAAATAAATGGAGAAATATCAGTTGCTCATGGTTAGGCCGAGCTAATATAATAAAAATGACAATTCTACCTAAATTAATCTATCTATTCAGTGCCATACCAATCGAACTACCAAAAAATTTTTTTACCGAGCTGGACAAAATAATAACAAAATTCATTTGGAAAAACAAGAGGTCTAGAGTATCTAGGATATTAATGAAAAGACATGCTAGAGATGGTGGTTTAGCCACACCAGATATTAAACTGTACTACAGAGCAGCAGTCATCAAAACTGCCTGGTACTGGTTAAGAAACAGGGGTGTGGATCAGTGGAATAGGATAGGTACACAAGTAGGTGAAATCAACAAGTTTAGCAATCTACTCTTTGATAAACCCAAAGAAGCCAGTTTCTGGGCTAATAATTCACTATTTCACAAAAACTGTTGGGAAAATTGGAAAATGGTAGGGCAAAAACTGGGCATAGACCAATATCTTACACCATATACCAAAATAAAGTCAAAATGGGTTCATGATTTAGGAGTAAAAGTTGATACTCTAAGTAATTTGGGAAAGCAAGGAATAGTTTACTTATCAGATTTGTGGAAAAGTAAAGAATTCATGACCCAACAAGAGATAGAGAGCATTACAAAATGCAAAATGGATAATTTTGATTATGTCAAATTGAAATGTTTTTGTACAAAAAAAGCCAATGCAACAAGAATTAGGAGGGAAGCAGAAAATTGGGAGAAAATCTTTGCAACTAGTATCTCTGATAAAGGCCTCATCTCTAAAATATACAGGGAGCTAAGCCAAATATATAGGAATACAAGCCATTCCCCAATTGAGAAATGGTCAAAGGATATGAACAGGCAGTTTTCAGAGGAAGAAATTAAAGCTATCTACAGGCATATGGAAAAATGCTCTGGATCGCTGCTGATTAGAGAAATGCAAATCAAAACAACTCTTAGATACCACATCTCTCCTGTCAGATTGGCTAAAATAACAAATCAGGAGAATGATAAATGCTGGAAAGGATGTGGGGAAATTGGAACATTGTTGCATTGCTGGTGGAGTTGTGAGCTGATCCAGCCATTTTGGAGGGCGGTGTGGAACTATGCCCAAAGGGCTATAGAAATGTTCATACCCTTTGACCCAGTAATACCACTTCTAGGGTTGTATCCCAAAGAAATCACGCAAGCGGGAAAAGGACCCATATGTACAAGAATATTTATAGCAGCTCTCTTTGTGGTAGCCAAGAATTGGAAAGCAAAGGGATGCCCATCAATTGGGGAATGGCTGAACAAGCTGTGGTATATGAAGGTGATGGAATACTATTGTGCCATAAGAAATGGGGATGATGCAGACTTCATAACAACCTGGAAAAACCTACACGACATAATGCTGAGTGAGCGGAGCAGAGCCAGGAGAACGTTGTGCACAGCCACAGATATATGGATTCTGTGAGGACCAACCCTGACAAACTGTGCTTTTCTCAGCAACCTAAGGGGCAAGGACAACTCCAGGGGACTCACGATGGAGAATGCTATCTTCATCGAGAAAAAGAACTGCGAAGTTTGAATACAGACTGAGGCACACTACATGCTCGCCTTTTCTGCTTCTCTTTTGTTTTTGTTTTTGGGGTTTTTTTTTTGTTTTTTTTTTGTTTTTTTTTTTTTTGGTTCTGTTTCTTCTTTCTCATGATTCATTCCATTGGTCAAAATTCTTCTCCACGACTTGACTAGAGCATAAATTAATTCAATGCGAAGTTATACATGACAGTTATATGAGACTTCATGCCGTCTTGGGGAGGGAGGGGGGAGGGAGGGGAGAAAAACTGGAACTCAAAACTATGTAGAACCGTGTGTGGTAAACTAAAAATAAATAAAGAAAAAAAATGTCAAAAAAAAAAAAGAAATTGGCAATTGCCTTTGTTCACCCAAATGAGTTGATGTTTAGATTAGGTTTGAAAACTTTTCTTATCACATTGATTCACATAGAATGTGTAAGAGATTCTTCTTCTATTGATTCTTAATTGTTTTGGTTTGCCTTGGCTAGCAGTGCCACGTGACATCACAGCAGAAAATTTGGCCCCAAAATGGCATGAAATAGTAGTTACTTGTGTAATTTGAAATTAACCCTCTAAATCATGGCAAACCGAAGAGGTCAGAGTAGAACTGCTCAGTTTAGCAAAGGACTTTAAAAGTGGAATCATATGCCTCATTTCTTTATCCTGGTCAAGGGAACTATGCAAGACTTGTAACAATAATACATATATCCTTGACTAAAATGGTAGAAGATATACACACCTTGCATAATTTTACTGTGATATCCGTGGCAATTGTAAAGGTTTACCAGCTGGTGTTTTATTTGGTCATTAACACAATTAAGGAAATGTAGAGTGAGATATATAAACATAGGTCAAAGCAATATGTCGTTGGGACAAGGCTGGAGAGGGCAAGGAAGTTACATTATACTCAGCCTTTCCCTATGTAGGATCTGATGTTTGGATGGACATTTCTCTAAAGTGAGATAAAGTTAGTCTATATAGAATGGTTGTTAGTAGCCAGATAGGGACGTATAACTCCATCCAATAATGTATTGAAGAACCAATCTTGATAGTTTGTTTTTGGTAAAATTACTATGAGGGACACATGGTTCATTTTATTTCCTTAAAAATTAATTTAATGACGATCTTTCAATCCATATTGGCTAGAAATAAAACACTGTTTTTAACATTTTAATTTATTCTTTAAGTCACTACCCTAATTTGCCCCAAGCATTTTTTGTGTATTTTGGAAAACTTATATTTCTCTGTTTGTGGTCTCCCTCGCATTTCTACATCATTTAGAAAAGAGGCCTATTCATCTGGCAGAATATCCACGGATCATGTTTTTAATAAGTTATGCTCTCATGGAGGAGATTTAGCACAGAGTCCAAGTTGAAGAGGACATTCCCGTGGGTGCTGATGTCTCTCAGGTACTCTTGCTTATGGATGACATTGGGTCAATTGCTTTAGGCCTTGAAATACTGCAGAGTCCCCTAAGAGTTGTTTTTTTTTTCCCCCACAATTACTTATTTTTTATAAAATGAATTACATAAGCAGGTGTATAATTGAATTATGTATTGTATAGTTTTAGATACAAAAGAAGATATGAATAACTTGAACCCATTATAGGAATTAATCAGTCAACAAGTATTTAAGTAACTACTATGTGCGATAATTATTCAGGTTTAGGAGACATAAAGACACAAATGAAACAGTACCTGCCCTTAAATAGCTTACATTCTACTGGAAGAAAATGACATCTATGCCTGATAAGTATATACAAAATAAATACATAGTAAATACACAATTACTTAAGGGTTCAAGTACAAGCACTATGAAGGCATCGGGGAGTCATTTTTTTGCACATTCTTTATTTCTTTTTAGTTTTCAATATTCACTTCTACAAGACTTTGAGGTGGAAATTTTCTCCCCCTCCCTTTTCCTCCCTCTCCAAGATGGCATGCAATTTGATATAGGCTATACATGTACAATCATATTAAACATACTTCCACATTAGTCACATTGTGAAGAAGTATTAGAAACAAAGGGAAAAACCACAAGAAAGAAGAAACAATGAAAGAGAGAAAATAGTATGCTTGGATCTGCCTTTAGACTCAACTGTTCTTTCTCTGAATGTGGATAGCATTTTGCATCATGTCTTTTGGGATTGTCTTAGTTCATTGCATTTCTGAGAAGAGTTAAGTCTATCAAAGTTGGTCATGCACGATGTGGCTGTTACTGTGTACGATGTTCTGGTTCTGCTCGCTTCGCTCAACATCAGTTAATATAAGTATTTCCATGTTTTTCTGAAGTCCACCTGCTCATCATTTCTTATGGAACCATAGTATTCCTTTACATTAATATACCTCAACTTGTTCAGCCTTTCCCTAATTAATGGACATCCCCTCAATATCCAATTCTCGGCTACCACAAAAAGAGCTGCTATAAATATTTTTATATGTATGGATCCTTTTCCCATTTTTATGATCTCTTTATGATACAGACCTAAAAGTGGTATTGCCGGGTCAAAGAGTATGCACAGTTTTATAGCCCTTTGGGCATAATAGTTCCAAAAGCCTCTCCAAAATGGTTGGATCAGTTCACAATTCCAAAATTTGAAGATTGATTAGAAGAACTGCTATAACTACTATAGGCCAGCAGTGATTAGAGATGCAGAGGTAGAAACAAGGAGCCTTGGAAACCCTGTTTTGGAGTATCTAACAACGTTTTATAGAGGACATATGACATAGTGCAAAGTGAGCTTGCTTCCAAACGAAAACACCTGCGTTCAAGAACCACTTCTGGTACATGCTGATTATGTGACCCTGGGAAAATAATTTAACTTCTTAGTACAATAGGCAGCCCTTTAAGACTGTAGGTTACAGAAAAGTTGCTGACTTGTAGATGTAGAGGGTGTTTCCATACCTGGCAATTCTTGGCACAGGTCAATTCCCTATCCCTAACTAAATATTTAAATTTGACCTCTGTATGGGCCCCTTCAGCTCTCAATCCTAGGATCCTATGGAATCTATAATCACTCCAAAGTGATTTGACTCCAAAGCATTTGTCCTAATTACCCATTAGGGGGAAAAAGTCCAACCCTAATTCTACAATTTTCCATTATTTTTAAACAGTGTTGTCCACCTGATATCAAATTATTTGTGCCACAACATTACATGAAACAAGGCATGAAAGGCTAACAATCTGCATTGGTGGAGGGATTCTCTGCCAGGATGAAATCACAAATCCTTTGAAGTACTGAATTGCGAAGAGCTCATGAAAGTGTGCCTTATTATGGAAAGAGGAGGAAAAAAAGAAATCGGAGTTTTTGCATTATAATTAAAGCTATAAAATGAGCTTCTCTTCCTTTACATTTTCATTTTGAGAAGTAGATATAAAACTGAAAAGGAACTACAATGAAGTCCATTTTCTCTAGTTAGTACAAATTAAATTTGAACTTAAAAAGGTAAAGCTCAACTCCAAGTAAGGACCCTAAAGGCATAAGAATAAAATTATATGGCTATTTAACTGCCTCATGTCTCTATTCTATAATTAAAGCCAACTACCTTACAATTATTCCACAAATGGGGTTAGGTTAATGTATTCCAAAATGATGTTTTCAAAATGAATATTTATTTATTTTTAATGTCTAGATTATTAGTTCAAGGTCTTTAGGAGTGAAGAAATGTCAATTAAGGAAGACAGAATGATGAATGCAACCTGAAGGAGCTGAAGAGTGTTTTGACAAGACTTGGGCCCTTCCATTTGACCAAATCAGTACATGTGCCAGCCTTAGTATTTAGTGAAGCAAACTGATTACTGCTGATCCAATTTACAGTACAACAATCAGCCATGATTACATCAAAGTGGCCCAGATGATGATTACAGATGACTACAGGAGCAGGTTGGCTACTTTGCCTATAATTTTCATTGTGGATTTTCTAAAATTCTCTGTACCTGATCTGAAATTTGACACAATACTGTCCATTGAAGTTTTTTTTTAAGTTCTTTTTTTCTTGCCTGCAAAATGAGTGCCATGACTTCCTGTCTTAGAGATACTACGGAAATAAAAAGCATTTTTGCATATGGATTCACTGTTTGCATACCCATTGTTATTTAAAACAAATATTGAAGGCAGTATAGATTGAAAGCTTGCTTTGAAGTCAGGAAGACCTGGATTTAATTCTTGCCTCCCACTTACTAGCTGTACCTAGTAGCTGTGTTAGCCTCTCAGTAACCTAAGCAAATGTGTACAACTTTTTAAAACAAGTGCTGATCTTGATTGATAGAAAAGTGTTGCATCTCTGGGTGTTCGCCCTGTACTGATGAAATCACAAGTCCAGAGTAATTGGAATAAATACAGGAAAGGTCAGATACAGTCACTGGTAAAATATCTACTTCCAAATTCGAAGTATACTACTCTGCTAATGAGAATCAATTCTCTTTGTAAGCATGGCCTTAATCACTACTGGGCCTAGGTAAACCTAGTGCTGTGCCACAACTTAACTGATATTTCCTTAAGGTGAATGATATATAAAAAAGGCTGAGCATTAAGAAGCCAGTGAGATGATTTGGAACTTCAAGAATGTCACCCAGCAACTTCTCTGCATTTTCCTGCCAAATGAGAACAATGACACATCACCCAACATCGATATGCATTGATCTATACTACTTTTCAGAGGAAAACAAAACTCTAAAGATGATGAGTATTAGACATTAGCACCAAGGAACATTGGTACTAAGGTAAATTTTTTTACGTATCCTGAGAACTACACATTTCTTATCTTCCAGTTTAGTCTTCATCAGTCCTTCTCGGGCCTGATTAAAGGAGGCCTCCAGTTAGAATTCAGAAGGAGTGGGAGTTGGGGAAGCAGAGAGAAGGGATACTTGCATTATCTTTCCCATTCCAAACTGTCACAGCTGTGAAATTGTTTAATGCAACTCTCTAGGGAGTGCTTTCTTGCTATGCAAATGAATTCCGAATGTGACATTTGCAGGCATGGAGAGGTGGTGCTTGTGAAAGCTGAGTGACTGCCATCAGTTTGTCTGATGGATTGACTCACATCACTGAGGAGCCAGAAGCCATTGATTTCTGTTCTTTCTCATCACCATGACCTTCTCTTTTGGGCAGGGGTGGAGGAGTGGGAAGTGAGGGAAAGAAGCATTTGGTTTCTTTCTTTTCTGCTCAGCCTCCATGTCATTCTGTCCCTCTTAACCTCCCTCCTCAGAACCTCATAGTAAAAGTCTATCTTTCAACTTTATAGTGTGTTTTCACTTCTCTAGTCCTTTTCTTTATTTCTTTGGTTTAATGATATTTCTGTTTGCTTACTGAAATCCCTGTTAATTACAGATTGAAGATAATTCAGAGGGTTAATGGTCAAGACAAAATAACAAAGTGTACAGTAACAAGTTGTTAAAAATGAAAGGGAGTATTTGACACTATTTTGTCATGGGAGCAGTCTTGCCGACAATGAAAGATTGTACCTCAAGAAACATTTTGTTTTTAGTTAAATTCGTGTACTCTATGTTCCAGTCAGGCTGATGTCTTTACTTTTCTCCACATGTGACATTCCATCTCCCTTCCCTGCACCTTTAAACTGTCTCTACCCATTTCTGGAATGCATTCCATCCTCACCTCTATGTCTTAGAAGTCTTATTTTCCTTCAAAATTCAGCTCAATTGCCATCTGGTACGTTGGGCTTTTCCTGATCCTTTCAGCCGGTAATATCTCCCCACTTCCCACCCCAAAGCAACTGTTAAAATATTTTATAAGAATTTTGATCTCCCTCCTACATTGTTACATTGTTGGTAGAGTGAACAGATCCAGAGAGATTTGGAATTATGCCCAAAGGGCTATAAAAATGTGCATAGCCTTTGACCTAGAAATACTACTTCTAGGGCTGTATCCTAAAGAGATCACACAAGGGGGAAAGGGACCTGTATGTACAAAAATATTTATAGAACCTCTTTTTGTGCTAAAAATGACCAAGTCACTGGGGATGCCCATCAATTGGGAAATGACTAAAGTTGTGGTATATGAATGTAATGTAATATTATCATGCTATAAGAAATGGGGAAGATACCGAATTCATAATAACCTGGAAAGAACTACATGATATGATGCTGAGTGAGAGGACAGAGCCAGGAGAACCACAGACATATTGATTCTGTGATGACTAACTTTGATAGACAGCCCCAAAGGTCTCATGATGGAAAGAGCTATCTACATCTAGATAAAGAACTATGGAGTATGAATGTGGATTGAAGGAAGCTATCTGCTCTCTCTTTTTTTTCTGTATCTTTTATTTTTGGTTTTATTTCTTCTTTCTCATGAGTCACTCCATTGATCGTGGTTCTTCTTCACGACTTGACTATTGTGTAAATATGTTTAATGTGACAGTTTGTAGAACATATATCAGATTCCATGCCATCTTGGGTGGAGGAGGGAGGAAAGGGAGGCGAAGAAAATTTGGAACTCAAAATCCTGTGGAAGTGAGTGCTGTAAACTAAAAATAAAAAAATTAAAAAATAGAAAAATACCCTCCCCAACAAATACATGTAATCCAGCAAAACAAATTCTCACATTGGCCATGTATAGAAATGCAAGTTTCATTCTATATTTTAAGACCATTAACTTTCTGGTGGGAAGTAAGTAAAGAGCATCACCTTCTGTTCTCTGGGCTTGTGGTTTATCATTTACCCTAATATGAGTTCTAAAGTATTTCACGTTTTTCTTTAAAATATTTTTATCATTGTATAAATTGCTCCCCTAGTTCTGTTTATTTCACTCTGCATTTCTTCATAGAAACCTTCATAGATACCTTCATAGTTTCCTCTAAAAATGTCCATTTTATCATTTCTTATGTCACAATATATTAATTCATTGCAATAGATTTTTGGCTATTCACTAATATATGTATATCCCTTTCATTTCCAATTTGGGTCTATAAAAAGCTCCTATAAATGCTTTTGTACATGTGCATCTTTTCCCACTTTCTTTGGTGTCTTTGGAGTAGAGGATTAGTAGTAGTATGGTTTTTAAATTTGCATTATTCTTCTTCTTCATTATTTGAATCATTTTTATATCATTGTTGATAGCTTGGAATTCTTCCTTCCAAGGAAAACTGCTTGCTCACGTATTTTGATGTAAACTCTGTGTGGGCAAGCTTCATTTTTGTCTGTATCCCTAACATCACACCATTCTGGCATATACTAAGTATTAAAAAAATGCTTGTTAATTTCTTTTTTTCTAACCACTTAAGTCCTTTTGTTTCTCCTGATAAATGCTGGCCTCATTTATGGACAGAACTATGCAGAGGGACATATGATGCCCTTGGTGTTTTAAGTTAAAAGCTGTTTGCTAGTTGACTGTGAGCCCACCGTGAAAAGAAAAATGGGTTTCCCTGATGTCAGAAGAATCTTAAAAAAGCAATAGGGTAAGGTATTTGTTCTGCCTTACCCAGATGAGGTGACTGGTGCCTACTAGAGAGAACTCTAGTGTTGTCAACCTGACAGTCTATAATTTCATTCATCAAAGTCATTCTTGGAATTCACAAAAATTGAAGTTTTGATTTTTTTGGGGGGGGGAGGATACCTGGATTAAAGAAAAAGAGAAGATATGAAAAAAGGAGAATATGGAGGCCAGGAGGATTTTGTACTGTAACAAGAAACTGCACTAAATAACATAATGATTCTAAATAGAGGGTATGGGTAAACCACATTATATAGCACAATTCTTATAACTGTTGTCCCCCATTCTCTCTCACATGCACTTTTTCCCAGCCCTTCCCTATCCCTCCCCAATTTTCCCCTACTGAAGATTTCCTCTTTTGGGGGAATATAAGGTTTGGAGGAGAAATAGCAGATGTAGTAAGGTTAAGCAGAAGCAAAAGAGGCTACATGGGGGTGTGGGAAAAACAAAAGAAAATGCTGGATGTGGATTCACGGGACCAGGTTTCAAATAAAGTTTCTGTCACCTTCCTATGTGACTTTAGGTGTGGCACTTAATCTCTTAAGAAAATGAAGTAGTAAAGAAGATGACCTCTAAGATCGATCCTTTTTCCCAACTCTAAAAATATGTTTCATATCTGCTTTGCTAAGTTGCCTTCATTCTACTTTATTCACATGCCATAAGTCTCTACTCACTGTAGGGCATTGTCCACTCAGCTTTCAAAGTGATTGCGAAGTACAGATCTGGCCATGTCACCTTCTACTCATTATATTCCAGTAGCTCTTTATCATTTATGGAAGGGTTGTCAAATCCAAATAGGAATGAAGGCCACTGAACAGAACATAAGCATATTGTGGCTGTGTATTGACTCAGAAAACCACATTTTAACATTATCTGTGTTCTATTTCATTTTTTATTTATTTTGTTAAATATTTCCCAATTATATTTTAATGTGATTCTGTATGTACTCAGGAGTATAGACCCCTGTAGATAGGTAGGTAATGTGTTCGACCCTTCTGAGCCACAGGATCAAATAGAAAATTCTTTGGCATTCAGAATACTTCATAACCTGCCCCTTTCCCTACCTTTCCAATCTCCTTGTATCTTACACTCTACCGTAGAGTCTGTGACCAAGTGACCCTCATCTCCTTGCAGAAGATACTCCATCTCCTGAAATTTATCTTGACTATCTCCCCATGCCTGGAATTGTTGCCCTTCTCATCTCTGTCTTCTGGCTTCCTTCACATCCTAGCTAAAATCCTGCCTTCTATAAGAAGTCTTTCCTAAACCTTCTTAATACTAGTGCTTTCCCTCTTTTAATTATTTTCTACTTATTCTGTATATAGCTTGCTTTGTATATATTTTTTTCATATTGTCTCCCCCATTAAATTGTAAGCTTCTTGAGAGCAGAGATTATGTTTTGCTTCTTTTTGTATTCCCAGCACTTAGCACAATGCCTGGCACATATGGCACATAGTAGGTCCTGAATAAATGTTTTTTGAATTGAATTGAAGTATTTGCTCAATGAAGTGATTTATTGTCTCTTTCCCCCTTGCTTTGGAAATTGATTTACATTGGTTGAATTTCTATATGAAATTATTACATTGGACATTAATATTCCTCCATCTATTTACCATTTTCCATAATAATACCTTATTTTGTAGATTGAATGATCCCATTGGTTAAGATTATATTTATTATTAAAACAACAATTTCACAATTGGTTACTTCAACAAATAAACATTTTTTTTCTGTTCCTGCTTCTATGTTTACATGTTTTCTTCTCCCAAATAAGGAGACAGTGAAAGACATTGGAAAAAGGCAGTGCTTCAGGAGTCAGAAGACCTGATTTCAAATCCTACCTCTGATTCTCACTACCAGTTAGACTCTGAAAAAGGTGAATAACCTCCATGAATCTGTTTACCCACCAACAAAATGAGGGCAATACACAGGATGACCTCTCATAGTCCTTGCAGCTCTAGATCTATGGGCTTATTAAACCTATATTACTATAATGAGAATTTCAACTGAATTCAACCAACATTTACTAAGCACTTACCATATATAAAGTACTGCAGCAAGTATCTGAATTTGTTACTGTTGTTCTTTAGTCTTTTTTCAGTTGGGTCCAACTCTTCATGACCCCTTTTGGAGTTTTCTTGACAAAGATACTGGAGTGATTTGCCATTTCCTCCTCCAGATCATTTTTTACGGAGGAGGTGTATCAGGAGGGCCGAGTTTATAACCTCAAAGAGGATCATAAACATGTCTGAAAGGTTCGGAACCGCCGGATATAAGAAACTCTCAAAGTAGAAGGCAGAAGAATCAAAACATTTATTTAGGCTCCACAGTAACCAACCCATGAACCAGAAGCCCCATTTTGATATGTTGATCATAATCTTCCAGGCCCAATAAGTACGCCTTGCAAGAGTAACCAGGAGGCTACAGAGAAGCATGATTGCGTAAAGCAAAATCATGCTTCCCCCTCGATGGTAATAAGATTACCCACTGGCCTGAAGTCTTTGTTCAGCTTCCTCCCGTAGATCAGCTCTGCTACTGGCAGCTCCTGCCTCAGCTGTGTCTGTAACTGTAACTGACGTAACTGCCGTAACTGCCTCTGTAACTGCCTCTGGCTCCAACTGTCGCTGTAACTGTCGCTGTAATGGCCTGAAGTCTTTGTTCAGCTTTCTCCCGTAGGTTAGCTCTGCTACTGGCAGCTCCTGCTTCAGCTGTGGCTGTAACTGACGTAACTGTCGTAACTGCCTCTGTAACTGTCGTTGTAACTGTCGCTGGCTCCAACCGGAAAAGGAAGAGAAGGATCTTCAAGCTGTCCTCTCCCCTCTTATAGGGTTTTTGACATCATCAAGCTCCGCCCAAATGACCAGGGCCGATTGGTTCCTGAGTTGGCCCCTCCCCCTAGCATAGACATTAACACCTCCCCTCAGCCAGCCCCATGACTCATCACACAGGAAGTTCTGGTCCTGCCCCGGAAGAGCAAGCCCCAGCGTCCAGGGAAGCTCAATGAGGTAAGCTGAGTCATTCAAAGAAAACAAAGGCCATTCTGGCTACACTCCACCCCTTGTTATAGGATACATAATCTAATCAGCCATGTATCCTAGAACATACATTGTGATCCAATTACAAAGGAAACTAAAACATATCATTCATTATAAAGCAAAACATATCATTTGGTGACATTCCCAAACATTGGTTAACGATTCAAATGCGATCCACCCCTAGATCCCAGCAAAATAATCTCTTCAATCAATCATCCCCAAAATAATTATTAATAATTCAAATGTCCACCCCTAAATCCTTGTATCCATTACATAGGATCAATAATATCATAACAATAAAACAACACAGCAAGGATAACACAAAATAAGTAAACAGAACACTATCATCATTTCCACCCCCCTTGAACGATTGGGGCTCAAAATCTTCGGGTGAGGGGTGAAGGTCTCATTTTCCATAGCTTCTTCATGCTGAAATTGGATGTAGAGATGGCCCTGCCCCCAAAAAGTCCCATTCCAGAGGTCATTTCTTTAACGAGCTGGCAGGAATTCCAAGAATGCTACATGCTTAGGCAGTCACCGGAAAGTGCAGGGTGCTTAAGCCTGAAGGAAACAAAACTAGCAACAAGGTTAGCCAAAACAAAGGACAAAAAGAATAGACAAGTATGGACTATAATTCTTCAAATAAAATCATCTCAAGTTTGGTTGAGATTTCAGTTATGCAAAGATCCAACATCAGAGCCAAACTCAGGTGGGAAATGTTTCTTTTCAAAAGGAACATAATGAGGAAGCCAAGAGGATCCCACCCTAGATATAGACTAAGATTGTCCTCCCAGCCTTTCCCCAGATGTACAAGTTTTCATCCGTTGATCACACAAGGTCACCTTCACTCTGAGTGGCTTGTGGGCTTGCAGGAGCAGTTCTTATTTCCCTATTTCTCGTGTTATCAAGTCCTCTATACATTCTGTATAATTCATTGGTTGGAATTCCATCTATCATTTCAAAACCTACCCCTGCTCTCAATAAAGCAGTAAACATTTCTTTCCTTGTTACTCTCCTTTGGCGCCAAGTTTGCTGGTTATTCACCCTTCTCTCTTGAGGAGATCTATCCCTTCCCCAGTCACCTAAGTCATATAACTGTAAAATCTTATTTATCACTGTTGTAAGACGGCTCCCTACTTCTCCAAGTAATAAATTCAAAATTAGTTGTTTATAAGCAGGGGGAGCTGTCCTAATTATTAAATTCCTATGAGGCAGTTCCATTGAATCATTGTAATATTTGTCTGCAGTTCCTGTCATAATGGCAGTCTTCATTACCTCCTCCTTTAGTCTCATGATACAATCTCTAAGTGAATACCAGGGTCTGTGCTCAGTGGGCCACATAGAATCAGTAGCATATCTCTTATTGCATCCCACAGCGGCTAATGCCAACAGAGTAGTCCTGCTATCACCATCTCCTTGCTGATGATGTTCCCTAAAAGCTTGTTGAACTAGAGGATCATGGCTGATACCTATGAATCTCATGCAGTCTGTCCCATCTACTGATATTCCACCGGCCCCTTGATCACTGAGTCTTACCATCCAAGATATCAATGGTTCTCCTATTCTTTGGCTGAATCTACTCAAAATATCTGTGACCTCTTGCGGTGAGAAATCTTCCTGAATTTCCCTTGTAACTGAATCTTCACCTCGGGTTTCTGTCTTCCTCCTTTGTATGGGTCGAGCCCTTGTCTGATCATTTAACCATCTCCTATTCTCTGTGTGAGGCACATCCTGAACCCCAGTAGTGTTTTGTGCCTCAGCCCCTAACATTGTCTCATTCTCTCCCCACTCACTTCCTCTGCCACCATGGCTAGGACGAAGCAGGCAGTCAGGCTCTTTCTGGGCTGGGTTGAAATGCACTCTGGGCTTTTTTGGTCTCCTGTTGCTCTTAGCCACATTAATAGAAAAGTTCTCATTTGAGTCAGTTTGGTCTTCTGCTATCTGAGATTCCCCTTCTTCCTGTGGGGTAGGAGTGCCCCCATGTCTTTCACTTAATCTCAATCTTTCGTATACTAGCCGGTAGGCTGATAACACTATCCAGCTTTGCCTAGATAGTGATGCCCCTGACTGAATCCCAACTTCTCGTAAACACTTTTCCAAATCCCTAGGATCTCCTCTCCGTAGCCTTGGTTCCCAGTTTTCACAGGGTCCAGCTTTTTTAGCCAATTCTTTTGCTAGGGAGGAATAAAATGGATCCTCCCATCCTGGGATATTCATCTCTTCCTCTGAAATTGTTCTGCTTCTAAATAGAGATCTTATACCTAGCGATCCTGTTCGTGACGCCAAATGTATCAGGAGGGCCGAGTTTATAACCTCAAAGAGGATCATAAACATGTCTGAAAGGTTCGGAACCGCCGGATATAAGAAACTCTCAAAGTAGAAGGCAGAAGAATCAAAACATTTATTTAGGCTCCACAGTAACCAACCCATGAACCAGAAGCCCCATTTTGATATGTTGATCATAATCTTCCAGGCCCAATAAGTACGCCTTGCAAGAGTAACCAGGAGGCTACAGAGAAGCATGATTGCGTAAAGCAAAATCATGCTTCCCCCTCGATGGTAATAAGATTACCCACTGGCCTGAAGTCTTTGTTCAGCTTCCTCCCGTAGATCAGCTCTGCTACTGGCAGCTCCTGCCTCAGCTGTGTCTGTAACTGTAACTGACGTAACTGCCGTAACTGCCTCTGTAACTGCCTCTGGCTCCAACTGTCGCTGTAACTGTCGCTGTAATGGCCTGAAGTCTTTGTTCAGCTTTCTCCCGTAGGTTAGCTCTGCTACTGGCAGCTCCTGCTTCAGCTGTGGCTGTAACTGACGTAACTGTCGTAACTGCCTCTGTAACTGTCGTTGTAACTGTCGCTGGCTCCAACCGGAAAAGGAAGAGAAGGATCTTCAAGCTGTCCTCTCCCCTCTTATAGGGTTTTTGACATCATCAAGCTCCGCCCAAATGACCAGGGCCGATTGGTTCCTGAGTTGGCCCCTCCCCCTAGCATAGACATTAACACCTCCCCTCAGCCAGCCCCATGACTCATCACACAGGAAGTTCTGGTCCTGCCCCGGAAGAGCAAGCCCCAGCGTCCAGGGAAGCTCAATGAGGTAAGCTGAGTCATTCAAAGAAAACAAAGGCCATTCTGGCTACAGGAGGGAACTGAGGCAAACAGAGTTAAATGACTTGACCTGGATCACACAGCTGATAAGGGTCTGAGGCAGGATTTGAACTCAGGTCTCCCTGACTCCAGGCCCAGGATGCTATTCACTGTGCCACCTAGCTGCCTAGAATCTGAACATGAAAAGATATATGTGAAGCTTCCCTCAAGGAGCTTATAGTAATAGGGTAGATAAACCATGCCCAGAAATACATTTATGTACATACATACATACATGTATATGTACATATACACACAAAATACACATATATGTATGCATATGTGTACATATACACACATACACACATACATATACACACATACATATATACATACATATACATACAAACACACACACACTATATATATATATATATATATATATATATATATATATATATATATATATATATATATATATATATATATATATATATATGTATGAAAAGATAGGTAGATATGGCATAGTAAAGTCACAAAATGTTCTGAGTGATCCAAAGAAGAATACAGGATAAGGAAGGCTACCATGGTATATTGGAGTCAGATTGCGGAAAATATCAAATGCCAGGCTAATGAATTTAGACTTCAATCTGTAATGAAGATGTTTTGTTTGGTTTTAAAGCAGGAGGTGAACATTAGAACTGTTCATTAGGAATATTCCTCTGCAAAGATGCGCAGGATTAATTGATGTAACAAGACACTAGAGTCAAGAAGACAAAATGCTTTTAATCAACTAAGCAAGGTTAATAAGGGACATAATTATGATGGTGGCAGAGAAAATGAATAGGAGAGGACCTATTTAAAGTAAATTGTGGAAGTAGAACAGATAAAGAGGGATAGATAGATAGATAGATGGATAGAGAGATAGGTCTAGGAATACAAACACAAGCAAACAAGGTTGTCCTTACCCTAATGGATTGCATTCTAATAATGGGAGATAATGCATAAAGGGAAGCTAGAAAGGAGAGAGAAGTATATGTACTTAAATGTCATGAGGGCCTGGATTCAGGCAAGATAAGATGAAAGTTTACATATTAACATGCCAGAAAGAGAGACCCTGGGTCTCACTTCAAGTGTGTAATGAAGAAGAAATAAGGATGATAGCTCAAGTGTAGAGGGGATAGTGAGGAAAAATCTTGGAGGCTGAAAGAACTTGGAAACTTAATTTCTATATGAAGAAAAGGAGCAATCAAAATTGATCGACATTTCAAGCTCAGGTGACTTGGAGGGAATAGGGAAATTCAGTGAAGGGTTCAGTTTTACAATAGTAACAATTAACTTATATGTAGATATGTTGATATTGAGGGCTTTGCAAAATATCCAGATAAAGATTTCCAATAGTCATTAAGAGATGTGGGGTCTGGATATGTAATTTTGGGAATTGCATTCATAATGATGGTTGTTGACGTTAAACAGATGAGATTACCAAAGGAGAGAATAGAGAGGAATAGAGGGAGGGTGGCTAAAAGATAGGGTCTTGAAAGACTTCAACATTTAGGAAATAGAGAAAAGAGACCCAGTGAAGGAATCTTAGAAGGAAAAAGGCAGAGAGGAGGAGAATTCTCATGATGGAATTTTGTGGAAGATAAAGGGGAACATTTAAAGAGGTCCTCAACTCTGTGTCTAAAGCTGCAGAGAGCTATGGGATAATAAGTACTAAAAAATGCTGTGCAATTATGAGGTCATTAGAGGAGGTAGTTTTAGTAGAGTTGTGGGGATAGAAGCCAAATACAAGCAGAAGCAGCAAACATAGATGAATTGTTTAAAAACAAGATTGGCAATAAAGAGAAAAGGAGAGATCCCAGGATAATAGAAACAGCAATGGTGCTAGAATTAGAGGACTCACATTTAAACCTCTTCCTCTGATGCTTAAAAACCGAGAGATGTCTTGGTCCAGTCATTTAACCTTCCAGTCTTCAGTTTTCTCATCTCTCAAGTGGATGAGGAGGTCTTTGAAGTCCATCTCAGCTCTTAATCTATTATGTTATGTACCAGTAGTTTGATAGGGTAGGTAATTCCAGCAAAGGACTTTTCTTTCTGTTAAAAGATAGAACCTATCTGCCTTAATGATGAGGAGAATAGCATAGTGAAAATAGAGAGATGGAAGATGCAAAAGACAGAAAGCATGAGTATTTTATTCATATCCCTAAAGGGTTGGAAGAGATGCAAACAAGGGTGGATATAGAGGTCTCAGCTTTGGCACTCTTCCCTATGTACAAGGAGAGAAGAAGGGGATGGCAGCAGATAACAAAGTCTTTCATGGTACTAGGCTTTTAATGGATCTAGGAAAATTTTAAAGTATATTCTATAACCAAGGAAGACTTTAGAGTATAGACTATGCAAACCATGAAAATGGGCAACTTTTAATAATTTTACTTAGAGGAATGTGTGGTTAAATTTATTTTTTGGACTTCTAGGAGCCAAGCTGGCAGTGTAAATCATTGTAGATCTCCCATATTCACCTCCAAACAACCAACCATGAATAAATTAGTGCCCCAGAACAAATCCTGGAACAGCAGAGCCAGTGGAAAGAGGGAGTGGAGTGATATTTTAGCACAGGAAACTTGAATGATCAACAAGAAAAGTTCATCTCACTCAGGTAAAAGGGGAACACATTCCAGGACAGGAAGAATCCCAGTAAGCCAGCAGCAAGTTCCACCTCAGCAAACAAGTCACAGATCCTGAGGCCCAGTGCAGTGGATCAGGCCAATAACAACACCAGGACAGCCATGTACCTTAGTGTGGGAACCAGCGAACTCCAGCTCTGACAAGCACAATGTACTTCAGTGCAGCCTAAGGTGGACAGGTGTCCTGTGGTGGTTGGACCTCCAAGTGCTTCAGTGTTGCCCCAGGAGGGTGTCCTATGGCAAATGGACCTCCACATGCTTTGGCATGGCTCCAAACTGGCAGGCATTTTCCAGTAGCTGTATATGCACTCGCTTCAATGAAGCTCATGGGAAATAAGCATCCTCCAGGTGCCAGATCTCCCCCTGCTTCAGTGTAGCATAGGGTAAACACAGAAAAAACCAATTGGGCCACAGTACATGCCAGATGCAACCACTAACACCCCAGCTCAGCATCAGGTAAGCTGCCAGATGCTTACAGCCTCCAGGAGCACCAGACATGAGGGTTCCCCATGGGCCTTAGGGGAAGATCAACATAGTAGCAGGTAACTAGCCAGGCCCTGTAGCCACTAGCACAGGAAGCCAGAGAAAGTTCCCCTTCAAACCTGGGAGCAGAACTCAAATTTAAAAGGAAGGAAAAAGGCCAAAGTAAAAGGGGGGATGAGCAGAAAAAAAAACAAAAAAAATAATCTAACCATAGAAAGTGATTATAGTGACAGGAAAGACCAAGACACAAACTTAGAAGAGAACAACAATATCAAAACATCTATGAACAAATCCCCTCCGCCCCCCAATGGGAAGTCATCTTAAGCCAAGAAGGAACTCATAGAAGAGCTCAAAAAGGAGCTTAAAATTATATGACAGATAGAACAAAAGTGGGGAAAAGAAATGAGAGTGATGCAAGAGAATTATGCAAAAAGAGTCAATAGCTTGGAAAACTGCTTACAAAAAATAGAATTGGCCTGTCAGAAAAGATGATACACAAATCCACTGAAGAAAACCCAAGGAACATTATAGTCAAATTTCAGAACTATCAGGTCAAGGACAAAAAATTTCAATTGGCCAAAGAGAAACAATTCAAGTATTGGGGATTTGGAAGCCGCAACACTAAAGGATCAGAGGTCATGGAACAGAGAGCAAAGGAGCTAGAACTACAAGCAAGAATCACTTACCTGGAAAAATTAAGCATACTACATCAAGGGAAAAGTAGTCATTAAATGAAATAGAAGGATGTCAAGCCTTCTTAAGAATACAAAGCCAAAAGTTTGACCTCCAATATCAAAACCCAAAAGAAGCATAAACATGTAAAAAGGGAAAAGAAAACATAAGGGATTCTATTGAGCTAAACTGTTTACATCCCTACATGGGAAGATGATACTTGTAATTCTTAAAAATTCTATCGCTAACAGTACAAATAGAAAGAACAAAGATATAGAGTATGGATATAAGATGCATTTGAGGGAAGAATATAAAAAAATAAGGGATGAGAAAGAGGAGTAAAATGGGTGCAGAAGGGAGAGGTAGACTGGGGTAAACTCACATGAAGTGGCAAAAAGACCTATTACAGGGGAGGGGAAGATGGGAGGGGGGTACAATGGATATTGCTTAAACTTTACTCTCATCAGTATTGGCTCAAAGAGGGAATAATACACACAGTCAGATGAATATAGATATCTATCTTACCCGACTGGGAAGCAGGAGGGTTTGAGATTAAATGAACGGGTACAATGTTTTCCTTGTTCTGTTCATTTCACTTTGTACACAGTATCAGCAACATCATGTGATGATCAACTGTAATTGAATCAGCTTTTCTCAGCAACACAATGATCCAAGACAAGTACAAAAGAATCATGTAGGAAAATGCTATTCATATCCAGATAAAGAACTTATGGACTTTGAATGCAGATCAAAGCATATTTATTTCTACTTTATTCTTTCTCTTGTCTTGTTTTTTTTTTACTTTTGATCTGTTTCTTCTTCCACAACCACGATGAATATGGAAATACGTTTTACATGCTAGCATGTGTATAAACTATATCAAACTGCCTACCATTTTCAGAAGAGGAGAGGGAGAAAAATTTGGAACTCAAAATTCTGCAAAAATGCATGCTAAATTTTTCTTGATTTGTAATTGTGGGAAAAAATAAAATACTGTTTAAAGCAAAAATAAATTCTTTTTTCAAAATGGTAAAAGGGCCGATCAATGACCTCTATCCTAACCATACTTATCATATTATCTAATTCTTTTCTACTTTGTTTGCTTCAGATCTAATGAGTAATATATATGTGATAATTGCCACATTGAATGGGAAAGCACCATAATATAGGCAGACATTTAGATCCCATCCCCAGTCCAAAAAGAAAAAAATAGATTGTATGAAACCATATTCAAAATACTCACAGGACCGATCCAAAACTTCTCGAAAGCAATTTAGAACTATGCCCAAAGGGCAATGAAACTGGGCATACCCTTTGATCCAGCGATATGGCTATGAGGTCTGTATTTCAAAGAGATCATAAAAAAGGGAAAAGGACCCACACGTAAAAAAAATATTTATAGAAGGGATGCCCATCCATTGGGGAATGGCTGAATGAGTTGGGTATGAATGTGATGGAATGCTATTGTGCTATAAGAAATGATGAGAAGGCACATTTCAGAAAAAACCTGGAAAGACTTACATGAACTGATGTTGAATGAATTGAGCAGAACCAGGAGAACATTGTAAACAGTAACAGTAACACTGTGATGATCAACTATAATTGACCTAGCTCTTCTCAACAATAAAATGATCTAAGACAATTCCTAATGTGGCATAATGGAAAATGTGATTCACATCCAGAGAAAGAATGGATGGAGTCTGCATGCAGATCAAAGCATACTATTTTCACATTTTTTGTTTTTTTCATGTTTTCCCTCTTTTGTTCTATTTCTTTTTTAGTAACATGACTAATTTGGAAATATGTTTTACATGGTTTCACATGTATAACATGTAAGATTGCTTGTTCCCTTGTGGAGGGGGAAGGAAGGGAGGGAAGGAGGGAGAAAAATTTGGAACTTAAAATCTTTTTCAAAAGAATGTTGAAAATTGTCTTTACGTGTAAATAGAAAAAATAAAATACTGTTAAATAAAAAATACTCACAGGAAAATATTTATTGTTATTTCCTTTTAAAATGGTGTCCTTAGTGCCTTTATAATTGATTAGAGGCATATTTAATGGTTCATTTTAACAGCAACATCAATTTTATGTTAATACAGATAGAAACTCAGCTTTATTCTCTTAAGACAAGCAAGAGTGAGGCCACCATTTGCTACAAATTCTCAGATGATTTTGTGAAAGTACCTAATTGCATAAATATTGTTTATATCTTATATATGGTTAGGATCTCAGGGGAATACAAAAAAAATAACTATCTTCAATTGTGTATCTTAAGAAGCTTTGTTGCCCACATCATTCTAGGAGGGCAAAAGAAAACAGGTGCATGGTGGCATACAATCAAATTAACTGAACAAAAGCCTTTGTATAACTACCTTCATGTTTCAGTTCGTCTCTTCTTCTCATCCTTCATAATCACCAGCCAATAATATTTTAAAGTTTCTATTTCTTCTCTTCCTTCTACTCTCCCCTTCCCACTCTGTGGACCATCCTCTGTCCTCTATTAGAAGACTGCATGACAGATGGGTGTGTTCACCCACAGAATTAAAAATTCAGGGCTGTATGATTAGGAGATCCCTTCATTAGGCTGGGTGATCCAGTGCTTTCCTGAATCCATTGAGTACAATTCTGTAGTATAGTGGGAAAAAAAATACTAGATTTGGAGTTCAAGCATCTGGATTCAAAACCTTCTACTGTCAAACACTCCTGTGTTACTGTGAGTAAACCATTAATATCTCTCAGTTTCAAATGTCAAGTGGAAGGGTTGTACTAGATGATCTTAAACATCCATTCCCTCTTTAAATCTATGATACTATGTTCCCAATAGCAGAAGCACCCTGTTAGCTTAATTAGGTATGGTAAATCTTTCTCTAAAAGCCTAAGTTTCAGGTTTATATGTAAGGTTGCTTCCTTAATTAACTTCCTTAATATAATATTGACAGCTAGCTGGTGCAGTGGATAAAGCTCTGGGAGTGGAGTTAAGAAAACCTGAGTTGAAATCTGGCTTCTGATACTTACTAGCTGTGTGACCCTGGGCAAGTCACTTAACCCTATTTGCCTCAGTTTCCATTGCTATAAAATGAGCTGGAGAAGGGAAAGGCAAACCACTCCAGTTCCTTTGCCAATAAAACCTCAAATTGAGTCATGGAGAGTCTGAAATGACTGAAGATCATGGATTTAACAGGACTATTTCAGGAGAGGCATGATAATGGCAATTCAAGATGTAGCATCTCTTTCTTTTCTAATCTTCAAGTACTCCATTCATCTACAAATGAAGTATTAGCTGAGGTATAAGCTATAAACTCAAGTTTGCTAGATGACTGGGTAGGGTTTGCTGAATTTCCTAAACAAGTAGAGTAGAAAGAGCTAATGCTATATGGGAATTGACCTGGAAATACATTAAATCCAGAAGGTAGAGATGGGAGCAAGCAAAAGAGAGCCTAAATGCCTCACTGGAGAAAAGCATTCTAATTACCTAAACTGTTTCAGTGGAAAGCTTATTGTGCAAAAAAGGAAGCATAGGTGTTTTAAAGCTATATGCCGCAAACAATGGGCCAAGCTGCCATTAAAATCCAATGCATGACTTAAGAAGCGTTAGAGTTCTTGGAATACTAGGCAGTTATGGGTGTCCCCCAACTACAAACAAATCAATGAGATGGTTAACTGACTACCTGAAGAATAAATTGGTTCTAAGGATGTTCTCATACTGTTGGTGTCTGAAATGGAAATTATAGGGGAATTTGGGTCAATTACTAATCATCATAGAGCCATGGCAGAATGACTTTTGGATAAGCCAGCACCTTTGTTCCAATCCTGAGCAAAACAATTTGCAGCATGAGCAGGTGTGATAGTCATAGATTCCTTTTTAAATGAAAGAAAGTGATCAAAAACAGTTTTTTTATTATGGGGATTGTAGATAAGAGTAATCATTTCAATGTTGTTAAATCTCAAAATGGACTCACACAGTGTAGGATAAAAATGTCGTACAAGACAGATTTACAAATCTTCTGGACACCTGTCTATAATTTACAGACTTTGAGAATTGCCTCTCAGAAATTCGTAGAATCATAGATTTAGAGTGGAAAGCAACCACAGAGATTATCTAGTCCAGTCCCTTTATTTTAGAGGTGAGGAAATGGAGTCCAAGGAGTTGCAGCTTGCCCACAGTCATAGAGCTAACAAACATGAGAAACAGGATTTCAACCCAAGTCTTTCTGACTTCAAGTACAGAACTGTATCTTCCATGTCATGCTTCCCCTCTCATTATAGGTAAATTTAAAATAAACCAAATCTTCTCTATTCTCTCTAGCAAACATAAAATGGAAGATTTGTATGTCTGTCTTCTAGAACATTTGAATCTTAAACTGTGTGAGTTGTGAAACTTCACAACATTTATCTTTCTTGTTATTAAGATGCTTTTGGGAAAAGTCCTTGAGTGGCCTATGATAAATTAGATGTATTGAATATGTGAACCTCTGTGTAATTATAAATATCCAATGATAGTTAAACTCCTTTAGAAGTAGTTTCTATAGAGATAAGTATCATTGAAGAGATTGGACAGTCTAAATCAATGTAATTCCCTTCAACTCTTTCTTTGTTCCTCTTTCCTTACCCTGCCTCACCCAATTTCCCAAATCTTCAAGGCCCTGTGTTATAAAGAAGTTTGTGAGAATTCAATATAGTGACTCAGAGTCAGGGGATCAACAGATTAAAATAGAAACTAGCTTATGCTTGAAGGTTCTTGGGAAAGAGATTTAACAGAAATTGAGTTCTACTCTCTGTCTTTCCGCAGTAACTCAGGAGATCATGCTTCCTTCTTCTAACCCCATAAAAAACAAAACAAAACAAGTATTTGCCTAAATTTAAAATATTATTTATTGGCTTCTAGAAATCCTTAGGATTTATTTTAGTATCACAAGAGATAGAAAGCATGAAAAAAAATGACTCTTTCTTTAGATCAGGCCTATACAACCTGCAGTCCACAGGTCACTTGCACAGCCTGCCAAAGCAAAAACTGTAGAGGAAAACATCTTCTATTATTTTTGTGGGCTGCCCAAAATCTTTTGATATGCCTGTGGGCCACAAATGGCCCTTGGGCTGCAGGTTGTGCAGGCCTGCTTTAGATACAGGGTTTTAGCAGGGTTGGATAAGAAAAAAAAGAGTGGTCAATAAATACCGTATTGGTTGACCAATTCTTGCTCCTGTCTTTATTCAGTTATTCAGCTGATTCAGTTGAAATCTTAGTTGCCAAATCCATTTACCTTTTCTCAATCCTCATTTTCCTTTACCTCTTTGCAGCCTTTGACATTGCTGATCACTTTCTTCTCTTTGATTTTCTCTTCTCTCTGGGTTTTTGAGACACCACTCTTCTGGTTCTCCTCTTAATTATTAGACTGCTCCTTCTTAGTCTCCTTTGTTGGAGACTACCAAACATTCACCAGAAAAATAGGTGGATATGAACAATTTGTTCCAACAGGCTATGAAGGTGGCAGAAGCTGGCACTGTGGAGAGCAAAGAGTTTGGTTAGACATCAAAGATGCCAAAGCAATCTACTGCATCCTGAGCCATCATGACTGGTCTTGACTTTTGTCTTGCCACTGTACTCCAAAGAATCTGGAAGAGACAGTGAGGGCTTGCTGAAGAGCTAAAGACCCTTTTTATTATGAACTACTACAAGGATTTGTGGGAGCCAAGATGGTGAAGTAAGCAGTAAACTACTGTACCTTTCTCAAACTCATCTCCAATCAACTATAAAAGAGTCCCCAAACAAATCCTGGAACAGCAGAACCAGCAAAAAGATGGGGTGAAGCAATCTTTTAGCTCAGGAGACTTGTAGGTTTGGCAAGAAAGCTCCATCTCACTTGAGTGAAAGGTGAGCACAGTTCAGAATGGGAAGCATCCCAGCAAGCCAGAAGCAAGCCCTACCTCAGTAAACCAGTGGGAGATCTTCAGCCACACAGGCAAATGACAATATCAGGACCCCCCTCATGCCTTAGTAAAGCAAGGGGAACCAGTAGAATCCAGTTCCAAAAACCACCAACTGCTTCAGTGTAGCCCCAGGGCAAACAAGCAGCCTCCAGAGGCCTGACTAACCATGATTCAGTGTAGCCACTGGGAAATGCAGAAACACCCCACTGGACCTCAGCACATGCCATAAACAACCATTTGGACCCCAGCTCAGCACCAGGGAAGCTGCCAGACCCATACAGCTTCCAGCAGTGCCAGCCAACCCCACCCAATTCTCCCCCCGCCCCCAAATCCAGTGCAGCACTAGACATGAAGGTCCCCCAGGGGCCTCAGGGAAACATCAGTGCAGCAGGTAAATAGTCAGAGCCTGCAGCTACTAGCACAAGGAGCCAAAGGCATACCCTGGAAGCAGAGCTCAAATTTAAAAGAAAGGTTAAAAGCCAAATGGGGAAAAATGTAGTTTGGAAGAGCAGGAAACAACAAAAAACATCTGATCATAAAAAGTTATTATGATGACAGGGAAGACAAAGATTCATATTCAGAAGAGGACAATAATATCAAAGCACCTATGGGTAAAACCTCAAAGAAAAAAAAAAACAAAGAAAGATCACATGGAAGAGCTGAAAATGGAGTTTAAAAATCATATAAGAACAATAGAAGAAAAACTGTGAAAAGAAATGAGGGTGATGCAAGAGAATCATTAAAAAAGTCAACAGCCTAGAAAACTGCTTAAAAAGTAGAATTGGCCAAATGGAAAAGGAGATACAAAAACCCACTGAAAAAAAAAAAAAACAATTACCTAAAGAGTTCAGTTGGCCAAATGGAAAAGAAAGTACAAAAGCTAATTGAGGAAAGCAATACCTTAAAGGTTAGAATTGAGCAAGTGGAAGCTAATGACTATAGGAGACATCATGAATCAATAATTCAAATTCAAAAGAAAAAATGGAAGAAAATGTAAAATACCTCTTGGAGAAAACAACTGACCTGGAAAATGGATCAAGGAAAGACAGTATCATAAACACTGCACTACCTAAAAGCCATAATAAAAAGGAGGACGTGGACAGCGTCTTTCAAGAAATTATCAAGGAAAACTGCCCTGATGTGCTGGAACCAGAGGGTAAAATAGCATTAAAAGAATCCAGGGATCACCTTAGGAAAGAGATCTCAAAACAAAAACACAAGGAATATGATAACCAAATTTCAGAACTATCAGTTCAAGGAAAATATACTGCAAGTGGCTGTAATAGTAATTAAGGTGGGACTTTTTGCTGCTGACCTTTAATGATTCTGGCCTTTGTTTGAATGGAGCAGATAAAGTGGGATGTTTTTGTATTTCTCAGCACTGAGACAATTGGGAGCCATTGATTTGTATCTGATGTGATATTGAGGGTGGGGAACTTCTCCATGCCCAGCCTGGGTGAGGTCCCTGAACAGGATATATAAGAGCAGAGGTTAGTGTTCCTCTCTTGGAGCTCTGAGCCACAGCAGGAGAGGCGTGTGACTCTGGGCCAGCCATTCTAATGAGCTCCCTGGCTGAATACTCAGATGTTGATAACTACAAATTGTATCTGGTCCGTAATTCAGGGTGCTGGTTTTTCCCCCTGAACTAAGTAAATGATATTTGTATGCTGTATTAAAGTAAGATTGTTAACCTCTTAATGTTGCTTTCCTTAGTAAAGCAGATGAAAAGGACCAGGGCTTGCAGTGTTCTGTGAGCTGGTTGTTGTTGTCTTCATACCCTCACAGCAGCTGCTAGCCAGATTGTTGAAACAGTGGCCAGAAACAATTCAAATATTGGTGAGTCACAATCAGAATCACACAGGACCTGACAGAGGTCACAGAAAATGATATTCCAGAGGGCAAAGGAGCTAGGAGTACAACCAAGAATCGCCCAGCAAAAGTAAGCATACTACATCAAGGGAAAAATGGGTCATTCAATGAAATGGAAGGATTTCAAGCCTTCATAAGGAGAAGACCAGACTAAGCCAAAAATTTGACCTCCAATATCAAGACCCAAGAGAAACATAAAAATGTAAAAAGTGAAAAGAAAACATAAAGGATTCTATAGAGCTAAACTGCTTACATCCCTACATGAGAAGATGATTCTTGTCACTCTTAAAAATTCTACCACTAACAGTACAGATAACATAACTATACATAGACAGAAGATACTGGTATAAGGTGCATTTGAGGGAAAGACACAAAAACTTAAGAGATGAGAAAGAGGAGTACAAAGGATGAAGAATGAAGGGAGAGGTAGAATGGGGTAAATTATGTCATATGAAGAGGCAAGAAAGACCTATTACAGTGGAGGGGAAGATGGGAGCATAGGCAATGGGCTTCACTTATTCTCATCAGTATTGGCTCAGAGAGGGAATAATATATGTAATAAGTTGACTATAGAAATCAATCTTACCTGATGGAGAAGTAGGAGGGGAAAAGAGAGAAGGGAGGGCAGATTAGGGAAAGTGGGAGACAGAAGAAAAATACTGGTGAAGTGGGAAAGGGTGAAAAGAGAGAGAGGACACACAGCAGGAAGAATATGGTGGAGGGAAACACACAGGCGGTAATCACAACTGAATATGAATAGGATGAATTCTCCCATAAAATGGAAATGGATAGCAGAGTAGATTAAAAAAAAACAGAATCCTACAATATGTTGCTTTCAAGAAGCATGCTTGAAGCTGAGAGACACACACAGAGTAAAGGTAAGGGGCTGGAGTAGAATCTTTGATACTTCAGCTTAAGTAAACAAAACAAACAACAACAACAATAAACAAAAACCAGTGGTAGCAATCCTGATCTTAAACAAAGTAAAAGCAAAAGTATATCTAATTAAAAGAGATAAGGAAGGAAACTACATCTTACTAAAAGGAACCATAGAAAATGAAGCAATCAAATTAAAAGATCAAGTCCATCTGTCAGATCTATGAGGAGGGAAAGAATTCATGACCAAACAAGAGATAGAGAGCACTATGAAATGTAGAATAAATAATTTTGATCGTATCAGATTGAAAAGCTTTTGTATAAACAAAACTAATTCAACCAAGATTAGAAGGAAAGCAGAAAGCTGGGAAACAATCTTTACAGCAAGTATCTCTGAAAAAGGCCTCATTTCTCATATATAGAGAGAATTGAGTCAAGTTTATGAGAATATAAGCCATTCCCCAATTGATAAATGGTCAAAGGATGTGAACAGGCAGTTTTCAGATGAAAAAAGCAAAGATATCTATAGACATATGAAGAAGTGCTCTAAATCACTTTTGTTTAGAGTAATGCAAAATGAAACAACCCTGAAATACTACCTCATACTAATCAGATTGGCTAATATGACAAAAAAAGAAAATGATAAATGTTGGAGAGTATGTAGGACAATTGTAGGTGAAGGTGTGAAGTGATAGAACTACTCTGGAGAGTAATTTGGAACTTTGACCAAAAGGGCAACCAAATTGTGCATACCCTTTGATCCAGCAATGCCACTACTAGTTCTGGATCTCAAAGAGATCATAAAAAATGGAAAAGTACAGGTGCAAAAATATTTATATGGTGGCAAAATATTGGAAATTGAGGGAATGCTCATCAATTAGGGAATGGCTGAACAAGCTGTTGTATATCAATATAATGGAATACTATTGTGCAATAAGAAATGATGAACAGGCAGATTTTTCTATTGCTCTCCATCCCCCACTCCAGATAATTTCATTACATGTCCCTTTAAGAGCTTAGCTGTTATTAAAATTTGCATATACATTACTTATTTCATTGTCTATCTCAGGGCTGTCCAACCTTAGGTTTTTATTGAAACAATAGACAATATATTTTGATTTGCCATTTTAGTGAGAGCTCTGCAGTAACTTGGCTTCCTTTACTAAAGCATTAATGTAAATTTCTATGCTTATAGGTGGGACACATAAATCGCACTGTGGGCATGTGGCCTGTAGGCCACATTTTGGACAGCCCTGGTATATCTTGCTATTATGAATAATGTAGTTTCCTTTTAAAATCTCTTTTCAATTTATTTTTACTATTGCTTTTTTTGAGTTGTTGATTGCCAGTCCTAAATTTTTTTATTTGACTGAAGCATCATGAATTCTGCTCCAGCCCCTCATTTTATTGTATGAATCTTTACATTTCAAATGTGGGTTTTTGTATACAATGTATTGCTGGATTCTGCTTTCCAATCCATTGTGCGTCCTTTTCCACTTTATGGGTAGGTTTATGCCATTCACACCCATAATTATGGTTGTTAATTGTGTATTTGACTTCTTCCTATACTCTCATATTTTCCCCTTTTTTCTTCTCAGCCCCATTCTTTACTAAAAGAAGGTACCAAAAGATAAAGAAGTGATCAATAGTAACAATCAGTTGACTTAAGAGATATGCTTCCACTTTACTGACCCTCTTTCCTTTCTCTCATACTAAACCTTATATCTGGTGCTTTCTTCTTATTTTCTGCTTACAATCTAACTGCCACTCAACTGCTGACTATTTTTCCCCCAACTCTTTTCTCTCTTCCCAATGTGTCTCTCCTCTACCCTTGGTTCTATCTGTTTTGCTATAGAGATTAATGCATTTCTATACTGGTGTGTGTGTGTGTGTGTGTGTGTGTGTGTGTATGTCTGTCTGTCTGTCTTTCTGTGTATCTGTGTGTCTATGTGTGTTCACATTGTCCATTCAACTCTTCTTTGTCCTAGCTCTGTTTTTCTTTACATTAAAAACCAAGGCTATCTGTTATCCTAAGTTTGTTTCTTTCCTATTTTGCTTGTTATTTAAAATCCTATGTACATTCTCTTCTACTTCCTTGAATTTGAATGTCTTAGAAAATCTAAAATAACAAGAACAATGATAATATTTCTATACTCATTGATTTAGAGCTTGTAAGGAACCCCAGGAGTAAACTGTACCAACCTCCTAATTTCATAATAAGGAAATTGAGGACTAGAGAACCATTAAGTGATTTGTCCACGGTCATGCAACTTTCTAGTTAGTAAGTAGCAGAGTTGAGATTCAAACCCAGGCACTAACTTCAAATCTAGTGCTATTTTTTCCATTATACTAATGTTTCTATTGAAATATGCTTTCTAAATATCTTTTAAGGTAATACAAGTATTATGGTTTTAAATTTTTTTTAAATAAGAAAATTTAGTTTCAGCAACGTTAAATATTTTGCCAAATTATCAAGAGTAAGTGGTAGAATTCATACATTGGTCTCTTCTGGATCTAAGTTTGGCACTCATTTAATTCTGTACCCTCTCGAGCAAGGCCAGGAGAGGCAAGTCCAGGAGAGACCAGGAAAGGCAGTTCTGGGAGAGATGAGACAAAGTCAGGCCAAGCTGGATGGTATCCACAAACTTGATTCAGATGCAGGAAGTCTTGAGTTTAAATCTTTAAGTCCAGTCTCTGAAACATACTGACTTGTGTGACCCTTGCAAATCACTTAACCCTTCCCCTCCCCCTCCCCAGTGATGTCCCAGATAGTTGTGGGTCTACATTAGTAAGAATTTCTTCACTTGAAGTTCCTTATATCTTTCATAGTTATCTTCCCACACCAAAGCTATGTTATGATTTAATTAATGTCGTATTATTCTCAAAGAAGATGTCGTGCTTATCTCAGAGAAAGTGAGGGAGGAAGAAAATTACAAACCTGTCTTTTCTTCACTAGGGGATTTGTTAGGGTACCAAGATAGATGAAGGAGCTTGGGATTATGGTGTTGGAGGGCAAGGGGAACAAAGAGGTGGTCTTGAGTGCGTAGTCAGAGTAGTCAGTCAGCCTGGGTCTAAGCAGTGTTTTTGAATGTTTGACAGCCACTCACCACTGCCTTGGGATACTACAAGCTCATAGGAGGAGTCTGGGAGGTTGCTTTTGCACTCAGGGTGGTATGGGTACACAAATAGAACAAGAAAAACACAGCTGTTATTGCCCTATGCACTGAGCAGGGATTTTTCATTTCATTTTCATGCATCATTTACAAGATGCTGCTGTGATTCTACCGAGTCAGCACATCTCCCTAAGTTAACACAAAGTGAGGGAGAAGGGAAGGAATATATTCTATAGTGTCTAGGCATGTTGGTTACTGCCCATTGATTTATATTTAAAGCACAAGTCAATCAGAAAGAAAGATTAATACTCTGGGAGGGTGTTAGAAAATATACAGGAGTAAACATTGAAGAAACTGCTCTCTGAGCATAATTTTTATGGCTTTTACAGTGATAGGACCAAGAAATGTGGTTTAAACTTGAAATGGATTGTAGATTACATGTTCCTGTGTCTATGGGTACATACACACATAAGTGCATACATATGAACATATCTCTAGATGTGTATCTATATATGTATACATTTTTACATTTATATATATATATATGATATAGATACATAAAATCTATTTTTTATTGATTGCATAGTTTTCATGTATGTTTATTTTCTCTCTAATGATACTAGATAGTCACAAAGATCCCTTTTAGTTCTAAATCCATAATGGCGTGTGCCACTATAGATGGTATACATGCATGCACGTATTTATACCAGAATATACATGTACAGCTACACATGTTTATATATATATATATACATATGTTTATTTATAAATATACTCCTACATACATTGTATATATGTCTAACAAACAGAAAGCTCATGAGCAAATTGAGGGATCTCAAACCTCGAGAACTTCGAATACTGAAAACAAAGTAATTTTGTTGCTGCAGCATCACCTAACCCATTAATCAGTCAACCGATAAACATTTACTAAACACAAACCATGTGACTGGCCCTGTGCTAAGCACTGGAGAGACAAAAAGAGACAAAAGATACTTCCTGCTCTCAAGGAGCTTTTAATTACACCCACACATTTTTAGCTTTTTTTTTTTAAATTTAAGCTATGGGAAGCCAAAAGAAGACCTGATATCCCTAGTATATGGATTTCTCAACTGGTATTTCCTTTAACAAAAACAAAATCAAACAATAAAAAGGAAACTAAATCTAGGGTAATATTTCAGTTGGTCTTATGAACTTCTGTAGAGCTCATAGGAATTTACATTGGGGCTTTGCCAATCTGTGTGTCTACTGCTGCACCCCAGCTCAGCTTTACTGAACCAAAAATTGTATCTCTACAAAGAAATAAGAAGTTACTCTCTTTTGTTATCACTATCTATCAATTCAATAAACACAAAGCAAATTGTTTGCGTTTATTGGCCAATAAATTTTATTATATTCTAATAGCATAGGCATAAGAATAAACATTTTGGATAAGAACAAAGTTCTCATTATGACTGTCATTTGTATAGTCTAGAAGGGACAATACTAGAAGGGAAGGAATGACCAGGCTGTAAAAAGAGAGTCACTCCCCACTCTCCATAAACAAAGATTGGAAAGAAAATATTGTGGTAGGAGGGTTTCATGTTTCTCCTATTGGCCTGCCATGCCTGCTTGTTGTTGTTATGTTGTGCTCACCCATTTTCCATATATCTCCCATAGCTCCTCAATCCAAAAACTCAGCAAGTGTTTCTGGAAAGTCATCTTCAAAACCCCTTACTGTCCATCTGGGACTCTTCTATAGACCCATAATGGCTCCCTCGTATCTTCTTTCTCTTCTAAAGTCTTTTTTAGTTCAAGCTTAAAAGCAGGTCTATAGAACCTGGGAGATATGCCCCCATCAGCAGGTAAGTTCCTGTCTCCCAGGTCTTCTGAGTCATTGTCTTTTATAGGTAGGGTCAAAAAAGCCAGGTTACACACGTGCACAAAATACACTATGTATTCCAATGGATATGTAACTTCACTAATATTTGTACTTTGTCCAGTAATTCACATTATGAGAATCCATCCTGTGTATATCTTCCAATAGATCTTCCTTAGATAGAGGGATCTACTCACATCATCACATTCTTTGCATCGTTTCTCCAGATCATTGTAACTGTTAACAATTCACTAAAAAGTAAATAAGAAACTAAGAGAGGAATATGGGTTAGTTAAATGAGCTGTGAGTTCCTTGAAAGCAGAGAATGTTTTGCCTTTCTTAGCTCAGGGGCTGGAGCATAGTAGGTGCTGAATAGATGCTTCTTGACTGACCTCAAGTTGTATCATAGTTGGAGAATATTTGGATGTGCTGATTCTGATGCTTATCTCACACTCAAGTTTGGAATGCATAGCAAAATCTTATGCTAAAACTCCACCCCGCCTCCAAGAGTTAAGCAAAAAGAAGTCATTAAATAAAACAATTCAGCCAGACAATAAGCACTGGGGATAAAAGAAATGCAAAGACAATTCTTGCCATAAAGGGAGCTCGCAATCTAAAGGGGAGACAACTAGCATATATATATATATATATATATATAAATGTGTGTGTGTGTGTATATATATATACATATATATAATATATATATACACATATATATAATATATACATATAATATATATGTATGGACAAGTTACATACAGGATAAATACATAATAATTAATAGAGGAAAATTATTACAATTAAGAGAGGTTGAAAAAGGCTTCCTATAAAAGGTGGGGTTTTAGTTGAGACTTTAAGGACACTGAAGAAACAAAGAAGCAGAGATGAGAATGGAAAGCATTTCGAGCATAGGAAACAACCAGAGAAAAAGTCCAGAGTTGAGCAATGGAGTGTCTTGTTCATGGAACAGTAAGAATACCACAACTTTTTTTCTTTAACTATTTTATTTTTTGGTGGGTTGGCAATGTCAAGGCATGTTCTATTTCTAGTTTCTTTTGAGTTATTTATAAAATTTTGCCTCCATAAATTATGTTGCAGATCACTTGGAAGTAAACATGTTTTACTTAGTTTTTACATAAAGCCTTAAATTCCAAATAGAAGGATAAAACCAAGGTTTTGCCTATAATTTTGAAACTATTAATTGCCTGAGGTTTGTGTATGATTGCATCATGTCCTGGACATGTGAATTTTCAGGGAAGCAATTTATTTTACAGAATACATTTTAGGAGAAATTTCTTCTGGTCTTTTTCTATTAGCAAATATTGAAATGAAGTATCAACATACTCCTGACTGAAGCTCTTCTAAATCTTTTCTTCTTTTTTCAAGCCTCTCACATCACCCATACTTAAAGCTTAAGATCTGGCTGGATCCTCTACTGAGAAAATAAAGGCCATTCACCGTTCCTCTTTAATTCATAGCCCCTTGATAACATCCCCCATTATATCTTTCTTTAATCTAGTCTCCTATGAGAGATGACCTTTTTCTTTTTGCCTAGGCAAAGCCTTTACGTTAACTCTTCATCCTACTCCCATCTTTTCTCGCAAACTACTCTCACAATCATTCCATCATTCTCCCTCCTCTCTCTTCAATCTCTTCCTGTCAGCCTTCAGCCTTGTCCTATCCTCTTTCTTTTCCTACTGCTCTCAAACATGCCCTGTGTTTTCCTGCATACTTAAAGATCCTTCATTAGATAGTACTCTCCATTCATGCTGTATTTATATATCCCTCTTGCTTTTCACAGGCAAAATCTTAGAAAAAGCTGTTTATAATCATGGTCTTCACATCCTCACGTCTCAGTTACTTTTCAACCTTTGGCAATTGGACTTTTTATTCAATCAATCAATTGTAACCACTCTCTCTCTGAAAATACCAGTGTTCTCAAATGCCAGATCTGATGCCCTTTTCTCAGTCTTTACCCTTTTTCAATTCCTTCTTGCATATAAACCAGTGGCTCTCCTTTATGTTTGAATACTTTCTAATCTTTGAGATTCTGTGACAATGTTCTCTCTTGTTCTCTCCCTATCTTTCTGAGTGCTCCTTCTCAGTCTGTTTTGCTAGATCATCAATATCATCCCTCCTAACTGCAAACTTCCCCAAGCCTCTGTCATGTGTCCCTTTTTTAATATCTCTACACTTACTTGGGACCCAAATAGCTTTCATAGATTTCACTGTCATTTCTGTGTATATAAATTTCAGATCTATATATCTAGCCCCTAGTATTTCTTCTGAGTTCTGGTCCCAAGCCATCAATCACTCATTGGACATTTTTTTTGTGTTTTATATTTGTAACTTAAACTTATCATGTCCCAAAGAGAACTTATATTTTTCTACCCAAAACCCACTTCTCTGAAGTTCACTAATTCTGTCTAGTCCCCGAGTTTGACAAGCTTGGTTTCATCCTTGACTCTTTACTCTTATACTGCACAATCACAATGTTGCCAAGTCTTATCATTTCTGTTTCTATATTTCTTATATCCACCTCAATCTCCCTACCACCCCAGTTTAGGCCTCATCTCTCATATGAAGTATTACAATAGGCTGTTAATTGGTTGCCATGCCCCAAGTCTCTCTCCACTACACTTTATCCTTTACATGAATACCAAAATGATTTTCCTAAACCACAGGTCTGATTATGTCATTCTCTTTCTCAGTAGTTTCCTTTTCTCTAGTAGTTTCCTATTACTTCTAGGATCAAATACAAACTCTGGAATTTAAAGACCTTTACAATTTGGCTCCAACCTGCCTTTCCAGTATCCTTATATAGTATTCCCTTCATGAGCTCAACAATCCATTCAAATCAAGTTTTTGTTGTTCCTCAGATGTGGTATCCATTTCCTTATTCTCTGGTTGCTTCCCATGCTGGGAATCATGTCTTTTCCCCCCTCTATCTCTTAAAATCTTTAACCTACTTCAAGATTTGATTCAGGTCCTAATTTCTATGAGGCCTACCTTGATGCCTCCCTCAATTCCCTCACTGTTAGTGTCCTCACCTCCAAAATCACCTTCTATATGCTCTTTATTTTGTATGTACCTGCATATGTACATGTCACCATCCCCAATAGAATGTAAGCTCCTTAAGGGCAGGAATTATTTGTACTTTGTTTCTATATCCTGAAAGCCTAGCATAGTACCTGGTATGTAACAGACCTCTAATTATTGATTGAAATATCAAATCTATTCAAAAGCAAGTTAAATTAATTTATAAGGAGGCATTAGTAGCTGGGGAAATCAAGAAAGACATATTTTAAGAGGTGGTATGTACTTCATGAGCTTCATACACATACATATGGAATTTCATCTTACTTCTTTACTAAAACATAGTAATATCCTGCCATTTTTGGTTGTGATATTTCATTTGTCTTCAAGGAATTATGATTGTTACTTTGAGATAAAATCCTAAAATTGGAAATATAGAAGGATATATCTCTTGCTTTACAACACATGAATTATCATGCTGAGAAGAAACTTTGTGCAGTTTTTATGTGTGTTACCATTAATGTTCATTAAGGTCAACCTAGATCCATAATCCACTGAAAGATCTCATGAACATCTCACAATGATGCCCATGACAGTGCAGTCCAGTCCACTACTTCCTTTCCGATCTCAGTCACTCTTTAAGGATCCAACAATGTCAGAAATGTCTCTAAATGCACATTGTAAACAAACTGGTTTGCTTGCTCTATGTATGTGGCACACCATCTCTTTGCATAGACCATCTCCCATGCCCAGAATATGCTCACTCCTCATTTCCACCACATGAAATTTCTGTCTTCCTCTAATGTTCAGTTCAAGTGGCACCTGCTACAGAAAGACTATACTGATTACATATGCCACTACTCTCTCTCAAGAAATTGTTTTCTATCTATTTTGTATTTAATTTTATGTACATCATTTTCATTCCAGCAAAATGAAATCCTGAGAGCAGAGACATTTTATTTTTTACCTTTTTAACTTCTGAACCTAATCAATACCTTATACATAGTAGGCTCTTAATAAATGCACGTAACTAAACAAATAAATATATGAAATCTAACATACCATTTGAGAGAGCTAGGTGCTCACAATGATTAGCTCACCCATCATCATATTATTTTAACCTTTACCATTCAAACCACCAATTATTGTTGCTTTTTTGTTTGTCCTTGTGGGGGCAATTTAACATGCTTTTTGGAATCATCACTGGTTTAAGCTCTTCTGCTTCCAAAATATTATTTTCAAGTTGTCAGCTATTACACATGTATAATGTATTGTTCAAGTGTATATAATACATTCAAAGACACAATTATTAAAAGCTTAATTGATCCAAAATTTTCAATAGTCAAATGAGTTTTTTATAGAATAATCTAGTTTTTAAATAATTTGTATTAGCATTTTATTTTGTTCAGCAACAAGTGGACAATTATTTGGATGGTGTCTAGTAGAAAGTTCAGTGTATTGACTTTGCCTTTGGCCTTTGGTAGATGTTTCTAACTGAATTTTATTGAATTTGTTTTCATTGTTTAACTCACTCTGGTCCCTGACAAACATATAAAAAAATCCATCAAAATCAGCTCTGGCCTCCAAGTAATGTTATAGTATAAAAGTCTAAGTGCTACTGATCTGATATCTTTTTGCATTGCACAACAGAAATACAGTTTAAAAGTGCACTGTTCTGTCCGGCCTGCTGAGCCAGTCAGGATTAATTAGCTTAGCGCCCCTGCTACTCACTATGAAGCCACCCCACTCTGGGCTGTGTTCTTGTCAAATCTCATAAGCTGAGGAAGGCCTTGGTCAATACTTAGACAAGAGTCCTTCAAAGCAAATCCAGCAGAGCTTCGAAAAGGATTGTTTGTGACTTGGTAGATGGCAATCTTTCCTCTGAGTCACTGCTGGATCAATGCCACAGGCAGAGCCCTTGACTTCTAAAAGATGAAACATAAAAGTCAGTAGAACTCTAAGGCTAAAATAAGAGAGAAAAGTTCTCTTTTTCCATATTAGCCAAGGGCACCCTTCAAGGTTTCTCATTGTCATATCTACTGATTTAAAAAAAAAAACCTAATCCTTCAATAGACTGTGAATCACACCTATATATTTACCCAGGCTTATTAAGGTGAAAGCAGCATGTGGATTTCTTTTTAAGATGATCTCCAATTTAACCTGCATTCCCATGTTGACTCCCATGTTAGACTATGAGTTCTTGCAGAGGCTGTGCTGTCTTTTTTTCCCTTTCTTTGTATCCCCAGTGTTGAGCACAATGCCTGGTACATAACCAGCTCTCAATAAACATTCACTGACTCACTGACAGAAATATAGGTTTGTGTTCTTCCCCCAATTTTTTTACATCAGTTCTCCAATTCACATTGTTCATGGGTGGGCAATAATATTGTTTTTATTCGTACACACACATTTACTTACATATGCATGTATGTATGCATATATAAACATATGTATACATACATATATGTATAGCTACATATATAGGCATGTAAATACATGTAGACACACACAAATATGTATTTTATAGACATACACACATATTTTAAATCCTTTGAAATTTTGCATTACTTCCTGGAAAACTCCTGAAACCTTACTGACAATCTCCAGTTGCTGAATTAGTAACTCATTTGGTATACAATCTATCAACCAATCCTTAAGTATCTTTTAGGCACCTGCTTTGAGTCAGGTAATCTGCTAATGGCTGAAGATACAAATATGAAGAGGAAATAGTCCTGTCTCTGTAACAACAATGCTACTTGCCGCTACTTTGGCTGTGTGAGGCTAACATCAGCACACAGAAGGGCTGTTAGCACAGGTTCTTTTGATCTGCTTTTCTAAGGAGTTTACAATCTCACTTTAATCAAACATAAATATATCATTCACTTAGTTCAGGGGAAAAAGTCAGTACCCCAAACTTCAGAGAAAATACAAGCAGAAATTGTAAACAGAGCAAAATAACACAGATCCACAGACAAGCTTCTACCTGTCTGACCAAAGCTATACACACATAATTACCAGGGAGAAAAGCACCAACATCTGGGTTTGCAAAGCTGGGAGGCTCCTTGATGGCTACCCAAAGGCTCCACACCAATACTCTTCCAATGAGTGAGCCCCAAACAAAATGCTAACCTCAGAGTATGTATACACTTCTTCAGGGTTAGTGTGCTTCACACCTCTGGAGGGCTTCACACCTCTCAAGGGTTTCACACCTCTCAAGGGTTTCACACCTCTCATGACCTAACTAGCAAAAGGTTGTGGGCCTTCCTACAAACAAAAGCAAGACTCAATCAAAGGCACTGGATTGCCCCAGTGCCAAGAAACATTCCAAAACAAAAGACAACAAAAAGTCCCACTTTGCTTGACATTACAGTCTCTTAAGTAATTTATATTATATTGGAAAGTAAGCTGGTAATAATCTTGTAAATCTGGGTTTAATTCTCCAAATTAGGAAAAATGTTAAATATCTGCTGCTGCCCTATAGGTTTTCATAAAGCTTCTTTCCATTGTCAGTGTTGATTTGAAGAGTATATATGTGACAGCATTGGGTACAAGAATCTAATAGTTCATGGGGCACCAAAAAAAGAAAATTTGGGCTTACGTAGCCTGAGTTAGTACCTGACTTAAAGTGGTGGTGTCATGCTTATTTCCCTCCTTCCTAATGAGTTCTCCCTTCAGTGGAATTCAGTGGAAGTAGAGGCCAGGGAACTGTTTACTGGGTTTGTTGCAGTGGGAATTCTGTTTTGCATGTGAGTTGGACAAAGTAGCAACTAATCTACCTTCTTTCTCAAAAATTCTATGGATCTCTGAAGTACAAATGAAAGATCTAGGCAAAGTATGATTGAAAATTTGAGACTAGAGAGGAAAGAATTCCTTATTTCAGATAATACATTTCTGGCCTCTTTACTCCAGAGACTTTTTAAGGGTCTTCAAATTATTGGGGGTTCTACCCTCTGTCTTCTCTCCATGGCCTCTTTAGGGAGGCTTGCTTCAATACCTATTTCTAGCTTTTTGTTCTTGTTGTTCCATTGCTGTCAAGAGTTTTTCAATGCTCTGGAGGCCCTTGCTAGACCAACTCAAACTACCAGCTCCTTCCTCCTAATGAGATTTCCCCAGGCCATACTTTCTCCTGCTTCTGTCTAGCATGAGGTGGTCTTAACTACCTCAATGTTAAGATCTTAACCTTAACAAAAGTACTCAGTAAGAGGTTGACCATTAAAGGAGGACCTTGAACAATATGATCACCTGTCTGCCTAAACAGACCTCTCTCCAGTCACTGACACTCTGAATAGCTTATTATTCAAAACTTCACAGATTCTCACATACTCATATTCTTCCCATCCAGTGGATGCTGAAGTGCAAATTGCATTTCCTATCCCCAATTGCCTGCTTCATTAATCACCAGTCCCTCAGTCTTAGCCCCAAAAGTTTTCACTATGGGTATATCCACTACTTTCACTATGATCTCTGGAATCACAGTGTTTAATAAACTTGATAACTGATAAATACTTGATGTGGTGACACTGAAGGTTTTTGAGTGTACTAGTGATGGTGGGATGGTCCAAATGATTATCTTTTGTACTTTTCATGTTCTCACTCACTCTCTGTTCTCAATTAAACTGGCCCACTACCCATGTCCAGTAAATGGCATTCCCATCTGTGTGCTTTTGTAGAAATAGTTTCCCCCATTTCTGGAATCCATCCCCTCTTCATCACTATCTCAGAATCCCACACCTCCTTCCAAGCTTAATGCAGGTACCACCTCCTACATGTTGTCTTTATTACCCCAATTGTTTGCAAACATTCATTCATTCATTGATTCATTCATTCTCCGTGTCTCCCTGTGTCTCTCTCTCTGTGCGTCACTGTCTCTGTCTGCCTCTCTCTTTCCCTCTCTCTCTCTCCCTCCCTCTCTCTCTCCATTTATTATGTACTTCCTAGTCACATGTTGTATTCCCCCAGAAAAATATAAGCATCTTGAGGGCAGGGATTTTTTTCATTTTTCTTTACATACCTCTAGTCCCTACCACATAGTACACATTTAATCAATTTTGTTTAATCAAAAGTGTCAGAAGAAATATGATATATATGCACATCGGAAAATAATTAGGTCAGCTTTGTGAAGGCTGGATAACAGATTTTCTTTGGCAAATCTTTAAACTTTGTAAAACTTTTTTTTCACCACTTGTCCATTTTGATTTTTGTCCTCCCCATCCTCCATTACTTTCTTCATTAGGAGGTTATCGTTTTGTGGCACAGGACCTAGTTTGGAGCTTCACCTTTACCAGAAAGCAACATGTGATCAAGATTTCCCTCCTAGCACCACCAAAACGTAATTCTTTCAGTTTTCTACTAAGGGAGAGCAGATAATATGATAAGCAAATTTAAGCTAAGATGTTACTAACTGGTAATGAAATAATGTGTTATCCTTCCCAAATAACATTTGCTTTAAAGGATAACTTTAATTTTATAACCCAGAGGAATTACTGACTTGTTAATTGCAAGCATTGATTGGTAAGCATAGGTGAGTAAAGCTCTATGTTTCTTTAAGTTTATAATTAAGATTAACAAGATTGTACAAATAAATATAAATTATGGTCCTATAGAAGCTATGTAGATATGAAATTTGTATACATATATGTACCACATTTATACTTTTATATGCAATATAGTACATACATGCAAATGAGGGGTGTTTTCCTTTATAAGCAGATGTTTTTCATATGTGTCTCTTCCCAGGAGATGGGAAAGGAGAAAAAGTAATGGAGTAACTTAGATATGCCTCAAGGGAGAATTATCTGTGTCCAGAAAGAAATCTATCAGTTCTCTTCCCTGGTGTTTGCTTGAAACAGGTCCTTTATTCCAGAGATGAAGAAATGTTTTCCTTGTTGTTCAGTCATTTGTCACATCTCACTCTTCATAACCCCATTTGGAGTTTACCTGGCAAAGATAGTGGAGTGGTTTGCCATTTCCTTCTCCAGCTTATTTTGTAGATGAGTTAACTGAGACAAACAGGGTTAAGTGACTTGCCCAAGATCACACTGCTAGTAAATATCTGAGGCCAGACTTAAACTGAAGAAGATGAGTTTTTCTGGCTATAGGCCTGGCACTACATCCACGATGCCATCTAGATGCCTTGGTTTGTATTTATGGAATAAGACAATGCAGACTGGTCAAGGGAGCTGCATGAGTAGTTATTCTTTCTCCTCCTATGAGACCTTGGTGTGCCTGATGGTGTTCTCCTGTTAATCAGCTGACAATAGCCCTGTCTTTTGCATCTCCAGAGACTAAACCATTCAGTGAGCACTCCACTTGTCTATACATGTGTTTTGGGCTTTGGAAGTCAGTTGTGAACTCACTTTAGGTCAGAGTTCACTTTAGGAAGCTGTCCATGGGATTACTTGGATACTCAAATTTAGATTTTGCTGCCAGGTACATATCCGATAATTTGCCATAAAGAATTTCCTTCTCTTTGACTCTGTGGGGAAAACAACAGTTTGAAATAGACAGGGGGAATGTGGTTGTGAGAAGAAAATTCCTAGATTTCACTCAAGTCACAAAGACAGTATGGTATTGTGGAAAGATGACTTGGACTTGAATCTTAAAATCTATTATTTATTTACTGCTTGTGTGATTTTGGGTAAATACTCATCCTGTCTGGGGTCCCGATTTCACTAAACTGTGAAATGAGAGGATTGAACTGGATGATCTATAAGTACCCTTCCTGCTCTATATTTGTGATTCTATTATTTCTCATAAGGTAGTCCATCATAGTAATGATGACTATTTAAAAGACAGTTTAAGGAATATGGCAGAGTTGTTTATTCATTTCAAAGGTGGAGATCCTTTGGCTCTTGAAAATATTAATCTGCAACCTGTAATTCTAACTAACTATATTGGGGTAATTTGTGCCCAAAATAGCTGATGATTAATTTCTAGGTGATGAATTGCTTTGAAATTTGATTTTTTAAAAAAAATCGACCATTTCTCTCATTCAAATATACACCTTTAAGAAATCAGGGAGTATGAATCTGGAATGGCTTAGGCCCTGTTTGTTATGTATTACAATAATGGAGTTAGTGTCTATGGTTTAAGAAAATGGATGATGACACCTATTATTGATCCCAGGACAGGTCGAGAACAATATTATAATAATCCATACTAGTCAGCTTGACCTTTTACTGATTTGGCCTTTACTTTGTGTGGGAGGGGGAAAAAGAATAAAAAAAAGGTGGTTATATAACTCATGGTACAGCATAAGAATTGTCAAATCTCTGCTACTTTATTATTATTTATTATTAAAGCACAGTGATCCATCAAGCCATTAATCTCATTAGTGATCTGTAAGGCAGGGAGACAGGCCATGATGAAGCAGGGCCAGAATATGCACAGCAATGCACTTTAAACATTTTTCTAGGGTTTTGCAAGAAAAAAAGACCTGAAATCCTCCCACTCTTCCCCTCTCATTCTGCAAAAAAAAAGGTGCCTATATCTATTTGGCTGCTACTACAATTATTTTTTTTTAATTTTATTTTAATTTTTTTTATTTTTTATTTTTTTTAAATAAATTTCTTTATTTATTTTTAGTTTACCACACACGGTTCTACATAGTTTTGAGTTCCAGTTTTTCTCCCCTCCCTCCCCCCTCCCTCCCCAAGACGGCATGAAGTCTCATATAACTGTCATGTATAACTTCACATTGAATTAATTTATGCACTAGTCAAGTCGTGGAGAAGAATTTTGACCAATGGAATGAATCATGAGAAAGGAGAAACAGAACCAAAAAAAAAAACCCCAAAAACAAAAACAAAAGAGAAGCAGAAAAGGCGAGCATGTAGTGTGCCTCAGTCTGTATTCAAACTTCGCAGTTCTTTGTCTCGATGAAGATTGCTACTACAATTATTAATGCCTCAGTCTGGAGTGAGAATGGTAGTAAATAGCCATGACAGAGAATGACACAAACAGAAGCAGAATTTTATTCATGAAATTTAACATCAGAGGATTGCAAAGAGAGGGGATCTGAAGTCCTGTGAAGCATAGTGGACCTCCTAAGGAAAAACAGACACTAACAGACCATGATGGCGTATGACAAGCTAAGATAGGGTGCTTCTGACTGGGAAACTATTTTTTGGTAGTTTACCAGTAATTCACTAATTTTGAAAATCTAAATGAATTTATCTTCAGTTGTAAACTAGATCATTAGAGCTACCTTCCAGTGATTTCCTTTGGGATTCTGCTGTTATATTATAGGTGAGATGGCCTTGGAAAGGATACAGGTAAGTCTATGAGGTAGTCAAGTCTATATTAAACCAAAAGTTTTTGCAGAGAATCTTAAACTTTAAAAGTAGATACAATAAGTCAAAGGACAGTCTTGGTATACCTTTCATGAAGAATATTGCTAACTGTGTCCATGTGTGTATACACACAAACATTATAGCTAGATTTCACACATATCTATTTTGCCATTATCATTTTGATCATAAAAAAATGTGTTTGTAGATCATAGATTTAGAACTCAAAGGGACCTTTCAATTCTTGGAGTCCAACGTCTTCATTTTAGAAAGGATGATGAAACTAAGGCCCAAAGAAGGAAGGAAATTATCCATTAGTCACATAGGTGATAAAGAGGCAGCACTCAGGTGCTCTGTTTCAAAGCTTGATGAGATGACCGAGTGTCAATACTTTGAAAACTGTGTGATTCTTCTAGTGCGGGAATTGTCTTCACTGCTGTAGATTGAAATCCCTTCAGAGTCACTGTGGATGAGACATTCATCCTGTGGTGGCCAAGCTTCAAGTGATAATACTTTGCACATAACTAAGCCACATGACTGTGCCCTTGCCTGTGCTCTAAACTGTCAAGCTTGAAAACACCTTCCAGAGATGGAGCTCAGCTAGCGTAGCTTTGTAAGAACATGGGGTCATCTAAACACTCTGACTGGCTATTATTAGCAATGATAAAAGTCTTTCATGCTAGGTACTCTTTGATTATCATAATAGATCAAGATTCCAGCCCCAATAGAATTGATCCTTTGAGAATTCACGGAAAATACAAAATATAAACATAATGTTTCCCTTTAATTAGAGGAGGGAGCAAAGACATACCCCATAGTTGGTTTGAAGATGATGACCTGGCTTCTTTGTATTTCATCTGAATTTCCACCTGTGTTTGCTGAAGCAGAATGCAGTTTTCTAGAGAAGAAAAGGGAATTTCTCAAGGGTTCATTTCCTACCATTCTATGTCCTGACTTTTGCATTAAATGAAAAAGGTACTTTAGTAAACTTTTCCTCCAGAGATTTTATTAGGTTACAAAGGTGCTCTAAAAATGTAATCAGAAAACTAGTATAGACATTTTGTTGTTACAATAATTTCAGTTAAGTATAGTATTTAAAGAACAGTCCATTGTGATTAATTTTTCCCCTTGTAACAGAGGTATCTAAGCTTGGAGATGACTTCATAGCAGTTTGCAAGTAATTTACAAATCCTGAAATTCAAAAGGAATTATGTTTCAATTGTCAGCTAAAACATTGGAGCTGCCTTCCAGAGTTCTCCTCTTAGGACTTAGGACTCTTAGGACTCTTGTGGAATTGCCTTAAAGGTAAGATAGCCTTATAATAAAATCCATTTGAGATTTCATTTTGTATTTAGTCAGAGTCCTAAAATTTGAATGCTAGAAGGGGCTTTAGATATCCAGTCTAACCCCTTACTTTTACCACTGAGAAAACTGGGACCCAGTGAAATTGTCAGATCTGAGGTAGCATAATTAGTTAGTGGTAGAAGTAGGACTAACTCCTTGGATAGGTATTTAGGAATGAAAAAACATTTTTGTCAGCTAGTCTAGAATTTTAAAAATAGAGGGGGAAAAAGAAAGAAAAGGAAAATTTTAGTTGAAACAAAAAAAATTGTAAAATAAAAGACAAGAATGATTATAGAGAAAGAGTAAGAAAAAAATTAGATTTGTAAAAATATCCAGAAAAATTCAAAGTATAGAACTATTTATCATGCAAATTTTTCTTCTGACTGTTTATAGAAATGAAAATGTGATATTTTTTTCTCAATGTAAAGGACAAGATGAAAAATTGATTTTTGAGTGCCAATTATTTTATTTAATAGTTATAATTTATTTATGTTCAACATTTTTTCTTTTAACATTTTGAGTTCCCAACTCTCTCCCTCCCTCCTACCCCATCCCTATCCACTGAAAAGGCAAGCTATATAATAATCAATTATACATGTGGAATTATGCAAAACATATATCCATATTAACTATATTTTTAAAACAAAGAGAAATAAAGAGAGAAAATTATAGTTTGCTTTGCACGCAGAGTTCATCAGTTCTCTCTCTGGAGGTGAATAGCAGTTTTTCATCACAGGTCCTGTGAAAATGTTTTGGATCATTGCACTAATCAGAGTAGTCAAATATTTCACAGTTGATCATCATTACACCATTGCTGTTAGTGTGCACAATGATCTCCTAGTTCTTTTCGTTTCACTTTGCCTCAGTTCATATGGATCTTGCCATGTTTTTTTTTTTCTGAAATCACCCCCTCACCATTTCTTATAACACAATAATACTCCTTCACAATCATATGCCACAAATTGTTCAGCTATTCCCCAATGGATGAGGATCTCCTCAGTTTCTAATTCTTTGGCACCACAAAAAAGATGATATAAATTTATATAGGTCCTTTTCCTTTTTCTTTGATCTCTTTGGGATATAGAACTGGAATTCATATTACTGGATTAAGGGGAATGGACAGATTTTTAGCCCTTTGAGCATACTTCCAAATTATTCTCCAAAATTGCTGGACCAATTCACTACTTCACCAGTAGTTCATTAGTGTACCTATTTGACCTTCATACCCTCCAGTGTTTGTCATTTCTAATGGGTGTGATGTGGCACCTCAGAGTTGTTTTAATTTGCCTTTGTAATCAATAGTGATTTAGAGCATTTTTTAATATAACTATAGATAGTTTTGATTTCTTCTTCTGAAAACTGACTGCTTCTATGTTTTGACTATTTGTCAATTGGGGAATGGCTCTTATTTCGATAAATTTGATTAATTACTATATTCAGTTTATATTTGAGAAATAAGATCTTTACCAGAGAAACTTGCTGCAAAATTTTGGATATTACTTCATTGTCTATGGTACCTTTTAGCAAAATGTACTTCCCCTGGTTATCTCCTTTAATTAGATCAATTTTGCCTTTTGCTTTGTCTGAGAACATAATTGTTATCCCCGTGGTTTTTTTTTACTTCAATGAAAGCATATTAGATTCTACCCCAGTTTTTTAGTTTAGCTTTGTGTATATCTTTCCATTTCAAGTGTGTCTCTTATAAACAACATAATTGTTGAATTCTGGTTTATAATCTATTCTGCTATCTGCTTCCATTTTAGGGGTGAGCTCATCCCATTCACATTCACAGTTATGACTACTAACTGTGTATTCCCTCTGTCCCATTATCTTCTGTTCCTCCTCTCCTCTTCTCTCCCCTCCTCTCCCCTCCTCTCCTCTGCTCTCCTTTGCTCTCCACTCTCTCCCATTCCCCCTCTCTCCTTCCTTTCCTTTCCTTCTCCTCTCTTCTCTTCTCCTGTCCCCTCTCCTTATCTCCCCTCCCCTTATCTCTCCTCTCATCTTCTCTTTATCTCTTTCTTTCTTCCTTTCTCTCTCCTTCCTCCTCCTCCTCCTCCTCCTCCTCCTCCTCTTCTTCTTCTTCTTCTTCTTCTTCTTCTTCTTCTTCTTCTTCTTCTTCTTCTTCTTCTTCTTCTTCTTCTCTCTCTCTCTCTCTCTCTCTCTCTCTCTCTCTCTCTCTCTCTCTCTCTCTCTCTTCAAATCACTGCTTTCCTTAACACACTTTCCCCTTTATCATCCCCTTCCTTTCACTTATCCCCTTCCCTTCCTATTTCATATTGGGTTACTTACATTTCACTATACAGCTGAGAGTGAATATATATTCTTCCCTCTTTGAACCAATTCTGATGAGAGTGAAGTTTAAGCATTACCTGCCACCCCCATTTTCTATTTCATTGTAAAAATTCCATGATACATCTCTATTATGTGAGAAAATTCCACCATTCTACCATTCCCTTCCCTCTTCTCTTAGTGCATCTCTCTTTCTCACCTCTAAATTTTGGGAACATCACTCCAACATAATCCACATACACCCATGCCTCCTATCTGCCCTAATAATGATAACTGCCCTAATAACGATAATGTTCTAAGGAGTGACACCTATCGTCTTTCCCTATAGAAAGTAGACACTTTAACTTTGTTGAGAACATTACTTTTAATTTTTATTTACCTTTTTATGCTTCTTTCGAGCCTTGTGTTTAAATATCAAATTTTGTATATGCTCCTGAAGCACTGGGCTTTTGACAGTCCTCCACCCCAGTGTTACAGATGTTTCCTTCCAAATTCAAGTTTTTTGGGGCCAGAAAAATGTCTTATCCCAACTTTTTGTTGGCTCTGCTACTTTGAAATTTTATTTGAGGCCTTATTTTTTTTTCTTTATTTATTTTTAGTTTACCACACACGGTTCTACATAGTTTTGAGTTCCAGTTTTTCTCCCCTCCCTCCCCCCTCCCTCCCCAAGACGGCATGAAGTCTCATATAACTGTCATGTATAACTTCGCATTGAATTAATTTATGCTCTAGTCAAGTCGTGGAGAAGAATTTTGACCAATGGAATGAATCATGAGAAAGAAGAAACAGAACCAAAAAAAAAAAAAACCAAAAAAAACCCCAAAAACAAAAACAAAAGAGAAGCAGAAAAGGCGAGCATGTAGTGTGCCTCAGTCTGTATTCAAACTTCGCAGTTCTTTCTCTGAATGAAGATAGCAGTCTCCATCGTGAGTCCCCTGGAGTTGTCCTTGCCCCTTTAGGTTGCTGAGAGAAGCGCAGTATGTCAGGATTGGTCCTCACGGAATCCACATATCTGTGGCTGTGCACAACGTTCTCCTGGCTCTGCTCCGCTCACTCAGCATTATGTCGTGTAGGTTTTTCCAGGTTGTTATGAAGTCTGCATCATCCCCATTTCTTATGGCACAATAGTATTCCATCACCTTCATATACCACAGCTTGTTCAGCCATTCCCCAATTGATGGGCATCCCTTTGCTTTCCAATTCTTGGCTACCACAAAGAGAGCTGCTATAAATATTCTTGTACATATGGGTCCTTTTCCCGCTTGCGTGATTTCTTTGGGATACAACCCTAGAAGTGGTATTACTGGGTCAAAGGGTATGAACATTTCTATAGCCCTTTGGGCATAGTTCCACACCGCCCTCCAAAATGGCTGGATCAGCTCGCAACTCCACCAACAATGCAACAATGTTCCAATTTCCCCACATCCTTTCCAGCATTTATCATTCTCCTGATTTGTTATTTTAGTCAATCTGACAGGAGAGATGTGGTATCTAAGAGTTGTTTTGATTTGCATTTCTCTAATCAGCAGTGATCCAGAGCATTTTTCCATATGCCTGTAGATAGCTTTAATTTCTTCCTCTGAAAACTGCCTGTTCATATCCTTTGACCATTTCTCAATTGGGGAATGGCTTGTATTCCTATATATTTGGCTTAGCTCCCTGTATATTTTAGAGATGAGGCCTTTATCAGAGATACTAGTTGCAAAGATTTTCTCCCAATTTTCTGCTTCCCTCCTAATTCTTGTTTCATTGGCTTTTTTTGTACAAAAACATTTCAATTTGACATAATCAAAATTATCCATTTTGCATTTTGTAATGCTCTCTATCTCTTGTTGGGTCATGAATTCTTTACTTTTCCACAAATCTGATAAGTAAACTATTCCTTGCTTTCCCAAATTACTTAGAGTATCAACTTTTACTCCTAAATCATGAACCCATTTTGACTTTATTTTGGTATATGGTGTAAGATATTGGTCTATGCCCAGTTTTTGCCCTACCATTTTCCAATTTTCCCAACAGTTTTTGTGAAATAGTGAATTATTAGCCCAGAAACTGGCTTCTTTGGGTTTATCAAAGAGTAGATTGCTAAACTTGTTGATTTCACCTACTTGTGTACCTATCCTATTCCACTGATCCACACCCCTGTTTCTTAACCAGTACCAGGCAGTTTTGATGACTGCTGCTGTGTAGTACAGTTTAATATCTGGTGTGGCTAAACCACCATCTCTAGCATGTCTTTTCATTAATATCCTAGATACTCTAGACCTCTTGTTTTTCCAAATGAATTTTGTTATTATTTTGTCCAGCTCGGTAAAAAAATTTTTTGGTAGTTCGATTGGTATGGCACTGAATAGATAGATTAATTTAGGTAGAATTGTCATTTTTATTATATTAGCTCGGCCTAACCATGAGCAACTGATATTTCTCCATTTATTTAGATCTGATTTTATTCGCGTGAAAAGTGTTTCATAGTTATGTTCATATAGGCCCTGGGTTTGTCTTGGCAAATAGACTCCCAAATATTTTATAGTGCCTTCAGTAACTTTGAATGGAATTTCTTTTTCTATCTCTTGCTGTTGGGCTTTGTCAGTAATGTATAGGAATGCTGAGGATTTGTGTGGGTTTATTTTATATCCTGCAACTTTGCTAACGTTGTTTATTATTTCAAGTAGTTTTTTACTTGATTCTCTAGGATTCTCTAGATAAATCATCATATCATCTGCAAAAAGTGATAATTTAGTTTCTTCTTTTCCTATTCTAATTCCTTCAGTTTCTTTTTCTTCTCTTATTGCTACAGCTAATGTTTCTAGAACCAAATTGAATAATAGGGGTGATAATGGACATCCTTGTTTCACCCCTGATCTTATTGGGAATGCATCTAGTTTATCCCCATTACAAATAATGCTTGTTGATGGTTTTAGGTAGATGCTATTTATAATTTTGAGGAAGGTTCCCCTTATTCCTATGCTTTCTAGTGTTTTTAATAGGAATGGGTGTTGTACTTTGTCAAAGGCTTTTTCTGCGTCTATTGAGATGATCATATGGTTTCTGCTAGTTTTGTTGTTGATATGGTCAATTGTGCTAATAGTTTTCCTAATATTGAACCAGCCTTGCATTCCTGGAATAAATCCTACCTGGTCATGGTGTATTATTCTCGTAATGAGTTGCTGCAATCTTTTTGCTAATATTTTATTTAAAATTTTTGCATCAATATTCATTAGAGAAATTGGTCTATAATTTTCTTTCTCTGTTTTAACTCTACCTGGTTTGGGTATTAGTACCATATTTGTGTCATAAAAAGAATTTGGTAGGATTCCTTCTTCACCTATTTTCCCAAATAGTCTACAAAGTATTGGAATTAGTTGTTCTTTAAATGTTTGATAGAATTCACATGTAAAACCATCTGGCCCTGGAGATTTTTTCCTAGGGAGTTCGTTGATGGCCTGCTCAATTTCTTTTTCTGATATGGGGTCATTAAGAAATTTCACTTCCTTCTCTGTTAGTCTGGGCAGTTTATGTTTTTGTAGATATTCATCCATATCTCTAAGGTTGTCAAATTTATGGGCATACAGTTGGGCAAAATAATTCCTAATTATTGTTTTGATTTCTTGAGGCCTTATTTTAAAGTTGTTTAGAGAGGAATGTTGAGAGAGTTCAGTTCTACCATCTTGGCTCTACCCTACCAATTATTTTATTAAAAATATTCTCCTTATATTATATGATTGCTACTGGTGACAGTGAGTCAAATATGATTAATATGGACATAGTTGAAGGTTATTTGATATATTTTAAAATTGTATTTTGACATGCTTTCTCTTATGATTGGGACATCTTTCAATTTATGAGATAGTTATGATTATATAAAACATAGTTTGCTGGTTCTTATATGTACTCGTATTTAGGGTGATTTTTTTCATCCATTTCACTATGACCATATCAGATATTTCCCCCACAGAGTGGCAGGACCCTGGAAATTTCTTAGGGTTTTCTCATACTAAGATATAT